>NC_082671.1:54169259-54474074 GCF_025265405.1 Mesoplodon densirostris
TTTGCTTATGAAGGGAAGGAGAAAGAGAAAGCAGTAGGTTAAGGGGCAGTGGGGCTAAGGAAGGGTGTTTCTTTCCCACCTGTTTTTTACTTTTCGGTTCTGTCTGGCCTCACCCCCAGTGACTCAGCCATGCAGATGACAGCTTCTTGTTTTTGAAAGAGTTTTGTGACTCCTTAGATATTTATAAACATGACTTAAATTAGAATTTTATAACTAGATGACTTGTCCAGCTTTTAGATATTAAAGTTCTAAAATATCTGAGAGTATATTGCCCTACTTTATGTTTCTTATGAACTATATGTTTATCATATTTCTCTTTTAAAAATCATTTGTCCATCTCCATCCATTCAATGTTCCTCATTCCCTACAGAGTGTTACCAAATTTTTTAGTACTTTCCCCTTCATTTGGTCTCTTGCAATACATAACAGTCTATAAAGATTGTCAAAAATTACGTTGGACATTGTGTTTTTCAGAATCACAATGCTACATGTCTTGACTTTAAACTGAAAATGGTAGGAGCTTTTGATGTTTTGACTATACTTCCTCTTGACACTTCCTTACACTATTGAGTACTATTTTAGGACCATCTTGGCATTCCATTTTAGATAGTGTCTTCAGAAGTCATTTATTTGGTAAGTTTCTCTCTTCAATGCATAATAATAGGTGCCAGGGATTACAGCTGTGTCAGCCCAATAGTGCATTATGATGAAGAAGCTTGTTCCTGTTTCCCAAACATCTTAAAATTGCTGGCATTGTTGCTATCCAAGCTTTTGGCAGTACACTAAGAACTGGAAAATAATTCTGCATAGGTGAGTCATTTATATAGTTGCATATAACATTTGTTTACCAAAATTGGTAATGGATGCCTTATTAATGAAAGGAAGTTTGTGAGGCATTTCGTCAAATTAATGAGAATATAGAAAATCTGAACCCCCTAAAAGAATAACCCCTTGCTGATGGACCAGTTTTTCCTGGATTCATCTTATCTCTTTCATTCTGACTGCTGCGGCCAGATATCATTTTTTTTACTTCATGTCACCTTCTGTTTAGTCATTCTGTCTCTAGTGTCTCACTCTCTCCTACCCAACCAGGACCCATTCTCTGGATTATTGTTTACAAAACCCATTTCTTCTGCTTGAGAGCCCATGGTGCCTCTTTGTTGCTCAACACATCAAGCTCAAACTCCTTTGTCAAGGTTCCAAGCCTTTCTGTTGCCTGGCCCTACATAGCTATTTATCCATTAATCCATAGCAAGTCTCTTCCAGTATTTTCATTGTTTTCTTTGCTCATGATGGTTCGTCTGTGTTATGGGTTGAGTTGTGCCTCTCAAGAAGTCATATGTTAAAGTCCTAACCTGTTACCTCAGAATGAGAACTTATTTGGAAATAGGGCTGTTGCAAGTGTAGTTAGTTTAGATGAAGTCATACTGGAAAATGCTGGGACCCTACTCCAGTATGACTGTTGTCCTTATGAAGTGGAGAAATTTTGACACGGACACACGGGAAGAATGTGATGTGAACATGCAGGCAGAGATTGGGGTGATGCACCTACAAGCCAAGGAACACCAAAGATTTCCAGCAAAGTACCAGAAGCAAGGTGAGGAGCATGGAGCAAATTGTCCTTCTCAGCCCTTAGAAAGGCTGATACCTTGATTTTGGACTGTTAGGCTATAAAACCGTAAGACAATAAATCTCTGTTGCTTAAGCCACCAGTTTGTGATGCTTTATCATAGTAGCCCTAGAAAACTAATACAGTCTGACAGGTATACCTTCTGCTTTTTGCTATAACTACCTATGATTTAATTATTGTTCTAGCTTGCTTAATTTTTTAAAAAGATTTTCTTGATGAATTAAGTGCACATAAATTTAATTTCTCAAATCTATTTTTTATTTTATCTGACTGAAGAATTAATACCTTGTTCTGTACTAATTTATATCCAATTGTCCAGTTGTAATATACTTTATTAGCTATTATATTATTTATTAAGGAATTCATACATGTGCATTTGTGTATATTTCTACCACCTATAATATAAGTGTTTCGTGGTCACAGGCTATTTACTTTCCTTGAATTTTCCAAAACTTCTAAAATAGAGATAGACAATTTAGAGTTTAAGAAATATTTGTTTATTGATTGTTTGAAATGCTTAGATATGCTGAACAGATGGTCACCTTTAGGCTACCTCATCACTAAAGAATTATTCAGGATAAGTATTGAACTTATTAAATTGTGCTTATATTGTATAAGAAAGTCTAATTGTCATATAGAGTTTTATAGCTAAAAATGGATTCAGTTGTTTTAGATTGATATGCATTTTCCTTTGAAAAATATTTTGAGTAGTGCAAGGAAAGGAATTTATTCGTTTATCTCACTCATTGTACTGAAAAATGGCATGTATACTTAAAGGACTACAAATCCCAGAAATTTTCCCATATCCACCGTTGCTTTTATTGAACACTCTTAAGTTTTCACCTAAGATTTGAATTCTAGCTACAATTTGCAAACCAACTGACTTGAACATCAAATGTTTGGTATGTAGAAGTTGCTTAACTAAATGCTAGTTGAACGTGAAGATTGGAATCTTAATAAACATTTCGTTAGCACTTGCTATGCGCCAGGCATGGCACACCTTCAAACATAAACTATAAACCACTATATATAGATATCCAGTTCAAATACCTGTTTGTTTTTTTCACCAGTCACACCAAAAGAAACACTGTCTCCTCTCACCCCATTCCTGTCTTTTTAATTCATTCCTTTGGCTAATTATACCTTTTCTACTTTCTTTTTTGTTATGCATTTCAGTAAATTCTGGCCCATGTACAAAGTAATGTAAGCATAAATTTTAATGAAAACAAGTAATTTCTCAGTTTTTTCATATGTTGTATTCTTTTTTCTTATTATACTGTTTGCCACTAAGGCTAATATTAAAAAACAAAACCAACATAATAACCATATTGCTCTTTAGAGACATTTAGAAAGCTTTCCACATACAACAGTTTATTTCATCCAGCAGTCCTATGATGCAGGCATTATTATAATCTCCTGTTTCATAGTTGAGGAAACTGAAGAGCTTGGAAATAAAATGATTTTCCCCCAAATCACTTATTTAGATAGCAAACAGTAAACCGAGGGTTCAAATTCATGTCACCTATCTTCAAATTTGGTGTTTTTAAACTTTTACTACTTTTAATTTACTTATTAGATACCTAATCTATTTCTTATTTTTATGGGTAAGAGTACCATATAGATTTTTCTTCAGAAAGACTTTCTTTTAAAAGCAGTTAACTGGCTTTAACAATTGAATGTTTCTGAAAAGGAATAAAAAAACTGTAATCCATCTGAAAAGCAGCTTCTTGGCATTAGAGAAACTGTAATGAGATGGGACCATGGTGAATAATCCACACTGGAAGACAATGGGCAAACAAACTCTCTCTCATTCTATCTTGCCCTTTCCTTCCCTCCCTCCCCTTACTCTGTCCCTCCTTTCTTCCTCCCTCCCTCCTTCCCTCCTTTCCTTCCTTCCTTTTTTTCTTTCTCAGCTTCACATCTAGTTCATTTAGTAATGAATTCCTGACACAGTCAGTATCTGCATTTCATTAATTATGGAATATAGAGCCAATCTGAGACGATTTCTTTAACAGTAAGATGAGTGATAGCCTCACAGAGTTGCTCCAAGAGGTATGAAGGAAAAGATACAGAATGAGCTCAATTATCCGACTGTAAACTAGCACACAACTCTCCACTGGAGCTAATGGGAGGCCGGCTAACAGAGTAGGGATAAATAACCAGAGGACCAAGCCCTATGGGATTAATTAGGAAATTCTAGCAGATTTTAGCTTTCAAAACTATGGTTAATGATGCATGTCCTATTGAGTATTACAGTAGAGTTTCTTAAATAAAAATGTCCAAGGTTACTGTGTTAGTCAGCATTCTTCAGAAAAACAGAACCCATAGGACATATATGTCAATAGATAAGAGAGGAGAGAGAGAGAGAGAGAAGGAGAGAAAGTATAAGGAATTGACTCATGTGATTATGGAGGCTGAAGAGTCTCAAGATCTACAGTCAGCAAGCTGGATACCTAGCAGAGTTGATAGTGTAGTTTTAGTCCAAGTCTAAAGACCTGAAAACCAGGAGAGCCAATGGTGTAAGTTCAATTCCAAGGGCGGGAGAAGACCAGAGTCCTAGCTCATCAGTCAGGCAGGCAAAGTTTCCCTCCTACTCAGCCTTTTTGTTCTATTCAAGTCTTCAATTGATTGGATGAGGCCCACCCACGTTAGGGAGGGAAATCTGCTTTATTCCAAGTCATATGTAAATCTCATCCAGAAGCACCATCACAGATGTATACACCCAGAATAATGTTTGATCAAATGCCTGGTCACCCCATGGCCTAGTCATGTTGACGAATAAACTTAACCAACACAGTTACAAATTAACAACAACAAAAAACGGAGATGAGAAAAAGTATTTCTGATGTTTCCAAATATGAATTAACCTTTTAATAGCATCATCTATCCATCTAATCAAGTGAAAAAGTTGCCACATAAAAGAGACTTTAGAGTTAATATGATATATGGAAGTATTAAAGTGTTTTTAGGCATTGAGGAATATCTATTTAACATGTTTACAATGCTGAGGAAATACTGTTTTGTATTGTTTTGTTTTGTGTTTTCATGAAAATCATCCCTTCTCCAATTAAGGAGTTTTGGTGCAAAACTTTTGAAAATCCCTGTCAAGTGACATAACAAAATTTGAACTTGCATTAGTGGTTTTTCTGGCCTCATTCATCATTTACTCTCTGTGATACTTAACTTCAGCTTTCTCTAACTCAATTTCTGTTCACTTGTAAACTTGATTAAGTTTACATTAAGATACTCAAATCAGAGGAAAAGGGCATTTTTTCTTTGAAACCAGCGCCTCCTCTGATACGAAGGGAGGACTTTAAATTTTTTAAATCAAACCTAATAAAGATAAAACCTCTCTGAATTTCTTCTTAGGCATAGTTTCTCATGCAAAGGAAGTTGAACAAGCTGTCAATGCTACCTATATACTATTCTTTTCAAACAAAATACCATACTTATGTGATTTTTATGGTCAGCTGATTTTTTCCCCCAAAGAATGCACATCTCTAGAAAACACTCACAGTTAAGTCTGAGTTCATGATCACTTTGGATACTATATAGAGGAGAAATCATAAATCAGTTATCAATTAATGATATATCTGTGTATTAAATAGGATTAAGAACAAGTATTTTCTTCTTTCTGAGGTGGATCTCTAGGCTTTTTTGGCATTTTGATTTACGATTGGCTTTTATCACTAGACTTCATATAGAGACTCTCTGTTAGCACTCATTTATTCGCAGTATTTGTTGAGTACAAACTATGTGCCGGTCTTGAATGGGTGCTGGCCATAAAGTCATGGGTAAAACCAATTACACTTCTGCTCTCGTGGAGCTGACTTTGTAGTGGAGGTAACATCTGAAGTCTATGTCCATTTTCCAGATGCAGATGGAGATGAGAATTGTGATTGATGGTTTTGCGCTTCTGAAATAAGTCCTGTCTTTGTATTCTTTTGGCAGTTGTTTTTTAAGACCTTACTATTCAACATGCTAGTCCAAGGACTAAAAATATAGGCCATTACTTGGGAGCTGGTTAAAAATGCAGAATCTCATACTGTATCTAAGACCTACTGAATCAGATCAGCATGTTAACAAGATCTCCAGGTGATTCCTATGCATATGAAAATTTGAAGAGCACTGGTTTAAGGCATAGAGTTTACTATTAATTATTAGTTATTATTATCATCTCAATGATTTGGCAGCTATCCAGTGTTTTTTAGCCATATGTTCAACTGGAGGAAAAGTTTAGTGTTCACAAACTCAGTTTATTTTCATCAGTATACAGTTTCACTTCCTCAGCTTAGTTTCTTAGAGTGCTCAGAGTGTAGAGGTTCAAGCTGCATCAAATTCATCCAAAGAGCTTGTTAAAAATACACGTTCCTGGATGCAGCCTTTATCCTGGGTTGGGTCTCAAAAATCTGCATTTTTACAAGCTTCACGGGTGATTCTCATGCACGTTCAAGTTTGAAAAGGATTATTCTAAACTAGTTCTATATTGACGTCCTTCTCAGGATGGATTCAAAATTGTGATTACTTTTGAGCCTTTAATTAATCTATTCCTCTCTAGAAAGATGAATTGTTGAGCCTGTGTGGTCATATATCCCTGTGTATCACAGTGGTGTTAGTTTAAACCAGTATTTCTCAGCGTTGGTACTATTGACATTTTGGACTGGATAATTCTTTGTTGTGGGTGCTGTCCTGTGCATTGTAGGATGTTTAGCAGCATCCCTGGCCTCTACCCATTAGATGCCAGTAGCACACCTATGTCCATCTCCCCACTTCCAGCTGTGATAACCAAAAATTTCTCCAGACATTGCAAAATTCCCCTGGGAGGGCAAAATTGTTCCCAGTTGAGAACCATTGGTTTGAATTAAGTAAAGAATAGGAACATGGCTATATGTGAGCATGATGCCTACCCCCAGTGTCTGTTTATAGTATTGGATTTTCTTGAGGGCTTTTGGATTTATGCCAAAGGTGAAGAGGGGTTTATGTACAAGCTTGTGCGGGCTGCCTGGACCTTTGGGCTGGTTTAACACTGAATGGTGGGAGAGACATAATGTGATGATGGGAAAGGGGATAAACTCTCATATGTAGGACATAAACAAGGCTACTGTAGGGCCTAGGTTCCAAAGAACAAAGCAAAGTTAGGTAAAAGAACCTTCTTTTTTTTTTCATGCTGTGAAGACTGAAAAAGACGGTATGTGGTATCTCAAGAGTTTTGTAGTTTGGGGATGGGAGCTTTTTTTAAAGGGACAAAATTAGGGACACAGGGATATGTACTAGCTTTGGCAGAGACTCAGAGGACAGGGAAGGGCCTAGAGGATGCCCAGGGGCAGGGTATTGGGCAGTGATGGTATGCGCTGATTTATTCTAGAGTCCATAGAAACACTCAGGATAACTGGAGAGACTTTCAAGGGAGGACTCAGATTCATCAGCAACCAAGAAAGTTTGTATCCATAGCCTATAACATTATTGACCTTCTGGTAGGTATGGTTTTGGGTTTTGTTTGACCTACTATTCTCAACAGAATGCTTACCTTTGCATTTCTTTATAATATGATGGAGACATTTACTACCTGCCAGTGTTAAACAAGCATTTATAACCATTACCCTTTTACTAGTTGATGCTGAAAAGTCAATTAGAACAAATACTTATTTTGTACAACTCCTTGTGCATAAGGAGGTATTCTGGTACCCAGATGGATATGTTGCAGATTTAGATGTACATCTACCTGTAATTATTTTTTTTAAATATATGTCAGAAGAAATTTGGGGATTTAATAGACAAATGAATGTAAAATGTTTATATGATCAAATCAAACTCTTTCCATTTACTAACTGTGGGAACTTGTACAAATCACTTAATATATCTGAGCCTCATTCTCCTCACCTATTAAACAGGGAGAAATTGTTTCATGAGGTGGCTGTGGGAGGGGAGGTTAAACAAGATTAAGTAGGTGAAAATGTCTCCCAGAAAAATAAGTCTTTGGTAAGAGTGTGCCATTGAACTTGTGTTTTACACATATATTTATTACCACCAGTATGTCAGTCAATTCATGCAACATGAATTTATTTTGGGAACTAAGATACTATTAGTTTATTGGAAACTTGAGGAAGCAATACTCAGAGTCAATATGATAATGTCATATTTTAAGCCACTTATAATGAGATCTTTAGCTACTTCAGTAACTAACTTATCATGCATTATTTCTAGAACCAAACCACTTTATGCCACATGAACAATATTCTAACCAGTTCTTGGATATAGAGTATGTACAGTTTGTCTTCATTTTGTAAATTATATGATAAAACTTTAAATGTAACTATGGGAATTCGTGTTCTTTTTCTATAAATGAGTAGCAGGATAAAGTACTTGATAATTACATGTATGTGTACTTGTTTATTAATGTTAGGGAGAAAACGTCTGCATTGAATTAAGCAAAATCAGCTGCAGGTGTCTTATGTGAAGCATTGGATCTCTATCAGTTTTTTATTAGATAAAAAAATTCATTTTTTAAAAAAGCCACCACCCTGAAAAGTATCCATTTGAAGTGATATGTGAAGCATCACATGATTAATAATTTTTTAATTAATTAATTAAAAAATTTTAAATTTTATTTTATTTATTCTTTTATACAGCAGGTTCTTATTAGTCATCAGTTTTATCCACATCAATGTATACATGTCAATCCCAATCGCCCAATTCATCACCCCCCACACACACACCGCTTTCACCTCTTGGTGTCCATACGTTTGTTCTCTACATCTGTGTCTCAATTTCTGCTCTGCAAACTGGTTCATCGGTACCATTTTTCTAGGTTCCACATATATGCGTTAATATACGATATTTGTTTTTCCCTTTCTGACTTACTTTACTCTGTATGACAGTCACTAGATCCATCCACATCTCAATAAATGACCCAATTTTGTTCCTTTTTATGGCTGAGTAATATCCCATTGTATACAAGTACCACATCTTCTTTATCCATTTGTCTGTCAATGGGCATTTAGATTGTGTCCATGACCTGGCTATTGTAAATAGGGCTGCAGTGAATATTGGGGTGCATGTGTCTTTTTGAATTATGGTTTTCTCTGGGTATATGCTCAGTAGTGAGATTGCTGGGTCATATGGTAATTCCAGCTTTAGTTTTTTAAGGAACCTCCATACTGTTCTCCATAGTGGCTGTATCAATTTACATTACCATCAACAGTGCAAGAGGGTTCCCTTTTCTCCACAGCCTCTCCAGCATTTGTTGTTTGTAAATTTTCCGATGATGCCCATTCTAACTGGTGTGAGGTGATACCTCATTGTAGATTTAATTTGCATTTCTCTAATAATTAGTGATGTTGAGCAGCTTTTCATGTGCTTCTTGGCCATCTGTATGTCTTCTTTGAAGAAATGTCTATTTAGATCTTCTGCCCATTCTTGGATTTGGTTGTTTCTTTTTTAAATATTGAGCTGCATGAGCTGTTTATATATTTTGGAAATTAATCCTTTGTCCATTAATTCATTTGCAAATATTTTCTCCCATTCTGAGGGTTGCCTTTTCATCTTGTTTACGGTTTCCTTTGCTGTGCAAAAGCTTTGAAGTTTCATTAGGTCCCATTTGTTTATTTTTGTTTTTATTTCCATTACTGTGGGAGGTGGATCAAAAAAGATCTTGCTGTGATCTATGTCAAAGAGTGTTCTTCCTATGTTTTCCTCTAAGAGTTTTATAGTGTCCGGTCTTACATTGAGGTCTCTAATCCATTTTTAGTTTATTTTTGTTTATGGTGTTAGGGAGTGTTCTAATTTCAATCTTTTACATGTAGCTGTCCAGTTTTCCCAGCACCACTTATTGAAGAGACTGTCTTTTCTCCATTGTTTATCCTTGCCTCCTTTGTCATAGCTTAGTTGACCATAGGTGCATGGGTTTATCTCTGGGCTTTCTATCTTGTTCCATTGATCTGTGTTTCTGTTCTTGTGCCAGTACCATATTGTATTGATTACTGTAATTTGTAGTATAGTCTGAAGTCAGGGAGTCTGATTCCTCCAGCTCTGTTTTTTTCCCTCAAGACTGCTTTGGCTATTTGGGGTCTTTTGTATCTCCATAAAATTTTAAGATTTTTTTTCTAATTGTGTAAAAAATGCCATTGGTAATTTGATAGGGATTCCATTGAATCTGTAGATTGCTTTGGGTAGCAGAGTCATTTTCACAATATTGATTCTTCCGATCCAAGAGCATGGTATATCTCTCCATCTGTTGGTATCATCGTTAATTTCTTTCATCAGTGTCTTATAGTTTTCTGCATACAGGTCTTTTGTCTCCCTAAGTATTTAAACTTTTTGTTGCAATGGTAAATTAATTAATTTCTCTTTCAGCTTTTTCATTGTTAGTGTACAGTAATGCAAGAGATTTCTGTGCATTAATTTTGTATCCTGCAACTTTACCAAATTCATTGATTAGCTCTAGTAGTTTTCTGGTGGCATCTTTAGGATTCTCTATGTATAGTATCATGTCATCTGCAAACAGTGACACTTTTACTTCTTCTTTTCCAATTTGTATTCCTTTTATTTCTTTTTCTTCTCTGATTGCTGTGGCTAGGGCTTCCAAAACTATGTTGAATAATAGTGGCAAGAGTGGACATCCTTGTTTTGTGCCTGATCTTAGAGGAAATGTTTTCAGTTTTTCACCAATGAGAATGATGTTTGCTGTGGGTTTGTCATATATGGCCTTTAATATGTTGAGGTAGGTTCCCTCTATGCCCACTTCCTGGAGAGTTTTTATCATAAATCGGTGTTGAATTTTGTCAAGAGCTTTTTCTGCATCTATTGAAATGATCATATGGTTTTTCTTCTTCAATTTGTTAATATGGTGTATTACATTGATTGATTTGCATATATTGAAGAATCCTTGCATCCCTGGGATAAATCCCACTTGATCATGGTGTATGATCCTTTTAATGTGTTGTTGGATTCTGTTTGCTGAGGATTTTTACAACTATAATCATCAGTGTTATTGGTCTGTAATTTTCTTTTTTTGTAGTATCTTTGTCTGGTTTTGGTATCAGGGTGATGGTGGCCTCATAGAATGAGTTTGGGAGTGTTCCTTCCTCTGCAATTTTTTGGAAGAGTTTGAGAAGGATGGGTGTTAGCTCTTCTCTAAATATTTGATAGAATTCACCTGTGAAGCCATCTGGTCCTGGAATTTTGTTTGTTGGAAGATTTTTAATCACAGTTTCAATTTCTTTAGTTGTGATTGGTCTGTTCATATTTTCTGTTTCTTCCTGATTCAGTCTTGGAAGGTTATACCTTTCTATGAATTTGTCCATTTCTTCCAAGTTGTCCATTTTATTGGCATAGAGTTGGTTTTTGTAGTCTCTTAGGATGCTTTGTATTTCTGCGGTGTCTGTTGTAACTTCTCCTTTTTCATTTCTAATTTTATTGATTTGAGTCCTCTCCCTCTTTTTCTTGATGAGTCTGGCTAGTGGTTTATCAATTTTATTTATCTTCTCAAAGAACCAGCTTTTAGTTTTATTGATCTTTGGTATTGTTTTCTTTGGTGGGATTTGATTTACTGTGATTGCACCCCGACTACCGTGTCATTGTGGCTTCTCCTTTGTCTTTGGATGTGGGGTATCTTTTTTGGTGAGTTCCAGTGTCTTCCTGTCAATGATTGTTTAGCAGCTAGTTGTGATTCTGGTGTTCTTACAAGAGGGAGTGAGAGCATGTCCTTCTACTCTGCAGTCTTGATTCAGGCCTCTAATTTATTTTTTTATAATTTTTATTGGAGTATTGTCGCTTTACAATGTTGTGTCAGTTTCATGTGTACAGCAAATTGAATCAGCCATACATATACATATATCCACTTTCTTTTAGATTCTTTTCCCATATAGGCCATTACAGAGTATTGAATAGAGTTCCCTGTGCTATACAATAGGTGTTATCAGTTTTATCTATTTTATATATAGTAGTGTGTGTATGTCAATCCCATTCTCCCATTTTATCCCTCCCCACCCCCTTATCCCCTGGTAACCATAAGTTTTTTTTCTACATCTGTAACTCTATTTCTATTTTGTAGATAAGTTCATTTGTACCCTTTTTTTAGATTTCACATATAAGCAATATCATATGATATTTGTCTTTCTCTGTCTGACTTACTTCACTCAGTATGACAATCTCTAGGTCCATCCATGTGGCTGCAGATGCAATTATTTCATTCTTTTTTTATGGCTGAGTAATATTCCATTGCATATGTGTACCATATCTTATTTATCCATTCCTCTGTTGATGGACATTTAGGTTGCTTCCATGTCTTGGCTATTGTAAATAGTGTCACAATGAACATTGGGGTGCATGTATCGTTTTGAATTACGGTTTTCTCCAGATATACGCCCAGGAGTGGGATTGCTGGATCATATAGTATCGCTATTTTCAGCTTTTTAAGGAACCTCCATACTGTTCTGCCTAGTGCCTGTACCAATTTACATTCCCATCAACAGTGTAGGAGGGTTAAAATTTAAACTGATGGAAAAAGTCTTTTTTGCAACTTCATTAAGTTTAAGGTCAGATATAGCTCAGAGATTAAATTACAAATACCAGCTCTCTCTTGCCTTTCAAGAAATCCAAGTCATATGTTCTAGTTATATTTGTTAAAAGTGTCGAAGGCAGTTAGCAAATGCTTGCTTGAAGTGAAACACAACTATTAGCATTCCTCTTACAATTCTCTTCCTCACATTATATATTCATTAGCTTCAAAAAGAAGAACAACTCCAATATAAAATAAGATCATCATGAGCAGAAAGGACATTGGGGAAAAAAAGGCTTGGAGATAGGAGATGGAAGTTTGAGCATGGTTAATGGCAGCAAAACAGTATAGCTACAAATACCTAAGGATTGCACAAATGGAATAAATCTAACTTTGATTCAATGATGTAAAATTATGTTTGGGATCAGTAGTGACAACATGTGATGCTGTGAAGAAAAATGAAATGGCATGGTCAAAGCAACAGACATTGGAATAAATATTAGTCTCATTATTAATATTATGAATAGAAATAGGAATAAGTTTTAATCTGTAGATTGTGAGAAGCACAAATTAAATGTCAGAGAAGAGTGAGAAATTTGAATTATGTGGAGAAGGACTTGGCTTATTTGGGCAAATGACAATTCCAGAGCTAAAATAGCTGTATGTGTTTGGACAGAAGGGATAGTTAGGAAATTGGTGTTACTCTTAATGAAGGTGAAATATTGGTAAAAAGGCAAAGACATTATGGTTCTAATTTGGATCTCATATTCATTGGTGTGGTATAAAAATAGATTCCTAGGATTTTGATAATACATAAAAATATTTTCACTTTTACTTTCATTTTAAATTTCCTCCAAGTAATTTTACTTTAATATGAAGAATGTGCTTTTAAACAGATTTTTACAAATTGTTCATATCCTTAAATAAGAAAGTGATGGTAAAGAAATGGGACTGAAATTGTAGAACATATACATTTGTTTATACTGAGTTGTTGTGAGGTCATGCTTCCTAATCAGCATTAAACATTGATTAAAACTGTCAAATTTAGCAATGCAATTTAGTCAGTGATTTATGTGTAAACAAACAGTTGGAAATTGGAGTGGCTTCATATCTTTCATGAAAGCACTGTGGTAATGTTTAGATTAATCTAAAAACTCTGAATGGGCAGCAATTTGGATATTGTAATGACTTGTTTTGGGTAAAATAAATATATATGTGTGAAGTTAATTTTTAATATTAAAAATACTAATCTGCCTTCTTGGAATTAATGCGGTTCAACTTGATGAATTTTCACATCCAACATGGCAAGGCAATCTTTCAAATGAGCCTGCCTGTTCCTTACTTTCAAGCAAATTGGATTCAGCCAAAACAGCTACTAACTAGCCATGCATACGCACAGATAAAAAGTGCAGAAGTAGAAACAGATGGACTCCCTGTGGCCAAAGAGGTTTGGGAGACACTGTGGAGGAATTGGTGCTTCATCTGGGCCCTGAAGGGTGAATGCAGTCTAGTTTGGTAGAGAGGAGTAAGTAAAGAGAAAGAGCAAGACATGTCTCAGAATTTTTTGCAACAGGAGGCTTATGTCCAGGCGTGTTAGCAGGTTACACTGTAAAGATAGAGACCAGATTGTGGAGGAGCAGTGGGTTACATGGAGTGATTCTGCTCTAGATTTGCCAACCACTGACTTAGAGCAAACATCTGAGGAACTTCTCAACTTCAAACATGTTCCTTGGCTGTGAAAAGTGGGTACCTCTATTTGCTCTCCCTAGGTCACAGGGTTATTGTGAGAATGAACATATAATGCCTACGAACGTGAAGTGTAAGAATCAAGGTGTTACAAAAATGTCAGGCGGTCGATCTTTACAGCTGTGTGTGTGAGGTTACCAGCCCTAGCTGTGTGCTGTGCTCTGCTTGGTGATTTTACTCTGCACCCCAGCTCAGTTTCCTCTCATTTCTTATAATGATTATTTCAGACCTTCACCATTCCCTACAAACCTTTGACTCGACCCATTCTCTTATTCTCAGCAGATAACTTCTTTACCAACAAAACAGAAAATGGAAACGTAATTCCTCATCCTCCTGCTCTCATTACATAAACCCACATCCTTCACACCCACCCTTTCTGCCTTTCCTTAGTCTCAGTGGAGTAGACACCCTTCCTCCCAGGAGTCATGGGTTCATCTCAGTGTGGAGTCTGTCTCATCTCTTCCTGTCTTCAGAGGAAACTTGCTCCATCCAGTGCTCTCCAACGCAGTTTTCAACTTCTTTCTAGTTGCTCCTTCCCATCAGCATTTAAATATCCTTCAATGTCTCCATTAACCCCACCTCCCCTTCTAGCTTTTGTATTATTGCCCCCCTTCTTCTTTAGAGGCACATTTCTTAAAGACGTGATCTGATTTCACTGTCTTCATTTCTTCATGTCAGGTGCTCTCCTTAAACCACTTCAGTCGAGATTTTTCATCCCAGATTCCCTCCAAACTGCTCTCACCAGGTCACTGATGACTTCTATGTTGTTAAATCAGACATCTTTCAGTCCGTCCCTTGCTTGACCTCTAGGCAGCAATTAATTCTATTGATCACTCCCGCCTTCAAACACTTATTTACCTTGTCTTCATGAAAGCACATTGTATTGATCGGGTGTCAGAGTTGCAAACGACAGAATCCACTCTGGCAGTTTAAACAGAAGAGGAATATAGTGAAGGATGTTAGGTGGCTCACAATAGATGTGGGAGGACAGCTTTAGATGATGTTAAGCCACGACAACATCTATCACATCTGGGTACAGATCCCACTCTCTTCGCCTCTTGGTGTCAGCACTGCAACTCACACAAATACTGCACACTTTTCACTGCTGACAGCCAGGACTGGACTCCGGAAGTTGTACCACTGCCTTCTCCACCATGCTTGCTAGAAGATCTCCCAACCTGCTTAGTCAGGAGTTCTCTTCTGAATTGAAGTTTGGCATGAGTGCCCCTGGTTGGCCATCCTAGGCCATAGGTCTATATTCTAGCTGCCAAGTACACTGAAAACTAGAGTTGTGACTTCTCTCTTGGGGAGATGGAGATTCCCCAAATAGAGAAGGTGCATTGAAGAGGTGGTAGCTACCACTATTTCAACATTCGTCTACCTCCAATGTGCTTCTAATTTCTCTGCTACATCCCTGAGCAGTCTTTCTCAGTCCCCTTTCTTTACTTGCCCCTGGAATGTTGAAGTTCCCCAGGGCTCCATTTTAATTTTTCTTTCTTCATTCTGAACCCTCTCCCTGGGTGGTGATGTCTAACAGCGTGGCTTTAATTACTTTCTCTGTGCTTAGGACCCCCAAATCTTGACCTCCAGTTTTGAGCTCTAGGGCCACATATCTGATTGCCTTTTGGACATTTCTACTTGGATATGTCTTAAGCACCTCAAAGTCAACATGTCTAAAGCCATACTCCTCTGTAACCCAAATGCCTTCCTGCAGTTCCCCACAGTACAGGTCCATCTAGTTGTTGAGAAGGAAGATGTTATCCTTGAGAGCTTCCCTCTCTCATCTGCAGGTATCCAGTCAGTCCCAGAGTGCAGTCACTTTTAGATCCCATATATATTGTTTTGAATCTGCCACACTCTCTCCATATTTAAATGGAATAGACTGTCACAGTCACAGGAACCCAAAGTACTAGGAGAGCTTCCTCCTAGCTTCCAGTTTTGCTCTTCTCTAATCCATCCTCTACCTTGCAGTTAAAAAGATCTTGCTGAGCAACTCATGTCATCTCATTCTCCTGCTTAATGCCCTTCTGAGAAGCACACACCTCCCCCCCACCCCTCCCCCACCCCATGCATGTGATTATGTGGACCTAGGGTATCTCTGGAAGGTTGCACCAGAAATTAGTAACCGTGGCTGTCTTGGGGATGTGGATGGGAGAACTGAGTGGCTGAAGGTCAGACTTACTTTTACTGTGCACTCTATTGTATCTTTAAAATATTTATACCATGTGCACATATGATGTATTCGAAAATTGACTGAAAAAACCAGTAGATTCCCATTGACCGCAAGATAACATCAAACTGTTTCATGTGGTTTGCAAGACCTCAACACAAAACCACTCCTGCTTGCTTCGTGAGCCACATTGAATGTCTTGCTATTCTTTGAATATGTAAAATTCTCTCACTTTCCAGCATTTGCACATAGTTCCCTTGTTTGAAATGCTCTCTTCTTTCCCATCTCCTTTAGTCCTCTGCTCAGATGTCACAGCTTCTGGGAAGCCTGTTTGACTAGATTTTGAGCCCACACTTTTTTTCCTAGGTAGTACTATCCTTATCAAACTCTTATAACATCATCATCATCATCATTATTATTATTATTATTATCATTATTATTAATTGTGTCTCTTGTCAGAAAGACCACAAGCTCTGCAAGGACAGATACATCTGGCTTATTCAAGGCTATGCCATTGGTTTCCATGTTAACACTTTGGACATAGTAAGAATTCAATAAATTTTACTTACATATGGATAAACTACTCATGCGTTTGTTTCCTCTGCCCCTCAATATTACAAATTATCTCACTTTGCCCCATAGGTATTAGTTGATGATCCACTCTCAACCCTGTCTCAAATTTCCCTACTGAATGTCTTTCTCTATCTCTCTCTCTCTCTGTCTCTCTTTCTGTCTCTGTCTCTCTGTCCCTGTCTTGCTCTCTCTCTCTTTCTCTCCCTCTCTCTCTCTCTCTCTCTCTGTCTCTGTCTCTGTCTCTCTCTCTCTCTCTCTCTCTCTCTCTCTCTATATATATATATATATATATATATATATATATATTTAAGTCAGGAATCCTAAAGCTAGGAGTAATATAGTCTGTTAAGAGTAGCAAGAAACTGATATAATGCTAGTGGTTTCGCTCTTCTTGAAGAATGTACCATACAATTTACAATGAATGAATTTTAAAAAATAAATGAAGGAAATATGTGGCTACTGTTTTGAGATGTCAACAAAATCATATGTTTAAGTAGCATATGATATAGTTTTTACTACATAAAAATTAATATTTGGTAAACTCATTAATGCCACTGACTTTAAAGCATGATTGCTGGCAATTCCTTAAATGCTAGCTTATTTGTAAATGACATTTTAATTTATTTTTTACTGATTTTTCACTGAGCAGCCTACTTTTACTTGCAAATTTTTTATTCTTAAAAATACTCGTATCTTCCCAAATGTTACTCTCAAATCTCTTTCCAGAATTACATTTCTCAGAACTTCGTCTTTTTCTTGATTTATGAATTAAGTTTTTGATCTCTTTGCCAACTTTCCCAAGCCAGTTTTTCACAGCTGGTGAGCCAAGATTTAGTAATAACCCTACTGATCTGTATCATTCTTCCATATGAGGAGTCCTTGCTGTTGAGCTGTATGACTTAAGATCTTATTGGCTGAGCAAGAAGGCATTAGTGTTCATTACCGTGCTAATATAATCTTTTTACAGGACAGTATTGAAAATGCTGTCACCATAGAAATACACCATACTTAAAAAAAAATGGCACCAGTGACATGCAAGGCATAAGATGGGGGTAGTTGGGTTGCGTGGCAGAAGCACATAGGTGAGGGGGCAGCATGCCTGGGGGCCCACTGCCTCCAAGGTCGGTGTGGAGACCAGTCTATGGCCAAAAGGAACATTAACTTGGGACCTGGGGTTTGGAAACAGTGTTCTCATTTTGATTGTCACTCATTAACCGTGTAAACTTGTATTAGAGGGATCTTCCAAAAACACAGATCGGATTCAATTAACCCTCTCCTAAAACCTTTCCCATTTTGTATAGGATGAAGTCCAAATTTTTTTTTTTTTTTTTTTTTTAGTGCGGTACGCGGGCCTCTCACTGTTGTGGCCTCTCCCATTGCGCAGCACAGGCTCCGGATGCGCAGGCTCAGCGGCCATGGCTCACGGGCGCAGCCGCTCCGTGGCATGTGGGATCTTCCCGGACCGGGGCACGAACCCGTGTCCCCTGCATCGGCAGGCGGACTCTCAACCACT
The DNA here is from genome assembly GCF_025265405.1 of Mesoplodon densirostris. Taxonomy (NCBI): domain Eukaryota; kingdom Metazoa; phylum Chordata; class Mammalia; order Artiodactyla; family Ziphiidae; genus Mesoplodon; species Mesoplodon densirostris. The sequence continues at coordinate 54,187,390 of NC_082671.1, forward strand.
GCGCCACCAGGGAAGCCCTGAAGTCCAAATTTTTTAATGTGGCTCACAAAAGTTTCATGATCTGACTGATCCCTGCCACCTTTTTAAGTTGTCTCTGGCATCCCTGTGCCTCCATTTCTTCGATAGTAAATTACTGGGATTAGTTTAGATGATTTCTAAAGTTCCTTTCAGGTCTAAAAATCTATGATTCTGAATAGTTACAAAGTTGGCCTCAGCTTTCAGATAGGGTAAAAGGGAATTTATAAATTCCTGTTTCTAAAATAGATCAGCTTGAATTATCCTGGGGCAAGAGAAGTTGTTCAAGTATAAGAAACACAGTTTACTTCTGCTTTTTAAGTTTGGTAGAGTAGGATTGTGTGTCCTACAAAATCCTAGAGAATCAGATTCTTCAGTGCAATCATATAGATCATGTTCTCTTTGTTAGAACTGTAAATTATGAGGGCTGGTAACGATTTGGAAACCTCTAGCCTTTGTCTTTACAGATGATTAAATTAAGGTCCAGAGAGATGAAAAGCCTGTCAGGTTTATAATAGAGCCAAAGACTAGACTCCAGCCTTCTTTATTCCCACCGCAGTGTTTTTCCGTGACACAAGACAATTTAACCACCATGGCTTATGTTCACTGTTCATACAAAAAAAGCCCACGTCTAAGTGAATGCCTGGGCAGTATCCTGGGAAGACAAAGGATTCACTCTGCCAAGTTGAGCTCCAGGTCAGGCCAGTGTGAATGAGGATACTTATCTTTTCTCCTTCCAGATGAAAAGCCATGAAAGGGTCCATTGATTCCTTCAGCAGATATTTAGTGAGGGCCAGCCATTATTCTAGAACAAGGTCTCTACCCTCCAGAATCTTATATTCCAATAGAAGTAGACAACAGACATACTAACAAATAACTTAATAAGATGCTTTCAGACACTGATAAGTAACATGGAGCAACTGGGGCTGGGAAGGTTACTTTAGATTTAGTAACTACCTAAGAGTCCAACTTTTATTAATTCATGAACATTCCCCTAACCTTGATTGTACCTTTTAAAATTAATTCCACAATTGCACCTTACCAACTCTTGTGAGATGTATTTTTCTATGCTGCTTCCCCAACCTCTTCCTTCCAAATGCTTTAATGTCTTCATATCACAACAAAGAAGATACCTTTCTTATATTTGTTGGACATTTAAGTGCATTTGCATGTGTCTTCTATCCCATAACAGTGTTTCTGTTTTTTTCCTGCACAAATTTCATTCAAATGGAGTGTTCATCATTCCTCAATATTTCATATTTTTGCCATCTCTGCTGCCTACACCAGACTTGAATGTTTACAGTACTGTTTTTTGAACACCTCTGTTTGACAGGAAACTCTCTGGCAGCCCCTTCCAACTTTGTGCAAGTCAGTCACTTTAAGCCTACTTCTTCAAAAGCCACTTCCAGTCCTGCCACAGCATCACATATTCCTTGGTTGCCTCTGTCCTTAGTCATCAACCTTCCTCTTTCTTTTTTCTTTTGGCACTTAACATATAAGACCTCATGTTGTTATTCATGTAAGTATGTCCTGGCTTCTTAATTTCATTATTGGCTCCTCAAGTTGGGGGAGGGAAGAGTTATAAAATCATTTTAATCACCAAATATAAATTCCCTAATGTGTTCTGAATTAAATGGTGCTCAGAAGAAATAAGCACTGGGTTAAGAAAAAAAAGTTGGTTGCTCCCTATTTAATGCACATGGTGTATGTTTTGGATAGACAGTATGTGTCACTTCATAACATTATCTTTTAAGTATTATTTCTTCAGCTAGAGTTTGTCTTTTTTGCCTCATGCAGTAAATCGACATGTTTCCTGTTCATTATATACTTGTTGAATAAATGAATGAAGATTTTTTAAAAACAACTAGATATTTCAAAGTCTGTACTTTGATCATGTACATTGTGACTTTTAAGGAGGGGAATGGGGACAGGATAGTAATATAATGGTTCTGAAATTATTTGACCATGCAATACTGTCTTTTCAAGCAACCATGAATCTCTTAGAGATAGTACTCTCTAAAATGTAGGCTTAAAACATAGAAGGCACCTAAATGGATAATGATGATGATATTACTATTTCCTGGATTGTAAGTCCTTTTAAGGCAGGGTTTATGCTTTAACTCCCTTTGTACTGAATTTTGGAAGGGATGTTAAAAGCCCCATGGTTCAGCAATGTACCCCTTTGCTTGAATCTCTACAGTGTGTCCAGCCATGTTTGAATTCTTCCACCTGGCAAGAAACTACCTTCTAGTAGCCCTTTCCAATATTGTGCTGTTCTCCCCACTTAATAGAGAATTCTATTGAAGCATGATCTGTCCGTGGTACTATCCACCTATGGTTGTTGTTTTACCCCTTAGGGTCATCAGTATGACTGAAACTCCAGTAAAGTGACTTGGACATAGAAAACATTCAATAAGTATATAGAGAATTGAACTGAATTGTAAGAATTTGACTCACTGAGTTTTTGAATTGGGATTTGGAACTAAAACATACCTTGGATTAAGATTGAATATGTTTTTTCACCAGATTACTTTTTACTTATGCCATTTTTGTGCCTGTATCTGCACATGTAAATGGAAATGATGTTTATATAACTTTGTAGTTCTAGTATGTAAATGTGACTCTTTGGAGAGTTCCTTTCCTGAAGATGGGGCATGAGAAATTTAAAGAGGCAATTGGCAATTAGGTATACAGTATTGCGATGATTTTTTTGGCATTCTACTTCTTTTCCCCTCACAACACTGCTCCAGGAAATAGGTCTGACACTTCATATCTCTTTGTTGTGAATCCTGTATTCCTATGTGATCCAAATCACTCAAATTCCTAAAAGCCTTCATATTAAATGGGTTCCTCACTTTTGCTTTACAACCCGACGTTGAACTGGGTTGGCCAAAAAGTTCCCTTGGGTTTTTCCGTAAGATGTTACGGAATATATTTTCTCTGACTATATGACAGCTTAAAAAGGAAACATCTGCAAAAGAAAATTGGACAGGCTGATGTCCCCCAACAGTCTGGGATGTAGACCTAACAATGAGCAATTGTTAGAGACAGCATTTAGAAGGTCAACTTACCCTTTCACAAACTATCCTTTATTCATCTTACAACTCAAAATATTCCATAGCTTGTAGCTGTAAATAGAGCCACATTAACAGAAATTACCCCAATTTACTGTCTCTTTTCTCCATCCCAGCCCATAGGACTTTAGTATTCTCAAAGTTCCCATTCCTTAAGTGTTCTTAGGAGTGATCTGGGTTGCTTCATACGTACTTATGAGTTTGATTTGCCAGGTTTGGTAGCTACTCCTGCTGTGGTAGGCTTTCTTCTCTAGGATAGTGTTTGGAGAGAGGCACAGTGTCTTCTGTACTTAATGCTTGTTTCACCTGGACTCAGTCCTGCTCCAGGCACTGAAGCTACTTCCTTGACTCTACCAGGAACTGTGTTCTCTCACTAGGAACTACTCTTGTTTTGAGGTGATGTCACAGTGTACTCAGTGGTTTTTCCTTTTGATAACCAAGATGCTGTCTCTGGGTTATGTTCATTGTTCTTGGCTCTTTCATCTCCAAAGATAAATTCTTCATGCTTTTGTGCACATGGACTTCTTTGTGGCCATCCCTCCAGCTCACAGCTTAAGCCCAGGTGGCTTCTACAGTGGTTTTCAGTAACATTGACTTCTCCTCATTACCCTCTCAGAAGGGCAGAGTTAAAGTCCTTTGATCCAGCTGAACACCTTAATAATCCCATATGATTCTTATTATGATCTTAAGACTCTGGAAGCAAATGAGTTTTCATCATATTCCACCAGGGTGCTTGTAGTTTGATTTTTTTTAGGCTGTAATTGATTGTGATACTTTCCTTACAGACCAGTGCAAACATACAGAAGTAGCAGGAGTAGATAATGCTCCATGCGTGCTTGAGAAGAATGTATATTCTGGGTTTTTTTGGATGTAGTGTCCTGTAAATATGAATTAAGTCCAACTGGTCTATTGTGTCATTTAGGACCTCTCTTGCCTTATTAATTTTCTGTCTGGAAGATCTGTCCATTGATATAAGTGATATGTTAAATAAAGTCTCCTACTATTATTGTATTCCTCTGTTTCTCCCTTTATGTCTGTTGGTATTTGTTTTATGTATTTAGGTGCTCCTATATTGGGTGCATATGTGTTAATGAGTATAATATCTTCTTCTTGTATTGATCCTCTTATCATTGTATAATGTCCTTCTTTACCTTTCTTTATGGAATTTGTTATAAAGTCTATTTTGTCTGGTATGAGTATTGCTATCCCTGCTTTGTTGTCATTTCCATTTGCATGAAATATCTTTTTCCATCCCCTCACTTTCAATCCGTGTGTATCTTTTGCCCTGAAGTGAGTCTCTTGTAGGCAGCATGTTGTAGGTTCTTGCTTTTTATTCAATCTGCCACTCTGTGTCTTTTGATTAGAGAATTTAGTCCATTGACATTTAAAGTAATGTACTTACTTCCATTTTAAACCTGGTTTTCCAGTTGATTTTGTAGTTCTTCTTGTTTTTGTTTTTGCTCTTGTGGTTTGATGGTTTTCTTTTGTATTATGCTTGAGTTCTTTTCTGTTTGATTTTTGTCAATCTATTGTATGTTTTTGATTTGTGGTTACCCTGGTTTTCAAGTATGTTGATCCATAACTATATCTACTTGCTTTAGACTGATAGTCATATAAGTTCAAACACATTCTAAAAGATCTACATTTTTTACTCCCTGCCCCAGTGTTTTGTAATTTTGATGTCCTATTTTACATCTTCATGTTTATCCTTTTGCAGTTAATTGTAGTTATAATTGCTTTTACAAAAATTTTTTTTCTTTATATAACGGCTTATTTAAGTGACCTCCAATCCTTTTATATATTTGTCATTCCTATTGTGATTTTTCCTTTCCTGTAGATTCTTGCTCCTTTTCTATTTAGAGAAGACCTTTCAATATTTATTTAGGGTAGGTTATGGTATCGCTGTATTCTTTTAGTTTTTGCATGTCTGAGAAATTCTTTATCTCTCCTTTTATTTGAGATGATAATCTTGTTGGGTAGAGTATACTAGGTTGCAGGTTTTTTTCCTTTCAGGACTTTGAATGTATCATGCCACTCCCTTCTGGCCTGCAAAGTTTCTGCAGAGAAATCAGCTGAAAGCCTTATAGGGGTACCTTTGTAACTGACTCTTTGTTTTTCTCTTGCCGCCTTTAGAATCCTCTCTTTATCTTTAGCTCTTTCCATTTTAATTAAGATATGTCTTAGTGTGGGTCTGTTTGAGTTCATCTTGCTTGGGACCCTCTGTGCTTCCTATTCCTTGAAATCTGTCTTCTTCTTAGATTTGGGAAGTATTCAGCCATAATTTCTTCAAATTTTCAATCTCCTTTTCTCTCCTCTTTCTGGAACCCCTGTTATGCGTACGTTGCCACAGTTTTTATTGTCCCATAGATCTCGTATGTTGCTTTTATTTTTTTTCATTTTTCTTTCTGTCTGCTGTTCTGATTCAGTGATTTCCATTATTCTATCTTCCAGATCACTTATTCATTCTTCTGTGTTATTTAGTCAGCTATTCATTGCTTCTAGATTGGTCTTTAGCTCAGTAATTGTCTAATTTTTATTGGTTCCTCTTTATAGTTTCTAGTTCCTTGTTACAGTGATCTGTATTTCTATTGATAATCTTTTTAAATTCCTTTAGCATTTTTATTACCTCCTTTTTGAACTCAGGGTCTAGTAGACTGGTGAGGTCTACTTCATTATTTGTTCTTTCAGAGGATTTCTCTTCTTTCAACTGGCAGTAGTTTCTTTGCTGTTTCATTTTACTTAACTTTCTCTGTCTCTATGAATTGAGGAGAAAACGTTATCTACTGTGATCTAAAAGGGCTGTTTTCATGTGGGAGCATCCCTGTGTAGACTGTATGAGTCCAATATTTTTGTTGCAAGGGCTGTTTTTGATCTGGATGCCAGCCACGTCTTTTCTCAGAGAATGCTGGCTCTTAGCCCCTTGATAGAGAGTGTGACTGGCACTGTGGTGTCCAGAGACTGCACAGCAGTGTTGGACAGGGCCTCCTCTTTACTCTGTGGCTGTCACAGCCCTGTCAGGGGCGGGGTCTGCTCCCCAGTTCTTGGACTAGAAGCCCTGAGATCCAGGTTCTATAAGGCTCTGTTGCCCTTGAATGCCTGCTCTGTCCCAAAGGATGTGACCAGTGAAGCAAGTGAGGCCCAGGGAACCTATGTGCTGTCCATGCAGGCATCTGTGGTTTTGCCCAGAAGCAGCCTAAGGTTGTGTGTGTCCCCTTCTCCACTGTGTTTGTCCCAGACCTAGTGCTAGGCTGCAGTGTGGAGTGGGCTGGTGCTGGGGGCTGAAGTGCTGTGGCTGCAGGAATCTCAATAGTTATGCTGCTTCCTGGGGCCCGGGCTGCCTCTGTGGCAGGCCTCTCCCAGGACCTGTGTGCCCCAGATCTGGCTCCAAGCTGTGGTGTGGGGTGGGTGGAACCAGAGGGCTCCCTCTGGAAATGAACTGCTGTATACTCCTCCCCAGGGACTGTCTGCCCAAGACGTGCATTTCTGTGGTGCCACTTGACAAAGACTGCCCCTACCGTGTGAGCTCTGAAAATGGGCTTCGAGGCCAGACCCGCTGCCTTCATGTGTGAGCCCACAATGTCTGCCACGTCTGGACCCACCTCCGCCTGTGCGAGCACTGATCATGGCTCCAATGCCAGACCCACGGCTGCCATGTGTGTGCTGTGCTGACAGTGGGCTTTGAGATTTGGCATGGACCACTCCCCAGGACTTCTGGACTGTCTCCACACAGCTAGAACGAGTCCCCTCCAAGGGCCCTTCTGCCCGAGACTTAGCGCCTAGCCACGGAGCACTAGCGGCCCTGCCCAGCACGTATTTCAGACTTTGGGGAGTGTGGTGAGGTAGCAGCCGTCAGCTCCCCTCTCTCTCCTCCATGATTACTAGCAAGCCAGCATGCACACACTCCTCTTGAGCAAAGTCCAAGCCCCACCCATCCCAGTTGACCTCTTAGCGGGAAAAGAGGTTCCCCAGGACAAGGGTCTATGTGTGGACTTTCTCTCGTTTACAGATCCTTCTCAGCGGTGCTGGTTCCATCCTGATGCCTTTTTCTCTCTTTCTTTTTTTTGTTTAAATTTCCAACCTGCTTATGTGGAGATCTTTCTTGCAGCTTTGGTTGTATAAGAGATCTTCTACAGCTTCCAGTTGATTTTCTATGAGAATTGTCTCACATGTAGATGTATTTTTGATGTTGGGGGAAGGTGAGCCTCACGTCCTCCTACTCCTCGATTTCTGTCCTTCTGAGTGATTCTTAACTCTGATTATGCATTAGACAAGGGGTCATCAAACTATGGCCTGTAGGCTAAATCTGATTCATCTTCTTATTTTGTAAATAAAGCTTTATTGGAATATCGTCAGGCTCATTCATTTACATATTGTCTATGGTTGCCTTCATGCTACAACAAGAGTTAAGTAGTTGCAATGGAGAACTTATGGCCCCCAAAGCCTAAAATATTTACTATCTGGCTCTTTATTGAAAATTTTTGCTGACTCCTGCATTAGACTCTTCACAGAGAAGATTAAAAATAATATTATGTCTGGGTTGCACCACAGATAATTAAATAAGAATTTGGAGTGGGATTTGGGGAGTTGGCGCAAAAACTAATGTTTTTTAAAAACATCTCACATGAATATAATGTGTAGCCAGAATTAAAAAACACAAATAGATGATCCCTACCCTTCAAGGGTATATTTAACTTACTGGAAAAAGAAACTTACAAAAATTAATAAAGGTACAATGAATATATATATAATGGAAACATTTACAAAGTTCCAAGGGAGCACAGCATAGGGAGCATTTTACTTCATTAGGGAAGTTTTCTCAGAGAGACATTTAAACAGATTCTTGAAGGGTGAATCTACTGGTAGACAAGATCCACTGCGGGGTGGTGATAGGGAGAGAAGGGGAAGAGAGAACAGCATATGCAAAAGCACATAAGTAAGAAAGAGTGTGGCCCATTCAAGAAATGACCAGAAGCTCAGTGGCCAGAACACTGAGAGGGAAGAGGGAGTGAGATCATAGAATATAAAGCCAGAGAGTAATGGTCAAACTGGGAGTGGCTTTGTATGCTAAGATGTTTGTAATTTACTGTGTTCACTTTCATTTAGAAGTTGAATGGAAAATTGAGTCTCTCTAAATCTCAGTATTTTCATCCGTAAAATAAGTAGTTAACCGCATAATTGCCAAGAGCCCTCTAGCTCTAAAGTATAGCCTCCCGAGAGACTGTGTCAGCTATTTCTTTTGACACTCTCAGGACTGAGAACATAGTTGAGTTTATATGAATGGCATGACTTTTGTAGTATTGGGTCACCTGGCTATCTCCTGTAATTGATCTCTTTATTTTAATAGTACAAATGAGGTCAATGCTACTTTGTGGATTTACCACAAGGATTTGAGAAAGCAGACTTCTGGAGGAGAAGCACCTTGCCTGGTCAATGCATTAAGGCCCTTAATAAAGAGTATAACATCATGATAAAATACCTGTAAAATACTTTATGTTTCAGGCAGAGAGGGGCTATAAAATGGGGACAGTTTTATTGTTAAAAATCACATTCTTCCCAATTAGTACTAGTGCTTATTATGGCTTAGCATTTTGAGTGTAGAATGCTCTACACTCAAAACTTGGTGGGTGAATTACTGTGGAAGCTCTTCAATATATCTTGTTTTGCTATTTTACAGCTTCTCATTTCTATCAAGCTCTAGATTGTAATTTCATCTCTGTTCAACACTTACCGGTATAGCTGTATCTCTACTCGTATCTCTAATAAACTACATGTTATTGGTTTCATATCTTTAAGTGAAGTTTTTCAAGTTCTGGTGTATATTGAATATTCTATTTACCTCTTGCAGGGTCTCCCCAAGTGTACAGAATAGCCAGTGAATCAAAAAATAATATGTGGTTGGCTCAGTGATTGAAACGTCCAAGACTCTAAGGCAGCCTAGTCTCTACTTTCTGACTCATTTTATCAAACATTCTATCTAAGATAGATGAATGGACTGAATATTTTCAGATGTATTTTAGAATGATGCAAGTTGAAATATAAAGACATCTTTGAAACTCCAGCAAGAGCTTTTAGGAAAAAATGTTGTAATTTTTGTCATTTGAACATCAAAGGTTTCTACTAAAGGAGATACTTTGAATACATTTAAAAAGTGCTTTTCAATTAGTAACTTTTGCCCTCTCCCCACCAAAGAAAATTATAGAGAAACTCTAGAATACTGGCCACTGTTGACCTCTTTGCCCTACTTTTTCTTCACAGACGTTGATGAGTGTGCTGAAGGGCGCCATTACTGCCGTGAGAACACGATGTGTGTCAACACCCCAGGTTCCTTCATGTGCATCTGCAAAACTGGATACATCAGAATTGATGACTATTCATGCACAGGTAAACAGTGACTATTTGTGAAATAAAATCTTTCTATGCCTTAAATTTACTTTTAGAAGTTCCTTTTAACTCTAAGTGTTTGGAGAAGTGTGCCATAAATACCCCCTTACAACAAAACAAGTTATAAGTAAAAGCATATCTTCTGGATTTGGTAGTTAATTCTGAATCTGTTCTAAGGAAAGGGCTAGCTCCTTGCTCTGGATAAGAAATTCCTATTAGAAATGTACAGATAAACTGAGGAACACAATCAATATTTTACTAATTTTATACTTTAATAGTATTTATACTCAAAACTTGTGTGAATTCTATGGCAAATCTGAGAAACACCCTTAAACAATATTTTCTTTACATGACAGTTGACTTTTGAATAGAGTAATAATGACATAGATAGTGTAATGTTTTCAGAAATAGATCCGTGGAGTGCTAGGAAATGGGAAAAGCTTCTTCATGCCTCTGGGGAGTACAGTGGAGTATATACATCAAAGAAGTTTTGCCTATGTTGTGCTATGAAATATCACTCCCATCAGTAACATCCAGAGTCCTCCTCAGGGATATCTCGAGTGTTAGTAATGTCTGAAGTTGGTCCTAGGATAAGACAACCTATTCACTTCATATTCTATAGAATATGAAAGAAAGTGGTGCTAACAGAGTAGCTTGCAGCCTATGGGGATTGAAGAAATGTGGGTGTGAAATACAACATTCTTTTGGCTTTTCTTTTAAATAGAAGAAACATATACATAGCATATTTTAGAAAAACATGTAAAATCATAAAACTGGAGAGCACTTAAAGTGTTATCTTGTCATTTTTACTCTTATGTTCCCATCATAAGTTGAAAATATCATAAGTTGGAAATGCATTTAATGCACCTAGCCTACCAAACATCATAGCTTAGCCTAGCCTACCTTAAACATGATCAGGACACTCACATTAGCCTACAGTTGGAAAAAATCAACTAACACAAAGCCTATTTTATAATAATGTGTTGAATACCTCATGTAATTTATTGAATACTGTAGCGAAACTGAAAACCAGAATGGTTCTAAGTGTATCAGTTGTTTACACTTGGTTCGCTGCCGCTGCCCAGCATCGCAAGAAGGTATCATACAGCATATCACTAGCCTGGAAAAAGAGCAAAATTCAGAATTCGAAGTACATTTACTACAGAATGTTTATCACTTTCGTACCATCATGAAGCTGAAAAGTCATTTCGAACCATTCTAAGTGGGGACTGTCTGTACGTGATATCCTGTTTATTAGTTAGAGCAAAGGGACCGTCCTTCCTCTAAATTCAAGTGTAGCATTTATATAAAAACAGAATGATGAAAATAAAATGTAATGAGAATTGCCTTCTCAGTCTATGGAGAATAACCAAAGATATTCTGAAGGTAGAAAATATATTTAACATAGAGTTGCCAGTGGATTTACAGATTCTTGCTTTTTTTTTTTTTTTTTTTTTTTTTGTCAGTTCATCCTAAACATTTCCACATTATGGGAACAATTCTGCACTTTTTCTTTAGAAAAAATATAATCACACTGAGTGGCAAAGTATCCTGACGGAGCACTATGGACATATTTTTCAACATAAAAAAGGAATATAAAAGAACAAGTCTTAATGAATACATGAAGAATAAAATAAACAGTTTGCTGTAATATTGGTAATATCAATAATCTGCATTCCAATGTAATGGTTAACAGAACAAAACAAAATAACTAAGATAAAACTACTTGAGTGATATTTCGAGATGTACTCATTAAAAATAAAAGAGTGCTAGCAATTTTCAAGGAGTCTGCTAATTCTTCGGCATTAGAGACTTAAAAAAGCTTTGTATATTTTTGTACTTCCTAGGGATTCTTTTTGTTTTTCTTAACAATCTTAAAAAGTGTTAGAGACAAGTAAGGAAGAGTACACAACACAAGATTTGACCTAGTGTTGAATGAGGAGTGTTTCTTGGGGGAGGGTATTTTCAAGAGGTCCATTTCCATCCTGAGCCTGTCTGTTGGCTGTAAATACAGGACTAGTTCAGCTGTCATCCCTTACAGAGCGTCTTCTGCTTTGGCTTTACCTCTCCCAGTGTATTTTCTTTCCAAATAAAATCCCACAAATTGCTGGGGTGTTTTTTTTTTTTTTTTTTTTTTTGGACTACTTACGGAGAATTTCCCCTTAAGATTTCAAAGTATCTAATGATAAAAATGAAGTGTCCCTTTGTAGGAATACCAAGGAAGGCCAAAATCATCTTAGGAAAAGCTGTTCAGGCCATGATTTTTTGCCTAAGGAGCCATAGCCAGGAATTTCATGATCTGGCAGATGATGGAATGTGTTTCCTTAATGATGCACCAGCGTATTCAACTAACACCACTATTTCTATGCTTCCATTTAAAGAAGAGAGACTTTCTTGCCCTGAAATTTTCTACCTACTATGAGTAGGTCTGCAAATTTGAGAATTTCCATCCATACATAAAAGTTGGATTTTCTTGGGAATATGAGTGGATTTTACTTTGTCCTCCAGAGTCAGGTGATCTTTGACACAACATTTTATGCTAAACCATGCAGGGCCAGCACATATTTAGGGTTCCTGTAAAGGCAATGAATGTTTAAATTTTTCCTCTTTGAATCTTTTCCTCTACCCTTTAGCATTAGCATCTGAACAGAAAGCTTGAAGAAGGCTTGACTCCTCTATGATGTGGGTTTGCCTTATGGCTGAAGGCATCTAGGCAGTACCTTTTCAAGAGCTTTCATAAGACCAGAGTAGGACTTTATATCTCTGATAAAGATTGGGATTTATTTTCTCTGAAGTTTAGAAACAGACATTCACATACTTGCAGGAGTAGGCTTTCCAGAATAAATGTCAAAACACCACTGCAGGGCTTCCCTGGTGCCACAGTGGTTGAGAGTCCACCTGCCGATGCAGGGGACACGGGTTCATGCCCCGGTCCAGGAAGATCCCACATGCCGCGGAGCAGCTGGGCCTGTGAGCCATGGCCGCTGAGCCTGCGCGTCCGGAACCTGTGCTCCGCAGCGGGAGAGGCCACAGCGGTGAGAGGCCCGCGTACCGCCAACAAAACAAAACAAAACAAACAAACAAACAAACAAACAAAACCTCCACTGCAGAGCCATTCTCTGATGTTTGTGACTGAGCTCTTGAAGTTCTGAATTTGTTTTGCTTCTGTATCCCTGCCCCTCTTTGCTATTGAAGAACATCCTGCTATAGCGTAACAAGTGACATTGTCAACACTGTACCCAGCAGACTCTCAAATATGCTTACCCCATCTGAAAATTAATCATGGACATTCTAATTTAAGGAAGAATCCAAGGCAATACATGTTACTTTATAGTCAAGATCTTTGGTCAATAAAAGAAGCCTTTTTTTGCTTTTATAACCCTGTAGTCTGGCATAGAAATTATGTATGCTATAGAGTAATCACCTTCCACAGCTGGTAGAATTGCAGTTTTTTTTTTTTCTTTCACTTTCAGATAATTTGAGTTATATTTTTCCCATGATGAGAAAATTTTGGAGATGGAAGAATTCTTACAGATAATCTAATCCAATTTCCTAATTTCTCCAAATGAGGAAATTGAGGCTCAGAGAGATTAATTGCCTTACCTATGGTCATACAGTTAGTGAGAAGCAAAAGGGGGCCAGAGGATAAGACTTTTTATTCTTAGCTCTTACATTAGTCACCATTGGTTTAATTTGCAGCCACACAAAAATAAGTAAGGGGATTCATACTTTATCTAGAACTGCATTATTCAATTTATAATATTCAGTAGTTAAACTGCATTTCTATAGTTTCACTTCATTAGCTTCAACTCCAAGAGGAATTTTTCCCCTACAGATCATATGGTAATAATCCTGAATCAGAAGTCAGTAGAAAAAATAGAAATTGCCATTTTCTGGGCCTCTGACTCTATTATGCAGTTTCACTGATGACTCAGTTGCACCATTTGCATAGTTTATACTCCTGATAAAGTGTTGATGCAGCACTTTATATTCTTCTGAACTCATTAATATAATTTTCCTCCCAGTGATGGTTTTTTTTTTCTAGTTAATACTTCATAATCTCTGTCCTTCTCATATGCTGTCCTATTCTAGAGGAAAGCATGGTTATACCTACAAGAAAAGAGAAAGGAAGGAAGGGAGGGAGGCAGAGAGGGAGGGAAGGAGGAAGGAAGGGAGGAAAGAAAGGATAGAAAAGGCAGAGGGAAAGGAAGGAAAAGGGTTGGGTTTATATGAGCCAAGATGTTAGAAGCCCATTCTTCCATCTCTGATTACAAAAATAACTTAATTTTCATGAATAACAAAGTGTCTTTATTATTTATCTAGACTAATGCCTTTCTTGGTTTACTCACATAAGCACTGATTAAATTGGACAAATCTTTCTGAGTCTTACTAGATAGCTCATCTTGAAACTAGTCTTGTGTAATGAACAAAGAGTAAGATAGCTCTGGAAATAAAGATGGGATCAAGAATTTTGGAATTATCAAAGGATAAAAATATTCTGAAGGAAAAGGCATTCATTTCAGATCTTCCCGATATTCTCTCTGCTTTGAGTATTACAACTAAAAAACAGAGTTCTCATTCTTGTTTTGTGTTGATGAGCTTGTAATCTTCCCACTCTTGTGTAGTTTTTTAGAGTGGGAACAGGAGAATGGGAAGGGTGGACCAGTCTACCACCAAGGAATGGAAAAGTTCTTGTCCAACTTAGGGAGAAAATTCCTTTAGGGCAGTGGTTGTCCAACAGGGGCGATTTTGTCTTCCTACCTGCCAGAGGTTATTTGACAATGTCTGGACACACTGTTGGTTATCACCACTGTGGGGAAAGGGGGTTGCTACTGGCATTTGATAGGTAGAAGCCAGAGACATGCTAAACATCCTATAATATTGTTAGGCTAGCTATCCTCTTGAGGAAATGTCTTATTTTTCTGGAACCCTTTCAACTGGGAGCTTTTCTCTGGTTACTTTCCAACTGAGTCATTAATCTTTATCCTGCACAGGACATCCAGTATAAGACAGCCCCCCATAATAAAGAATTATATGACCCAAAATGTCAGTGGTGCCAAGGTTGAGAAGTTAGGGTCACCCACTCGAAACTGTAGGATGTACACTTTCTTTTTAATTTCCTTTTCCTCTCCAGGTTTCTTTTAGGCCTTGTATAGTGATGTCTTCTCAGTTCTTGAGGTACCCAGTGTCCTTCTATTGGCCTTTGGCCACAAAAGGGACCCCTTCTCAGTAAGGCCCACTCTCCCCCAAGTTCTTTCCTCGCCTTTCTCTTATCAAAAACCTGTTCTTAAGACTCACAGACATAGAGAACAGACTTGTGGTTGCCAACGGGAAAGGGAGGTGGGGGAGGGATGGATTGGGAGTTTGGGGTTAGCAGATGTGAACTATTATATAGAGAACGGATAAACAACATGGTCCTACTGTATAGCACAGGGAACTATATTCAATATCCTGCAATAAACCAGGATGGAAAAGAATATGAAAAAGAATGGATACATAGGTAGATAGATAACTGAATAACTTTGCTGTACAGCAGAAATTAACACAACATTGTAAGTCAACTATACTTCAATAAAATAAATTTAAAAAAACCCAAAAACCTGTTCTTAGCTTAACAGGTGGAAAAATCACAGACCTCACAGAGGTGGCAGAGGGGATTTCTTAGGGCCTCTCAAATTACGCTATCCTGATGCCTCCCCAGTATGCTTTCCACTGACCCTGACTGCTTCCGTTTTTCCAGAGCTTCTAATGCAGGCTTTGGTCCATGTCACATATCACAGAAGGTCCATAAAGTATCTGAGCACAAGAAATTCTTCTGGATACTTGATTTTTGTTGTTAAACAAAGAGCCTCCTCTGGTGTTCCCCAAGGTGTTTTACTTCTTAAAGTACTTAACTTTTTACAGCATCGAATACTCCTAGCACTTACATTTTATGATCTCGTTGTAGTTACTTCTTTTTCTCTAACAAGGTCAATACTGACTTTTTTAAAAAAAAGTCATCATTACCATCCTATTTATTGGGCTTTATTACTGTTGGTTTTCTAGCATTTTCAAGAGTTTTAGATGCTATTGACATGCACAGAAGGTTGCAGAGGATTTACTACTGGGCAACCAGAGCAAAGATTTTAAGTCCGTTGTAACCCATGCGTGGCCTTTTCTCAAATAGCTGTCTCCTTTTTGTGTGTTTCTTTGAAGTTCCCTATTAATTAATGCTAGAAAAGGTAATTTGCTTAAAGTGCTTAATTTGGAAAGGCAGCGTGACATTATTCTTTTTCATCCTGCAGTCTTCCAAAAAGAATTGAAATTGAAGCTGATAATTTATTGTATGGATGTATAATAACTTTATTATCAACTTTAAAAATAGCTCTCGGTGGGTTTATCAAAGTCACAAGTATGGAAGAAGGTAGATAATTCATTGTGTGTGTACCATGATAATTACTGATATATAAATAGTGAAGGAAGTAAGAATATTGTGGACAATGGCAGAGAGGATAGGGGGCCAGGAGAGGCACAGATCAGAGAGAACAATGGTAAAGAAGAGAAAGTGAAAATATGCATATCAGCACTCACAGAACTCCTAAATAAACGTCATTTTAGTTATAAAAAGCCTTGGCTCTATCTTTAGTAAAATGCCTAGCACAGAAGAAATCTTTAATAAACATTAGCTACAATTATTGTTGTTGTTTCTATTGTGATTAGAGAAGTGATCCTCTTGAGGAAATGTCTTCTTTCCCTAGGATTTTTTCAACTGGGCACTTCTCTCTGGTTACTTTTCAATGGAGTTATTTTTATTATTATTATAAATAGATAGCCTTGCTGGAGCAGTGGATTCAATGTGTTTTTATTTAGTCAAAAGAGTTATTATGTACCTGTGAATAGGGGCTTAAAAAAGAAAGAGAAACCTCGGTGTAACTGAATAGCACTCTCTCTGGAAGTTAGAAAAAAAATCCTTCCATAGGAGGATTTGTTGTACTTCCTGGGATCAGGGAGGTTCCTCCTGTTCTTGAGAATGAGTGTTAGATGGGGAGGCTTGGAGCTAGATATCTGCATCCAGGCCCTACTGTGGACACTGATCTACCCAGAGTAGAGTCTATGGCCTCTAAAGAATTAGTGAGTCTGGTCAGTTCTCAAGCAGGGCAGATTTTATGAGCCTGGCTGCTTCTATGTGGATTTCTTTTCTAAAGAATCACAATCAGCAATCAGACAATCCTACCATCTGGCCACTAGTTGCCATGACAGTTGGGAAAGACTTTTGCATTTTTATGAGCAATCACTCCAAATTTTCTTTTTCTGGAATCAGCATTACAAAATATGATACAATTGTGGCATATTTCACAAAATATGAAAAGTCAGATTTGGGGTTTTAAATACAGCCTCTAATGCTAAAAGCTGCATCATTCATCTCCTGTAGTTTGCTATATGTTATTCTGCTGTGTAGTTATTATTGAGTAACTTGAACATCTAAACATGATCACAAAAGCAAATTAAAATACCAAGCCTTAGGACTCAAAGAATTAATAATGAAAAGCAGTTTTTAAACAAACATAAACAAGAAAACCTCTCTAGAAGAATGTGTACTGTGGTTACCAGGAAGGGTTAATGTTTAGAAAACTTCAGACCATGTTTGGAAAACTTGCAGAGAACAGAAATGAGAATCGTCTGAACAGAGTGTGGAGGCCAAGGCAATGTGCTTATCTCTTTTCTGAAACACATATATGCGCGCATACAATTAGCAGTCAGCTCAAAATGGAAGAGGCTCAAAGGCTCAGGGAGCTGAATTGCCTTTTTCAAGATGAAAAGCTTGGAAAAGAGCCTGTACTATCTGAATCTGTCAGTGAGTGGGGGTCACACACCAACACCCACATAGCAGTTTCCAGGCTTGTCAAAGCCTTTATTCAGCATCTCAGTGCAGCCCTCATATCCATGTCTGACCTCCAGCCCGGCCGTGGTTTGATCCAAGCACCCGGTGGTGTGTGTCCACACAAGCTTGCCTCCGTGCAAGCTCATCTGAGCACTGAGATGATGGGAGCCGCCTCATTAGGCAGCCTCACTTGCTTTGACTTGGTTGGTAAACTCTAATTCACCTTTGTCCCAAATGGATTATTGTTTGAGTTTTATTATGAGATTTTTATGTGAAGAGCACAGAGCTGAAAACTCACATAGGGGAATAAAAAGATTATACATGCCAGGAGTGTAATAATAGTGGTGTCTTAGCAACAGACACCTGTGGAGGACAGGATTATTGAAGTTGAGGTTTAATAGATGCCTTTCACGTTCTTCCTTTATTGTTGGCTTTGACATGTTAGCCGGAATGGAAGTTTGGCTTTCCTTGTGCCTCTTCACTGTGTGCTCCATGAAACAGAGTTCATCATCTGGCTCTACTGCTGATCTAATCTTGCAGTGGATGTGTATCTACCTGGTGACATCGCCCTGTCTTGGTGTTCCCCTTTTCTCCCCAGCCCAAGGTGCCTTTGCAGTGTCACATTCAGGTCATGGGTTTGGGCTCAGAGGGTGAGTTTCTTCTCTCAAATCCGGAGCCTCCTCTCTCCTGTGTGCCTCTGCTGGGGAATGGCAGAGCCTTACTCGTTGTTTGGATAGTGTTTTCACTAGTCTATCTGTTGCCACATATTTCAGTGACTGGTACTTTCTTCAGATAACTTCTGATACCACATAAGAGGTTGCTTAAACTAAGTCCTTTTATCTGAGGGAATAACATTGTATTAGTTATCTACTACTGCATAACAAATAGCCCCCAAATTTAACAGCTTAAAACAACATGCATTTATTGTCTCACAGCCTGTGGGTCAGGTGTCTGGGCATAGAATAGCTGGGTCCTCTCCTTCAGTGTCTCTCAGAAGGCTACAATCAATGTGTCCACCAGGGCTGGGGAAGGGTTTTTCTTTAATCTTACCTTTGTAGTTGTTGGGGGATTCAGTTCCTTACTGGCTGTTGACTGTTGATTGCCCTCAGCTCCTTGCCATGTGGGCCTTTCCAACATGGCAGCTCGCTTCATCAAAGCCAGTCAGAGAGAGAGCCTGATGGCAGGACGGAACCAACATCTTTTGTAACCTAACCACAGAAATGACATCCTATTGCCTTTGCTGTAGTATATTGGTTAGAAGAAAATCACTTAGGTCCAGCCCATACTAAAGAGGGGGATTACACACAGGCATGTCTATCATGAGGTGGAGATCACTGGGAACCATCTTAAAGGCTGCCTACTACAGACATTAAATATTATCAATAGTTAACTAACCTGCTTCAGCTAAGTACTGATAAAGAGCACCAGGTTAAGAGTAATGAAAGATGGCTTCCCTGGTGGCGTAGTGGTTGAGAGTATGCCTGCCAATGCAGGGGATGCGGGTTCGTGCCCCGGTCCGGGAGGATCCCACATGCCGTGGAGCGGCTGGGCCCGTGAGCCATGGCCACTGAGCCTGCGCGTCCAGAGCCTGTGCTCCGCAACGGGAGAGGCCACAACAGTGAGAGGCCCGCGTACCGCAAAAAAAAAAAAAAAAAAAGAGTAATGAAAGAGTAGTAAAAATTCATTGTGTAAGAACTGTGTGTGAGTGATTGTGAAAAATTCATGATATGTCACACATTTCCTTCACTTTTCTTGACACCAGAGCTTTGATCTGGGTGCATAGTAGGGTTATTGTCCAATTTAATTCATGGAGATGGTATAATAAATCATTACTGTACATTGTGGTACATTCTGTAACAAAAGAATGTGCAGAGAGCTGTGGCCACCCCAGAAGAGGCAGTGAGTAATCTGGTTTAAGCCCAATTTTGGGCAGGCATCACTAAGTGACATTTAAATTGAGGTTTTTAAGGATGAACAGACATTTCAGGAGAGGAAGAAGTGAGAGAAGGCATTTCAGGAAGAAGGAAGAGTAGGTAGCAAAGTATGGGTTGTTGTATAATAGCAAGTTTAGTGTGAATGGAATTGTTAGAGAAAAAGCCAGAAAACCCTGTGGAAATTCTAAGATACATTTTATGGTTTCTAAAACATTTCACTCAGTCTGTGCACCTTCTAACTGAGATGTGCATGTTGAAGTGTCCATGTTTTGCTTTGTTTTTGTTTTATGTTACTTTTCTTTTTTGCTGAAAAGTTGATTATTAGACTGATGATACTTCTAACAATCAATGCAGAGCTAGAATCAAGGTGATAGGATATTTCATTTCAAAGAAGACAGAATGCTTTGTCGGTGTTCTTGGAACCCTATGAAAGAATAATTTCAGTGTGTCCTAATGAGAACCGAATTTAGAATTTTTCTAGAACAAAATCATAACCATTAAGTCACTACCTGAGGCATTTTTATACAATAGATTTGCACATACATATCCGTTAAATGTTAGGAAATGCAACAACAGCAAACAACAACAAAAAAGACAGGAAATGGCTAAGAGTTCCATAGAGCTTCTCTCTTTAGTTGGTCCAAATCAAATCTTAATCTCCTCTCTGGGACCCTCTTCTCCATGAATATTTTGTGGCATTTTAGTGTACAGATACTAGCTCATTCAGACTTCCTGGATTTGAATGTTTGTTCTGCTGTCTACTAGCTGTGATCTTGAGCAATTTATCTAACCTCTTAGCCTCAGTTTCTTTAAAATGCAATAATATTACATACTTTATACATTGTTTTTATTTTTATTTATTTATTTTTAACATCTTTATTGGAGTATAATTGCTTTACAATGTTGTGTTAGTTGCTGCTGTATAACAAAGTGAATCAGCTATATGTATACATATGTCCCCATATCTCCTCCATCTTGTGAGACGAAGCATGCAAAGTCATCAGCATGACAGCTGAGACATAGTAAGCATTTAGAAGTGATAGTTATTATCGTTACCGGTTGTGGTAAACAGCATAATGTTCCTCCAAAGATGTCCGCATCCTCATCCCCAGAACCTTTAAATATGTTTCCTTACATGGCAAGAGGGACTTTGCATATCTGATTAAGGTTAAAGACCTTGAAATGAGGAGATTATCCTGGATCATCTGGGTGGGCTCAGTCTAATCACATGAGTTCATTAAAGAGAAGAACTTTTCCTGGCTGTTGTCAGAGGGAAGTGTGACTATGGAAGAATGGTCAGAGAGTTGCAACATTATTGGCTTTGAACATGAAGGGGGGGCCCTGGACTGGAATAGCCTCTAGAGGAACAACCTGAAGAAGCTGGCAAAATCAACAAACAGACCCTCCAGAAAAAAATGCAGCCCTCTGGACATCTTGATTTTAGCTTGGTTGGACTTCTGACCTATAGAACTATAAGATAATGAATTTATGTCATTTCAGGCCATTGAGTTGAGAGTAATTTGTTATGGTGATAATAGAAAGCTAAGATACTATTATTATTAGCTAATGCTGTTGAATTGTCCAAAACTATATTTAAAAAGTGATTCTCAGTTCCCATCTCTTTTCTAATTGTTGAGAAGCAACAATTCAGTTCCAGTAATACTGGAGCAAGTCTCATGTTTGTGGGGAGAGTTAGAAAGATAGTCTATTAAGTAGAGAGGGGATCCAGTTCATATTTATGTCCAAATTCCTCACTTTAATAATTGAGTTGCTTTTTTCATATTTGGTTTTTGATGTAAAAGTTTAGGGTGCTCGTTATTTTAAAAACATTTTCCTAGTCTGCTTCTAATGAACACAAACACATGTATCGATACAAACACACACAATTACGCAGAAATAGACTATACATTTACCCAAACACAGTAAATCCAATGATGACATAATACATTTCCCATCTGCCTACTTTTAAAAAGGTTCTGAACTTCATAATATGAAGAAAGTCGGCAGACAGTAACTTTGAAAACACTCTTTTAAAAATGCATGTGTAGACTTAGTTGTTGGGGGAATGCTGCTACCATAGGTCTTCGGGATGGAATGCAGGGATGTCGAGAATGACCTTTCATTCAGGAAGGCTCCTTGCCAGCAAGACTATATTTGAGAGGGACCAAAATTGGCTCTCAGAGGCAATATATTTGGCTTTGGGGACATCTTAATGATTGAACATTTAAACAGTCAAAGATTCATTATGAAAATCTGGAATTCCA
Source organism: Mesoplodon densirostris (assembly GCF_025265405.1). Lineage (NCBI taxonomy): Eukaryota > Metazoa > Chordata > Mammalia > Artiodactyla > Ziphiidae > Mesoplodon > Mesoplodon densirostris. The sequence goes on from NC_082671.1 coordinate 54,208,919, forward strand.
GCCAGATTTCCAGATTGTTCCCCATTAATTCTCGGGCTGCATCACTGCACCTCAGCTATCAAATGCAGCTGAACAGTAGCAACCCTCTTAGGGGAAGAGGGTCTGCCCAGTTCATCACAAGTCCTCATCTCCCAGCCCCTGAGACTCAGCCGTTCCAGTAAGAAAACTGATGTTTGGCTTTCAGAATTCCTTTAGCCAGTCTGCCTCGTCCATTTACCTTCTCTCTCTGACTCATGAATTAGGAGTATTTTCAGTTTGCAACCTATGATTTATAGTATTAAAGTGATAATAAATATGGTCATCTTAAGCCATGGAGATTTCAATACAGAAATAATGTCAAAGGTTTGGCTTTTTTATAAGTCATGTTCCTACCAAATCCATAAGTCACATTGAAATAAACCTCAGGAGATCCATCAGACACTTCAGTAAATTTTGAACTCATCTGTATTGGTTTTCCTTGTGAAATTAAATAACCTTAAATAGTAATATCACAAGCAGAATATATATGCCATTCTAGTGTAGTGCTGGCCAACTTTTAAAACTCCTAAAAATTGAGTTCATTGCAAAGTTTACACAGATCAAATTGTTTAGAACTAAAAAACACAAAAAATTTATTGATAAGCTAGAAAAGGTCCATGGAAGTGAAACTGTTCTGAATAATAACTGTTGTTTTGTTTTCTAATGGCCAGTCTATTCTTTGATAGAGGTAATATTTTACAAAAGGGGGTAGCAGTCAATGGCTTGTAAGGAGATATAACACCTAGGGAGTATAACACCTAGATTCAGTTTGCAGGATTTCACTGTGAGTTCATCAGTGAAAGAGGCTGTTACCATTTGCAAGTCCTGTACTGGAAGAGCTGGGCCAGGGGCTGTTGGCTTTAGCTTGGTTGATATTAATTATACTTTTGATTTTGTTTGGCTTCTCTTTACACACATAACAATTGGTGATATTATCCCTCCTTTAACAGTAAAGCTCTCCACATTTCTATGTAGAATCTGACGAGTCCCGTGATAAATAGCTAAGAGAGCAGAGGGGCCGAGAGCCCTGTGTGGCTACCTACCAACTGTCCTTGTGACCACAGGCAGCTCTCAGCCCTTCTGCATCTCAGTTTCCTGTCAACAAACAGGGAAAATAGGATTTGTTTGTATGTAGTCAGCGCTCTTAGGCGCAAGTCATAGGAAAAACTCTGGCTATCTTAAGCTTAAAGGGATTTCCTGGAAAAGTGTAAGTGGCTCAGAGAAAACATATAAAGCTTGAGAAGCAGTCTGGAAAATGTTCAGAGACCAGGGTACCTCTGGAGGCTTTGAAGCTCTAACAGTTTTCTCAGGAAGGGGCAGTTATAAGATGTTGTCACCCCTGCTGCTGGGGACACACAGCACTGAACGTGAAAGCTAACTCTCCCATTGCTTTCCAGCCACCCACTCTACATTCAGACTTCCTGGGCAGAAGCATGTAGTTGTTTTAGTTTATGTCACATGGCCGTGTATTTGCCAAGTGACAGGAGGTTGGCTGGGATAAATGTCTTGCCTTCTTTTGGCTTCCATGGTGGGAGAGGTGTTCTGCCTCCTACCTAGACTCACACAGAGGAAGATGTTTTCAAAACAGGCAAGCAGTTGAGGTGCTGGAAGGGCAAAGAGTGGGGCAGGGGTGGAGAGGACAGGAGAGACAGAGAGACAGAGAGAGAAGTCTATATCGTCCTTACTTCTCAGCTGATGTGGGTTCTCTGATAAGACTATAAGTAAAAGAAGGCTGAAAACCTTTCAAAGCATGATAAAAACATAACATGGTATGGTTATTGTTATTATTCCCACTGTCACTATCTCAGTTCAAACCCTCATTGCTTTTCACCTGGACGTTTTAGATGTACTACTGGCTATCTCACTGTCTGTAATATTTTGCCTCTCCACTATTACCTCAACTTTGTCACCAGCTTTGTCTTCCTATCCTGTGCAGTCATTTCCTTCTCTAGAAACTTCAGTGACTTCTCATTGTTCAGAGAGTAACACTGACACAGCTTAGCAAAGCAGTCTGTCTTCCCAGCTTCATGTCCAACTATATCCTTCTACAAGCCACAGGCTTCTAAGGCTTTGCAAAACGACTATAGAACTTGATAAGGTACCACACTGTAATGCAAAACTTGATAAGGTACTACACTATAATACAAATTGTGGTGTAATTGGCTCCAGTCCCGTTCTCCACCTGGATGAACCAAAGGTCTTAGCTTTTTAGGGTACTGGGAGGAAGAAAGGAAGGAGGAAGTTACTGATTTATGATCATCTGAGACTTCAGCAGTTCAATTCAAAGCATATTTAACTTTGTAAGGATTCGGCAGAGAGCGTGCTCCAGAGCCTTCCAGCAGGAGAAGGCTTCAGTGCTCCCAACATGTGTCAATCTCAGAGTCTAGCCCTATAACCATCCCTGTCTGCTTCTGCACACCTCTCCCGCACAATAGGGTTGCACCCAAACATGGTGACCTGCACAGCAGACTCTCCTGCTCCCTTCTAGTCTCAGCCAAGAAAACTGACCCGCTAAATTGCCGAGAACCAAGAGCAGCAGCACCTGTCTGCTCCCCTTCCAGCCACGCAGTGTATCACACAGTAATTGGGCAACCAAATAAAAGTAGTATTTCCATCAACCTCATTGCTACCTTTGTCCTACTCGATTAGATTTTTAGACCCCACTTATCCCATTGTGGCAGATTTTATTGTACCATTCTCAAAGAATGTCTTTGCTGATGTAGTTTTTACTGGCCAAAATAGCTTTCTTTCCCTTTTTCTTACTGAAATGCTACTAACCTTCTGTGGGTCAGTGAACATGGTCTCACCTGAATGAAGTTTCTTTGAGTCTTCATTAGAAAGTGTGAGTTAATTTAGCAGCTAATGGCATGAAGTTCAAGTGGATTTAGTATTCGCCTTCTTAGTCACAGTATGATATTTTAATAGATTTCTTCATCTGCATTTCTATAGCTCTTAATTATATCTGTTTACTTCTGTAATTAGTTGTTTACACATCTGTCTTCCCCCATTAAACTATACATGCTATTTGAAAACAGGCTTTTATGTCTTTTTCATCTCCACACCCACAGAGTAAAATTTGGTGAATTTAATAAATACTTCTTGAATCAATTAATTAAAGTTGGTATCCTATCTCCATTAGAACGAGAGCAAGCAAGTGATTGGCTAAAGCATTCACACAATCAGTGCATTTTGGTGTTTTCAGAAGTAGTTTTATCAACAGAATTCAAGAATAGGTCTTAGAGCTAGATAGCATTTCTATGGAATGTATAGCTATCATCTTGTGAACGCTTTCCACATTTTAATTAACTTAATCTCATGCAGGAGATATCCCTGTTCATAGATGAGAAGAGAAGTTGAGTAACTTGCTCAAGTTCTCATTTATTCTAAGTGGAGGAATCCTATTCAAATAAGGAGAGGAAAGCACATTTGGCTAGTCTCTTCTTTCATTTTAAGGAAAGCAAAACTGTCCCCAGAGTATAACTATGTGAGCCAAACATGCATTTGTGACTTTTGTCTCTGAGTCTCACCATTCTCAAGTTCATGGCCATTAGGTTTTGTATCAGAGCTAGTCCCAGGTAGCATTGTATAGGGTACCTACTACCCACTCCTTGGCATCTTCCTCAATGCCTTTGGTTTCTAGTAGGCTCAGATTCCTTCTAGAGGATTAGAATGGATGTGCACTGTCACAATTCATTACGTCCTCTCCAGCAGAACTCATAAAGCCAGGCATTCATTAGACAACTAATTATTGAGCACTTAGACATAAGACATTGTGCTAATAATAACAAGCCCTAACATTTATTTGTGCTTACTATATGCTGGATACAGTGCTAAACCCTTTATATGCATTTTTTCATTTAATCTTATTAACCATCTTTTAGATCAGCACTGTTGTCAGCCCCATTTTACATATGAAGGAACTGAAGCCAAAGAAGTTTATGTACCATCCCAAACTTGTAAGCTTTTAAGTGATAGGGCCACTCGGCGGGGCAAAAAATGTGCCCCAGTAGTATTTTGATTTAGCAATCAAAATGGCTGCGTGGATCAAGAGTGATTTTAAGTTCCATTCATTCAAGTTTTTCTCTGACTTCTTTTTTTAATTGAATTCTTCACTTCATATTCAGCAGACAGTATAGTACTATACACAAGCATCACTCTGGAGCCAGATCACCTGGGTTTGAGTTCTCTCTATGCAGCTTATCTGTATGACCTTTAGCAAGTACTTAACTCTCAGTGCCTCTGTTTCCTCTTCTATAAAATGGGAATGAAAAGAATAATACTTACCTTACACACTTGATGTGAGGATTAGAGACTATATATATATATATATATATATATATACTGCAGTGCTTGGCATAAGTTTTTTTTTAATATGCATTAACTGCGATTTGGAAGACATGTGCTTGTTGCTTTGGATGATAAAAATATAAATAATACCTATACCTATCCCTTGGGGACTTTATAGTCTATGAGATAAGATAGAAATATATTCATTTAGCCAGTTAACTAAAATTAATAAAAGACAAATTAATTGCTGAACAGTTACAGACAATGTACTGTGGCCATTTGCTTGTACAAAATTATAAGAATGGATGCAAAATGAGGGAAAAAGAAATGAGGGGAAAAACATTGGCTAGAAATTAGGAAATGAGGGGTGTATGAAAGGACTTATCACTTATTAGCTGGAAAACTCAACAGTTACTATACCTCCTTGAGACTCTTTCTCTCTTGGTAAAATAGAGAAATTATACCCACCTTATAAGCATTTTATAAGGATGACTGTAATGCCATATATTAACACATATATGTAGAATCTCAAAAATTGGTATAGACGATCTTACTTACAAAGCAGAAATAGAGACACAGAAGTAGAGAACAAACATATGGATACCAAAGGGTGGGGGAGATGAATTGGGAGATTGGGATTGACATATATACACTATTGATACTATGTATAAAATAGATAACTAATGAGAACCTACTGTATAGCACAGGGAACTCTACTCAGTCCTCTGTGGTGACCTAAATGGGGAGGAAATCCAAAAAAGAGAGGGTATATGTATACGTATAGCTGATTCACTTTGCTGTACAGTATAAACTAACATAATATATTGTAAAGCAACTATACTCCAATAAAAAATTTTTAAAAAGGGATGACTGTAAAATAACATAATGGTTAACCAGACAATATGAAATTTTATTCTATTATTTAACTATAAGAGAGACTATTGTACTCAAGGAGAAATTTGGAATTCAGAATAAGAAAACATTTCTTTCCCAATCTAACCCATTTTTGCTTCCGCCAACACCCATTTGCTAAAGCCGTGGGCAACTAAGCTGCCCTGATTCCTCACCCACTCTCCACATCCAGTTCATTTACATGTTCTTTGTTTTAGTTTTCAAAATAAGAGCTCAAATCCACACCCTTGTGTCCATCTCCCTCCCATTATACAAGTCTAAGTCACCCTATTGTCACCACCATATTGGCTTTTCATGTTTGCTCTTACTATCTCCAATCTGTTTTGCATACAGCAGTCAGAGCAATAATTTAAAAGCAAAAATTGAACTATGTTATGCCATTGCTTATTGCCATTCAGTGGCTCCCTTTACAAACCTATGATACAGCTTCTCCTGACCTCTCCTCCCTTGTCTTATTCCACTCTGCCTTGCTTCTCATGTTTGGTCTCATTGGCCTCTTCTTATTTCCTGGAAGAAATCCCAAACCTATCTCTTCTTCAAAGATTTCCTATATTCTGTCCCTTTTATTTGGAACACTCTTCCTCCTTTTCCTTTTGCAGAGTTGCTTTCCCTGTCCTTTAGGTTTTAACTTAAATATTACCTTCCTTGTCCACTTTATCTAATTAGCCTCTTCCCCGTCCCCTGTTGTTCTCAATCATGTCACCTATGTTTCCTTCAAAATTTAATACACACAAACCCTCCCATGTGCATTTCTTACTTATTGCCTATTGTTCTCCAGCTCCTGTAAGCTCCACAAAGGCAGGGAAAATGTCTACTACTTCTGCTTTGTTCATCACTGGATACCCAGAATGGTTCCTGGGAGGTACTTGATGAATGACTATTAGTAGACATTTGGGTCCATTAATTGATTCAACACATATTTGTTGACTAGCTACCATGAGCATCAAAGCACATCACGTCAGAGCTTTACAGAATAAAAAATTAATATATTAGGGAATGTGAAATGTTGTATATGTATATACTTTGTCTGGTATAGCGTATCTGCAGAGTTTATTAGTGCCTTTGAAAGATTGACAAATACGTCACCAGGAAGCTGAGACTGAATTAAATTAATACTTTTCTCCTTTGTCATATCCAGTTGCCATACTTGTCTGATTCTATCTGAGGAAAAGTTTGGGGTATACCTTCTAAAGTACTAGTAGGTGGTTGCCATGACTTTTTCATTTCTAAGTTACATTGCATAGAATTTATCTCAGATTATTATACAAAATTAAACTGAGTTACATGCCACACAATGAGCTCATCTCTCTCAGTCCTACTAGCCCCTCATGTTTATTGCTAAGCCAAGCCTATTTTGTCTGTGTTTTTTCTTTTACTGCAACATAATGACCTGAATATGTTATCCCAAGATTATCCCAGCAGAGGAATAGAATGACATTGTTAGTCTCCTTGCACTGGTTTCTGTGTTCACAGTCTATCAATAGCTGAATCTTTTTGTTAACAGTAGTAAATGTAAATTTGAGGCACTTTCAACCCAAATGTTCTTCTATTATTATTCCTTTCTAGTTTGTCTTATCCTATCAAACATTTCCCTGATTAGATTAGATTAGATTTTCCCTGGTGATTTCATTGATATTGTTCCAAGTAGAAAATCTTACCCATGTTTCTAGTCTTTTTTTACATTGATATTGTTCCAAGTAGAAACTCTTAGCCATGTTTCTAGTCTTTTTATAAAGTCTTGTATTTGTTAAAGTATGGTATTTTCTTTTTAATTTTGTAAAATCTCGTATGCACATAACAGAACCAGTCCACCAAAATGAATTAGGATAATATCTATCAATAGAAACCCTATTGAAATTCAAGAGAAAACAAACACACATGTTTTTAAAAGCTCAACATTGGTGAATTTAAATATACCACATTTACATGAAACCCTAAATTTTGCTGCTTTCATATTGCTACATGTTTTCTTTTATATATGTTTTATTTTCTTTCTGATAAAGAAGTATTAGATGTGCCCAGTAAAATAAATACAGAAAAGCCCCCAAAAGGAGGAAGGAAATAAAAATCCTCCACTATCCCATCTCCTAGGGAGACTGCTGTTAATATTTTAGAAATAGTCCTTTAGCTATGCATGCAATGCAAGTATACCTTTTAAAATTAGATTGGAATCATACTATAATATTATTTTTTAATCTTTTAAAATGATCAATTTGGTATGAATATTTTCTCATATCAATAATATTTCACAGCATTATTTATAATGGTTGTTTAACATTCTACAAAATAGATAAACTCTAATTTATTTAGTCAATCATATATGTTTGAAATTTTAAGTGCTTACCAAAGTTTCATTGTTACCGATAATATGTGGTGTGGGAATTTTTGAAAGCCTCTTTAATAATTTCTTTAGGATACATTTCTATAAAAGGAATCATTAGGCCTAAGTTTTGTGCATTTTAATACTTCAGATGTATATTATCAAATTGTCCTTCGAAAGTCTGCACCAATTGTATTCCCACTCAGCAGTATACAAGAAGGTTCCCTGAACTCTCTTTTGCACTGGTACTTTATCCCTTTTATCTATCAATTTTAAGATTTAAATATATATATATATATCTTGGCGTTTTTGATGTTTTTTATTACCAATGAATATGAACATTGTTTTATCATGTGTGTATTTTTTTTTTCCTTTTGTGAGTTGTGTGTTCCTATCCTTTGACCCTTTTATCTATTTTGGTTGTTGATGTTTTTCTTATTGATTTATAAAAATTATATGGGTTTTCAAAATCTTCTTCAGGTTGGATAGCACAATTATCTGGTTAAGAATCATTTAGAAATTCTTGCCTAGAAGATAATCTAGTTACCAGCTTCTTCTACCAGCCCATACCCATCCCACGAGACTCAAAAACTGAGTAGCAGGAAAGTGCAATAGTGACCTCGTTGATCAATATTTTCTAGCTTCAAAAAAATCCTGTGAATATCGCAAGGAAGGAAATATCACCCCCATTTCACAGAGGAGAAAATTGTACTTCTGAAAACTGAGAAATTGATACAAGGCATCACAATTTTTAAATACCAGGGTCCTGACTAGGATTTTAGGTGCCAAATCTGCTACATCACCTTTCTTGTGCTTATGATATCCTCTTTTTCCTTTCCTCTTTATTATAATTTATTTTTCCTCACTATTTTTTTTAACAACACATCAGCACTAAAAGGGGCAAATAATTTTCCTCAATGTGGTTTTAGGTTGCCTCTCAAGTCCTCAGGGGAGACTGGTTTTATGTCACACACTGGCATTCCTAGATGCCTTGCAAAACATGAATCATTTCGTTATCGTTCATCTTGTCCAAATCTCTTTTTATCATGAACTAAATTTGATTGAATTTTGCAGTTAATTTTATTACTTATTTCTGGAAAGAAAATATTTTAATAAATAGGCTGAAGGAAAAGAGATATGATTTAGCTGACAAAGAATTAAGACCCTCTTTGCATTGTTTCTGCTTCATGATTTGGCTATGTATTTTGTGCTTACTTATTTTCCCCACTAATTTATCTTTCATATAAGATGATAGTATTAGTCACCATTTTTCTGATACGTGCTTTGTTTTGTTTTGTTTTTGTTAGTGGTGATGGCTTTGTATGGAGCTAGCCATATGGTCCTTAGTTACGTCTGGTTCCAAAAGAAAGTAGCTGTGAGAATTCTGGATAGGATCTGATATTTGTGGAACATTTTTTCCCTCATTATAAAGTAAACATAATTCTCTCCAACAGTACTCCTCTTAACTGGTTTAATTCTAAAGTTTTAACATCCTCAGTTCCATGTTATCACCCCAAACTCTTTTGAATTCTGAATACATATGATGACTGAGAGAAGTATTTGGAAACTAAAGCATCCCAAACAGAAAATCATCCACCTTACTGGTTATGCTTTATTGCAGAGTTTCTGCTTTATAATATGCTGCACTCAATTTGCCCACCTTGTTTCTCAGATATTTCTATATGAATCGCATGTTAACTATATTATAACAAACATAATATGGAAGTTCATTCAGTCTAATAATGCTCGTTGCTAGGCAACCATGTTCCCAAAATAGCAGCTGAAGCAGTGCAATGTCAGCTAAGCTATCTGAACAATGTAGAACATAGAAACTGATCACACATGTACTGATTTTTACAAATTTTGAGTTTGTTAATATGGTTTTTAATCAAAGCTAGAGAAAAATTAAGTGCTCAATTTAAAGCTTTTGGAAATTCAAGGAGGCAGATTGTTTGTAGAGACAGACAGATCAGGATTCAAATCCCAGCTCTAATATTTAAATAATCCCGGAAACAGTGGGCAAAATATCTACCCCTTCAGCTTCAGTTTTATCGTCATTATTTACAGTAGTGACAATAACATGTACCCTGTGGGGTTGTTGTGAAGATTCAGTGAAAAATGTTTCACATTTTTCACCCATGGGATGGGGTGGGGTGAACAAGATAAAGTTGGAAAGGGGTTAGCTGGCACAGGTTCACAGATGTCAAGCAAATATATGTGGATGTGTGTCATTGATCCATTTGTGTCTTTATTTACAATCAGGCCTACTCTCTGTAGACTTTCTTTTCTGCTTTCCCCTATGGGCAGGCCTGATCCTCATGGAGGGTGATGAGGACAGGGAGAAAAACACAAAGAACAGCTGGCTGTGCACTAGGGTAACCGCTGGCCACATGTGGCTGTTCAGCCCTGGAAATGTGGCTTGACTGAATTAACGTGATCAAGTGTAAAATATACACTAGATTTTGAAGACTTAATATGAAGAGAAAGGATTTTAAATATCTCACAATTTTTTTATTTTTTTATTTTTATTTTTTATTTTTTATTTTTTATTTTTTTTTCTTTTTGCGGTATGCGGGCCTCTCACTGCTGTGGCCTCTCCCGTTGCGGAGCACAGGCTCCGGATGCGCAGGCCCAGCGGCCATGGCCCACGGGCCCAGCCGCTCCGCGGCACACGGGATCCTCCCAGACCGGGGCACGAACCCGCATCCCCTGCATCGGCAGGCGGACTCCCAACCACTGCGCCACCAGGGAGGCCCCACAATTTTTTTATTGATATGTTGAAATAATATTTTGAAATGATTGGGTTGAATAAAATATATTATTAAAATTTTCATTAAAATTTAAAATTTTTCTATTAGAAAAATTATGCATGCACGTCACATTACGTTTCTGTTGGACCATGCTGATCTAGAGTGGTTCTAACTCATGCCAACCTACGTGGGCCACCTGAAGAGTGAGTTTCTGTATTGCCAGTCTATAGTTTCTTGAAAGCGGTGATCCTGATGTGTAGAGCAAGTGAGATAGTGTGAATGAGTCATTCCAAGATGTATTATCAATAAACACTTAACCAGGGTCCTTGGGTGAAGCTACAGATCAGCTTTACTTGCAGCAGAGTGTTAACCCTCTACAACTCACAATACAGGATATCTGCAAAACATTCCAGAGCTCTGCTGATTTCTCTTCTCATAGTTTGTTGCCCTCCATAGGAGATTTAGCTCTTTCTCCTCAAGATTTGTTTGATAGACTTTTCCTGTGAATTTTCTCTAATCAATTCTTCCCACTCAGAATTACATGTTGTGCACTTCATTGCCATTGACCAGGTGGTTTCCTGAGGTTAACCATCATAGAAAATGCAAATATATTGAGCACTTTTATATACATAATTCTTTTTTTCTCATGAAGATGTATTTCAGTTTTATACCCACTTCTTTCTGAACTTGTGAGGCTTGTTTATTATTGGATGGAAATGGATCAGTGTTAGTTATATTTAGGATATGTGGTCAATTATAAAGGTTTAATTTAAGGCTGAGCTTTTCACCTGGCAACCTTTTTTTATGTCTGAATATATTTTCCCTTAGGGTAAAGAATTTTACAGGGATGGTATAAGTGCAGGAAGAAAGGTAGCATTTTTTCCTACATAGTAGAAGCTCTTTTAACCAACCACAACTTAACCTACCCACCAGATATATTGATATTTTCCAAAAATAGTGTTGTTTCACACACAAAAAAAATAAGTTGAATATGTATGAAAAACTTGATTCAGGTCAAGTCACTTAAAAATGTGTTATCAAATTAGGTATGGGTAAGAAAATTGTAAAATATTTGGAAAAATTGGAGAAATCTATTATTCTTCATTCAAATTGCTCTGCAAGTGTCTTTAATTTCTCACTCCACTTTAAATAAATTGAAGTTGGAACTCCCACAGAATGCATAATCAGTATGATTTATGAAAGAAAGACTTTGAGGAACTCAAGGTAAAAGACTTGGCCTCCATTAGAGACTGACAAATAATTTTTTTGTGTGTGTGTGGTACGTGGGCCTCTCACTGTTGTGGCCTCTCCCATTGCGGAGCACAGCCTCCAGATGTGCAGACTCAGCGGCCATGGCTCACGGGCCCAGCCGCTCCATGGCATGTGGGATCCTCCCGGACCGGGACACGAACCCATGTCCCCTGCATCGGCAGGCAGACTCTCCACCACTGTGCCACCAGGGAAGCCCCTCATTTGTATATTTTAAGTAAAGTTTTTAAAATATGTATGCATTACCTTTTGTGATTTGTGTCTTCCTCTATCACCTGACTTCTAATCACACTGGGCAAAAGATTTCCTATGGATTTGACATTTTATAGCATGGAGAGGACCTCAATCTAGCTACCATTTACCACAACATATGTGAAGAGTATGGTTTAATACTCTGATTCACCAGCTCTTTACCACTTGTTCACATCTTATACACTGGCTTCTTTTTCTCCTCCTCTGAATTGGCTTACATGGACCAGTGACCAGTGACCTCGTAAACACCTTTGCTATGTCTCTCTAGCCTTTTATACTGTTGCCTTTGCCTCTTAAACCTGTCTTCCTCTTGGCTTATATTAACCAGACTATTCGGACTTTTCTTTTTCCTATCTTCATGCTTATTTTTCCTCCTACTCCTTTATGGGCTTATATTTCTTCTTCCTTTTTTCTTACCCTGTTTCCTTTTCTTAAACTTTTGATTTTTTTCTTCATACTATTTTCACTGATAGTCCCATTCACTATTTTTTCTTCATTTAAAAAAAAATTTATTGTATATTGGAGCATAGTTGTCAAGAAGATTGTTGCTCTCTGTGGGCTAGTTACAGCACTCTCCTGTGGTATAAAAACCATAGGGATAATTGAATCATGATTAGAGCAAAAGGAATTAATGAGATGCTTCTAAGAAAATTGGGATATTGGTGTATTTTGTCAGTGTACCCCTTCCCCAGATAATGAAGAAAGAATATATCAAATTCTACCTCCTTCAGTTTCCCACTTCCAGGCTTTATGTAGACAGTCTTTTTCTTCTTCTTTTAAATATGTTAATGCCATTGATTACATGTTGGTCAACATCTCTTTTTCACTTTGTTCTTTCAGCTTTTTAAGTGGATATGAAGATAATATTAAGAAAAGATTTCTTCCAATGTGTCAGGCATAGTTCTAGATGCTTTAACTTTCAAAACAATACCATGCATTTGGTATTATTAGCCCCTTTGCATAAGTGAGGAGTATGAGGCATTGGAATTTTCAATAACTTGCCTAAAATCACACTACTAATAAATACTGGTGCCCAGGTCTACTCGTTTTGAAAGCCATGTTTTTCAATGAATACATTTAACTCTATACATTCCTATCTAATCTTTACTTAAGCTACATCCCACAGATTTTAATATGCAGTATTCTCTGTATCATTTAGATCTAAATATTTCATAATTTCCATTGTGATTCCTCTTTAACACTTGGAATATTTAGATGTGTTTTTCCTACAACATATGGAACCTTTGCTTACTACTTTATTAAATTACTTACCCAAAGTAACTTTTATAGATATCTATTTTTAGTTAAAATATAGTTTATTTACAATGTCATATTCATTTCAGGTGTATAACATAGTGATTCGATATTTTTATAGATTATACTCTATTTAATATAAAATATTGGCTATATTCCCTGTGCTGCACATTATATCCTTGTATGATATTTATTTTATGCCTAGTAGTTCATACCTCTTAATCCCCTTCCCCTATCTTGCCCCTATCCCTACCCCTCTCTTCACTGGTAACCACTAGTTTATTCTCTGTATCTGTGAATCTGTTTCTGTTTTGTTATATCTATTCATTTGTTTTATTTTTTAGATTCCACATATAATTGAAAACATCATATTTGTCTTTCTCTATCTGACTTACTTCACTAAGCATGATACCCTCCAGGTCCATCCATGTTGTTGCACATAAGATTTCCTTATTTTTATGGCTGCCTAATATTCCATTGTGTATATAGATCACACACCTTCTTTATCCATTCATCTGTTGATGGACACTTAGGCTGCTTCCATATCTTGGCTATTGTAAGTAGTGTTGCTATGAATGTTGGGGTGCATAGGTATAAGCATCTAGGTTTTTTTTTTTTTTTTTTAGTTTCTGCTTTATAACAAAGTGAATCAGTCATACATATACATCTGTTCCCATATCCCTTCCCTCTTGCGTCTCCCTCCCTCCCACCCTCCCTATCCCACCCCTCCAGGCGGTCACAAAGCACCAAACTGATCTCCCTGTACTATGCGGCTGCTTCCCACTATCTATCTACCTTACGTTTGGTAGTGTATATATGTCCATGCCTCTCTCTCGCTTTGTCACAGCTTACCCTTCCCCCTCCCCATATCCTCAAGTCCATTCTCAAGCAGATCTGTGTCTTTATTCCTGTTTTACCCCTAGGTTCTTCGTGACATTTTTTTTCCCTTAAATTCCATATATATGTGTTAGCATATGGTATTTGTCTTTCTCTTTCTGACTTACTTCACTCTGTATGACAGACTCTAGGTCTATCCACCTCATTACAAATAGCTCAATTTCATTTCTTTTTATGGCTGAGTAATATTCCATTGTATATATGTGCCACATCTTCTTTATCCATTCATCCGATGATGGACACTTAGGTTGTTTCCATCTCCTGGCTATTGTGCATAGAACTGCAATGAACATTTTGGTACATGTCTCTTTTTGAATTATGGTTTTCTCAGGGTATATGCCTAGTAGTGGGATTGCTGGGTCATATGGTAGTTCTATTTGTAGTTTTTTAAGGAACCTCCATACTGTTCTCCATAGAGGCTGTACCAATTCACATTCCCACCAGCAGTGCAAGAGTGTTTGTTCCCTTTTCTCCACACCCTCTCCAGCATTTATAGTTTCTAAATTTTTTGATGATGGCCGTTCTGACCGGTGTGAGATGATATCTCATTGTAGTTTTGATTTGCATTTCTCTAATGATTAATGATGTTGAGCATTCTTTCATGTGTTTGTTGGCAGTCTGTATATCTTCTTTGGAGAAATGTCTGTTTAGGTCTTCTGCCCGTTTTTGGATTGGATTGTTTGGGTTTTTGCTATTGAGCTGCATGAGCTGCTTCTAAATTTTGGAGATTAATCCTTTGTCAGTTGCTTCATTTGCAAATATTTGCTCCCATTCTGAGGGTTGTCTTTTGGTCTTTATGGTTTCCTTTGCTGTGCAAAAGCTTTGAAGTTTCATTAGGTCCCATTTGTTTATTTTTGTTTTTATTTCCATTTCTCTAGGAGGTGGGTCCAAAAGGATCTTGCTGTGATTTATGTCATAGAGTGTTCTGCCTATGTTTTCCTCTAGGAGTTTGATAGTGTCTGGCCTTACATTTAGGTCTTTAATCCATTTTGAGCTTATTTTTGTGTATGGTGTTAGAGAGTGATCTAATCTCATACTTTTACATGTAGCTGTCCAGTTTTCCCAGCACCACTTATTGAAGAGACTGTCCTTTCTCCACTGTACATTCCTGCCTCCTTTATCAAAGATAAGGTGACCATATGTGCGTGGGTTTATCTCTGGGCTTTCTATCCTGTTCCATTGATCTATCTTTCTGTTTTTGTGCCAGTACCACAGTGTCTTGATTACTGTAGCTTTGTAGTATAAGCATCTACTTTTATTCATTATGTTTTGAATTTTATTGCTGTAATTCTTAAGAAAATGAGAAGGGTAGCACAGCATTGTTTCTGTACATCTTTTTCATATGCTATAAATAAAAGATATGGATCCTATTCTCAAAGAGTTTAGTCGGTTAGAAACTTATAACAAATAAGATCAAAAGAAAACATTATAACAATGTCTAGGAGCTCTAAGGATGAGAAATTCGATGGGTTTTGTCTCAATCAGAAACATTTTCATGAAAATGGTGGAATGTGCATTAGGTCTTATGGGGAGGATAGAATTTGGGTGACTTGTGTAAAGGAAGGGGATTTCAAGTAAGGAGGCCAACACAAATGAAGTTATCATGGAAAAAATACTGTGTTCTTTGGTCAATGACTAGGCCATCCATATTTTGCCCCTTGGAGCACAGGAAATAAGTCTAATCTTGGTTGCATATAACAGCACTCAAAATAACGTTCATAAAACTACTAAGTCTCTGCAAGTATCCTTTTTTTTTTAAAGTAGTTATGTATTCAGTATTTTATTTATTTATTTTTGGCTGTGTTGGGTCTTCGTTTCTGTGCGAGGGCTTTCTCTAGTTGTGGCAAGCGGGGGCCACTCTTCATCGCGGTGCGCGGGCCTCTCACTATCGCGGCCTCTCCTGTTGCGGAGCACAGGCTCCATACGCGCAGGTTCAATAGTTGTGGCACACGGGCCTAGTTGCTCCGCGGCATGTGGGATCTTCCCAGACCAGGGCTTGAACCCGTGTCCCCTGCATTGGCAGGCAGATTCTCAACCACTGCGCCACCAGGGGAGCCCTGTGAGTACCCTTTCTGAATTAACTAACTCTTCCCTCAGTTATTATTCCTAATGAGTCTCTTCATTTTGACTGCTTATTGATATGTTAGATAAACTTAATCCTTCTTAAATGGGACCCTTATAACAGGACATGATCCATGACTTCTTAAAGGGTAGTTCCCCGGATGAAACCCACAAGAAAACACCAACTGTGAAATCTTGAATATGGAATAATGCCTTGTAGTAGTCAAATCCACAGTGTGGCCATGTGACTGGGACAGTTAAGGAGTAACTCATTTACTTTTCATAAGATGTAAGACTCTAAATGAAGAAGATCAGTTAGATTGATTAGGTCTTCTTAACTTATTGTAAAGTTTAAGAGTTCAGACTTGGAATTCAACAGATCTGACTTCGAATTCTAGCTGCTCCACTTAAAATTCTATGACCTTGGATGAATTTATTTGACCTCTTTACGCCTCATTTTCCTCAGCTATAAAATGAGAATAACAATACCTATTTCATAGGGTTGGTATGAAAATTAAATCAAAGAACAAAGTAAATCACATGGTGTAGTACTTGGCACATTGTAAATGTTCAACAAGTAGTAGCTAAATATAAGCCTGGGTATTAATTTCAGCCAAATAATGAGGCATTTTCCTGTTCACATCAACTCTACTCAATTTTACCAGTATAAATTTTATATCCCCAAAGTGGTAGAGTGTCAAATATGCAAAATATGCATATAGGTCTTGCTTCTGTATGGATAATGAACAATAATTAATGGGGCTATTAGTACATAGGAACAAGTAATAGTGAGTGCTTCACTATTTATTATAACATGTAGCCAAAAGGTTATGCTTTAAATGATGCTGTTTTTAGTCAAGACACTACTATTTACGGGAATCTTTTCAGAGGACAAAGGCAGATTAGAAAAGACATTTCTAGGGTAAACTTATATTCTAAAACCCTCCATGTACTTATCTAGGCTAGGAAATAACAATTGCAGTGTAGTTGAAAATTTATGACAGAGTCAGCAAAAATAACAATGTAAGCCAGCTTTGGTGGTTGACGGTGGAGTCTGGGGAAAGCGATTTGCTAATAAATATTTTCTGCATTTTGATTCAATTACCATGATATTCAAAAAAATGAATGAGGAAAATAACATTTTAACCCAGAAGTGCCAGAGAGAGTTGCCAATGTATAATATTATTTCATTGCATTTGCCCAATTTACCTCTGAAATGTGGAGTCCATCAATGAGGGCCTTCTTGTATTAATATGTGAGTATGAAGGTGACATCCTGGACGTTTCCAAACCAACTTGCCTCTAATATCTTTGTGATGCTTAGGGGCAACACAACCCTGTATTCTATTGCTAAACACAGTATTTCTTTAGCGGGGTCTTCATGGTTTAATCCTCTAAAAACCAAAAAGTAACTAAATCCTCTAAAAACTAAAAAATATCTAAAACCTGGTTTTAGATACTTCTATCGACTAGATAATCTTATAAATAGGAAAAAATATTTTCAGTACACTTAAAAAAAAATTCTCCTTAGGTGATTTCCAAGTGGGTTTGTTTTTTTGTTTGTTTTCGTTTGTTGTTTTTGCAGATACATTAAACTCTACTAACCCAATATTTTGCTTTTGTAGTGGACTCTGTTAATATGCTGGAACTGAAGCTATACCCTTTCATGCTTCAATTTGAAAGTCACTATTTAGGCCATTTGTATAGTAATAGTTCTCATTCATAAGTAAAATTAGTACAGTAGAATAAAATTATATTGTTGGACTCCTTTTTACCCAAATTTAGATACACTTTATATAATACCATATGTCTTGAAAGGTAACTGCATCCAAATAAAAGCCTGATAGTATACAATTATTCTACATTGAATAGAGAAGCTGTTAGTCTTATCCCTCAATGCATATTTTACTAGTCTTCAAATTTAGAGTTCTGAAGTGTAATAAAAGGCATACAGAGGGAAAGAAGCCCTTTAATCTGAAGGATACATGGATCCAATTCATAATTTTTGAGAGTCTGCTCTGGGCTGGGTGCAATGCTTATCACACGATTCCTGCTCTGGTTGCCTTCATCATCATCTGGGGGGTTGGTAGGAGTAGGTAGAAGACTAGTAAACAAGCAAATGGATGAATATTATCAAATATTTGCTATGAAGAAATGCTATAGAGACCAGCATTGAGTACCTACTTAGATTATATGAGCAGACAAAGCCTCACTGGGCTCATGAGAGAGGAAGAGCCTGGGGAAGAATATTACAGGTGGAGAAATCAGCAAGTCCAAATACCGTTAAACAAAATGCTGACCAATAACAGAAGGTAGGTCTCAAGTGGGGAGAGTTATACAGAACCCAGTGGACTTGGACATTGGAATAACAGATTTACTCACCTTTAGTCTCAGCTGCATGAGACCACATTTTGACTTGGATTGTGCCATACTGCAAGTAGCTAAGTGGTTTACCACTTTCTACCATATAAGTGGGTGAGTGTGCTGCAATTCTTCAGCAATCACTGGAAAACTGCAAAGTCTGAAAAGTTGAGAGGATTTACTGAATTACCATTGCTTCCACTTTCAAAAGTGACACTATAATACCCATTGTACTATTAGCTAGCATTGCATGTTGTTATGTCGTAAAATGTACAATTTTTCTGCTCTTAGTGCATTAAGATATAAGGTATATGTGGAGATTTGTATCCTTATCTTAATTCTTCCTTCTTGATATTCATATAGCATTTCCATCTTGAAATTTGGATAGCACTTATTAACCCTCATTTTGTTACAGAAGACAAAGAATATTAAATTTAAAAGTTAAGATGGGTCCAATTCTTTTGTGTCACTATGGAATGAGGATCTCTATTTGTTTCAGGTCACTGTGTACTTGAATTCCATATCAGCCCTCTCTTCTCATCTTTGTGTTTCACTGCTGGGTACATTCAACACTGATTATCAAGTACAAGTCCTTTACTCTTGACCTCCTCCCCCATTTATGCATTGGTTTCTGCTGATGATGCCAAACTATGTTAGAACATGTGAACCCAATAAGGACACAGTTAGTTCCACTTAATGATAATTGGTCTTCTGGTATGGTTTCCAGGACTATATTGCATGATTAAAGCAGGAACCACTTATTGGCAAAATCAAAATCATCTGGTTACTCCTATACTTGTGTTAACATATTGGGTGTTATCCACAGGGAGAAAAAAGTAAGTTCGTTGAACGTATTTGCAAAAAGAGTTTGTACAACTTTCTCCTAAGTGTGCTGGTTTTTAATACTATGTATAAGCTATTCAATCTGCTAATCCCAGTCTTAGAATGGGAATTTAGTAATAGTACCTTTTTTTTTTAAAGAAAAGGGAAACAAGTATGTACCTGTGCATTTTTATTTTTTATTCTGACAGCCTAGCTGTAATTTGTGAAGGATTTTGGCTGGCAGCCAAACTCAGAGCAGTCAACTATTACAATTATTTGTTTCTGTATGTATTCTCAAGTGTCTTTATAGTTGAAATGAAATAAGTAACATGTTTGGTGTACATTAGACCACTCTAGACAAATATTTTGGCGGAAGCTTAATTTATTCAGTTCTCCTGACTTTTTTGGTGCATCTGCTTTTCTGTGAAGTATTCCGTGCATCTTTATAACCATTGAGAACACATTCTTGATTTAAAGCAAAACTTTGTTACAAAATTGGCATTCCAATGCAAAAATTAGATTAAAGCAGAATGAATACACAATATTTGAATTATGCTAAGTAATAAATGTCCATTTAGATTTGGGTTTTAATTTTTAAATGTTTATTTAGCAAAATACTGCCTGAAATCTGTAGGCAAAGATTTTTATTGTATTGACGAGGAAAGCAGTTCTGAATTTCATAAAGCATTCACCAGGGAGACTGTATTGTCAGCAGCAGTAATTACAGCAGGTAATTGTGTCATTTACCCTGTTACAGACCACTGAATGTGACGAGCATGGGACATACCAGCTGTCACACCCTGCTAGCTTTCATGTTCTGGGATTTGCAAAGTCACACTAGGACTCACTCTTGGTGAATGAAAGGGAAACAAAAATAAAGTGAGATTAAAAACTACTGCAGCTTTTATAGAGAGAATTTCTAGCAAACAAAAAGTGTAAATTTCTCTAAAGTTGATAGTCGACCTAGGTATTCCTCTTCTTCATTTTTGTTTCATATAGTCAAAGGCTGTTGTGCTGGAAATAAATATAACTCAGACCCAATTCTGCTGCTTATTAACCATTAACCTTGGATAAGTGATTTAATCCTCTAGAGCCTCAGTTTCTTCATGTGGTCGATAAAAAATTTGGTGAAGGATACACCCGCTAAGGTCCAATTTCCCTTTTAAAATTCTCTGTGTTTCTACTGGGAATAAATCCTCTTTTAGGTGTTGTAGATATACCAGTGAACAAATTAGGGTTGCTGCCCTTATGAAACTTTTATTCTAATGAGGAATGAGGAAGGCAGACCATAAACACATAAGCAAACACTTTTATATAGTTTAACATCAGATAAAAGCAGGTGTTGCGAAGAAGGAATCCAGGTAAGCAGAGGTGTGAGACAGAGACTCTGAGGAGGTGCCCTCTAAGCAGAGGCCTGAAATAAGTGAGTGACTGAGCCATGAAACCGTGTGGGTTAAAAGCATCTCAAGAGGAAGAAACTGCAAGATGTTTTGTCTGTTTAAGGAACACAGAGAGGCCAGTGTGGCTGGGAGGAGGAGAGAGGTAGAAGATGACTTCACTGGGGCACACTGTGGCCATGGCAAGGACTTTGGATTTTATTCGAAATGTGAGTGAAGAGAATCCAGGGAAGGGTTAAGAGCAGAAGGATGTTGTGGACATCTTACATTTTGAAAGAATCTTTCTGCCTGCCTTATGAAATAAGGCTACCAGTGGGAATATTTGCATTTTAACAGAATATACTCAAACATATTGGTATATAAATGGCCACTTTAAAAAAATCACGTGATTTCAAATTTGTAGGGAAAAATTTTTGTAGAGATGTCAGAGAAGACTAATGATTACAGTTGAGGTTCTTCTGATATCTTTTGATTTTTTTGAAATTACCTTTGAGTTTCATTTTACCTTAGATAATGTAGACTTGGTAGGAATAATCATAAAGGAAGAAAAATAATAACTTCATTTGTGCTGGCATATTTAGTTTTCAACCTAATTCAGGAAATATTTGGGGATATGATAGTGTATTAGTAGATGTGATTAAACACAGAATAATGAACACTTTTCTAGGTATCTTTCTCTAGAATAGTTGAATTGGGACAGAGCGATCCAATTAGACATGAAGAAAAGCCTGCACATATTCAGTATACAGTCCAGTAGTTTCTTATAACATTCTTGATGGGTTTTTTCCTTCTGTTGGTGTATCATGAAAAACTGATTTTTTTTAATGCATAAAAACATTTAATCAACAAACGTAGGTGGAACATTAAGTTCTAGTCAAACACTGCCAAACACTTGAGATTTAGCAGGGTACCTACAGAAAGTTTGCTGGTGAAATATGTTTGACTAGGGAGCTAGGAATCTCTTAAAGCTGTGTTTACACTTCAAACTTACATTCTATCTTTACTTAGATGTCCAACGATGGCTAGAAGTTGGTTGCTGCCCATTATGGCAGGACTAACGTCCCTTCCAATCGATCTTTTTAATGTCAGTTGGGTATAAAAACAAAACACATCTTCCTTGTCATTAGGAGAGCATAACCTAGAAGTGAAAATTGATAAGTACATAGACAACTGCATTTCAGTCCTATAATAGAAGGAAGCACAGCAAGCTAAGGAAACAGGTTAAGCAAAGATGCTGAGCCATGAAAGTGATGAGGTAGTGACAAAGGAAATGGCAATTTAAAGAAAGAAGACAAATAAACCTCTGCACTTCTACCTTCCTGTTCCCGAAATAAATCTATAATTAACATCATGTTGTACTTTTCCCAACATTCAGTTTTTCAGAAATATGTATAGCTGAATGATTTCTATCTTCTCTTCTAGAGAATTCTATTTCTCAAAGGTTTCCAACCATGATCCCATCGTTTTATTTTTCCTAGCTCTGGGACTTTTAAGAATGGCCATATCCCACTTTCAAAATAATCATTTTGATTTAATGTCTTGGTCCGTTCAGGCTTCTATAACACACTGGGTGGCTTAAACAACAAACATTTATTTATTACAGTTCTGGAGGCTGGGAAGATCAAGATCAGGGTGCTGGAAGGTTGATTGTTTGGTGTCAGCATGCTTCCTGGTTTATAGATGAAAGTCTTCTCCTTGTGTCCTCAGATGCCAGAAGGGGCATGAGAGATTTCTGAGGTCTCTTTTGTAAAAGCACTAATCCTATTCATGAGGGCTCCATTCTCATGATCTAATCACCTCCCTAAGGCCCCACCTCCAAATGCCATCACATTGGGGATCAGGCTTCAACAAAAGAGTTTCGGGGAGACATAAATATCCAGTCCATAATGCTTAGTTTATCATTTCGTCTTGGGGTACAATGGGTTGAGGATGGAGAATGGATAATTCAGAAGCCAGATTAGAAGACAGAAGCAGAACTGGCCAAGAGAGAAGTAAGTCACAGTCTACTTGGTCAGTCTGTCATAGAGGCCCAGGAGGCTACTTGAGCCAGCTATTCTTTGGTAACTCGCAAATATTTCCCATTTTTGCCTTCTCGCCTTTTTCCTTTTGTCCTACTTTATCTTAAAGGGACATTCTGAGTGAACGAATGGATTTTATCATTCGAGTCAAGATATGTGGAACTAAAAGAAGGAGCCTTTAAATACACTTACTTGCTGGTTGTACTAGATCTGGGCCCCCAGAGAAAGGAGGGGAGGAAAACAAGTAGTGATGAGGGGGGTGCTGGGTATAATTAGAGGAAGGGAGAGTAAGATCTGAGAATACAAAGAGCACGTGTTTTCCCCAGAGCAGGACATTGCTGATTGTAATTAAAACATACTTGCAGTCAGGGAGAAGATTACAAGTTACAGTTAAAAAAATTTTTTTAACTGATACTGTGGAAGAATAAAAGAAAGCGGGATGAGTAAATTGGGGAGGAATGTAAATAAAGCTTGCACTGGGAAACAAGGGCAAGAAACCAAGAGGTAAGAAGGCAAGAAAAGAAAGTTAGGATCAGATAGAGCCCCACTTGCTATTCAGCTGTTCCTATGCTACACATCTTCTGGTTTTGAGGTCAGGTTTCTATTCACATTCACACAGAAATCTGATTGGGATCCCAGAGGCCAAAAGGTGTGAGGACCCATGAAGGACATAAGGAGAAGGGAAGAATTGTCAGCTTGTTAAGGTGGGGTGTATGCTATTCAGGGAACGTGAATGATGGGATGACAGGTTAAAGTCTTTCTTCAACTCCTCTGAACAACTTCAGAGATTCCTGAGGGCAAGAGCTCCCCTCTGTGAGAAAGAATGAGAAAAGAATTACTGCATTTGAAGGAAACTCATCAAGTAAAAGTGAGTGATTCAGAATGAGGTTTAGAGTAAAAGCCATTTCAAATTTTTGAAAAGAATATAAAATAAAAAGAAGAGACACTAACCATATTATCAGGAGAGAAAATTATTTTTGGATTTTAAGAAATCGATTCTAAATGACAGAAAAAAAGATTTTACTATACTACTGTTGATTCCTGCCTCTAAGAACTAAAAAAACACAGGTTTAACTTAGTCGTCAACTTGCTATCTATCTTCTCTCTATGTCTAGTGCATAAAAATTATATGCATTCATGCATATACATATATGTACACACACACTCATACAAAATATATTCACACACATACTGCACACAAAGAGATACATTTGTGTGTATTATTTTATGGGAAAACAGCAACTATAAATATTTTGAGGACAGGTATTCTGCCTTATTCGTCTTATAACAATTACGACTCTTAAGCATAGAAGAACTTACATATTTGTAATATCAATAAACATTATTGAAATTAGAAATACTAAAGGATATCAAAAGATACCAGCTCTAACATATCAGAGATAGTTAAATGCTGTGAAGCACAGAGTACACAGAGAAGCATGAAATAAAAGTGTATCAAAAATACTTTCACATATATCTTACGTTTTATTAAGGATACTAAAGAAATATATATATATATATATATAGAATCCTTTGGAATCGAAAAGAGTCTTATATCTTGTATTTTGCTGTGGTAACGACTCAAATAACTTTCTCTAAGAGAGATGAATTTTGTAATGAAGCTCATTTTAAAACTTAAGTTTCCGAGTGAAAAGGTCAATGATTCTCCTTTGCCCCATAGTCCCAACCCTTTAATATTTGAGGAATCATTTTATTTTCTATAAGTTGGAAGATAAAGGGTCAGAATATGATGTCTGATCTAAGTATGGAAATCTAAGATCATCTTAAAATGCATTGAAAAGACTTGTCTAGGTTGGAATACTGTGGTTGCTTTTCTTAGATAATTTTGTATTTCAAAAATTCCCTTTTATGTTGCATTTTTTGAGATACATTTTCTGATGCAGTCTGTTGAATACACTCTCTATTCTTATTATTTTTTGTAGGCATTAAAGCAGAGCAGGGCTGAGAGCTTTAAATGAAAGAATAGATCACATGGTGTTAGTTGGGGATGATTTTTTCCTGCAGTAGAAGTTTTCACTAGCTTAGTGAACACCTTTCCTTTCTTTCAAATAAATCTTAATAAATGGAAAAAAACATGCCTCCATCCGCATTTAGACGCAGCACCGACATGAAAACATAGGAATATCAAGCTTGAACCTTTGCCTTGGTGAAGTTAAGCATCCCATGATCTCTTAAGCAATGTATAGGTACTGCGCTAAATGATAAATCCCAAGCATGTTACATGGATTTTGAATGAGTACAATGTAAAATGTAAAGTATCAGATGTGAAATACTCTGAGAAATTGGAAACACTGATTTTGTATAGATTGAAGCCGAATATTTATTCATCCACATTTACCAAGCGCTTAAAACATGTCAGGTGTTTTGGCAAGAACTGAGGATTCAAAGATCTATAATAAAAATTTGCTGTCTCAGGATGTATACTGATTAATGGGGGATGGGTAAAAGAATTAACAATCCCTGACAGTGTGATGCTAACTTAGGAAACATTTACCTGCACTGGATTGTTCTAAGTGCCTTTTATACATTACCTCAGTTAATTCTTGCAACTTTGTGAAGAAAATACAGATGCACAATCCCTTCTCTAAAGTTCTGAACTCCAAAAAGTCCCAGACAGCTCTGGACAGTGGATGTTTTTATTTTTTTAATTCATTTAGCAGCAAAATTTGATCTGATGCCATGTTATTTCTCATCTTTATTTATCCAGTTTGGTATGAATAGTCACACTTTCACCACAGAAATATTTGTTTGATTACCAAGTACTGCCCCAGATCCTCCTGGAGATTTTACTCCTATACTATTATTAGGTTCATTTAACAGAGGAGAAAACTGATGTAAAGAGATTAAATAATTTATGTAAGGAGAGACCTTCAAGGTGGTGGAGGAGTAAGACATGGAGATCACCTTCCTCCTCACAAATACATCAGAAATACATCTACATGTGGAACAACTCCTACAGAACACCTACTGAACGCTAGCAGAAGACCTCAGACTTCCCAAAAGGAAAGAAACTCCCCACGTACCTGAGAAGGGCAAAAGAAACTAGAAAAAACAGAGACAAAAGAATAGGGACAGGACCTGCACCTCTGGGAGGGAGCTGTGAAGGAGGAAAGGTTTCCACACACTAGGAAGCCCCTTCACTGGCAGAGACGGGGATGGGCGGTGTGGGGAAGCTTCAGAGCCACGGAGGAGAGCGCAGCAACGGGGGTGCAGAGGGCAAAACAGAGAGATTCCCGCATAGAGGATCAGTGCCGACCAGCACTCACCAGCCCAAGAGGCTTGTCTGCTCACCTGCCGGGACTGGTGGGGGCTGGGAGCTGAGGCTCAGGCTTCGGAGGTCAGATCCCAAAGAGAGGACTGGGGTTGGCTGTGTGAACACAGCCTGAAGGGGGCTAGTGTGCCACAGCTATCTAGAAGGGAGTCCGGGAGAATGTCTGGAGCTGCCTAAGAGGCAAGAGACCATTGTTTTGGGGTGCGCAACGAGAGGGGATTCAGAGCACCACTTAAACGAGCTCAAGAGATGGGTGTGGGCCACGGCTATCAGCACTAACACCAGAGACGGGCATGAGACGCTAAAGCTGCTGCTGCAACCACCAAGAAGCCTCTGTGCAAGCACAGGTCACTAGCCACACCTCCCCTCCTGGGAGCCTGTGCAGACACCACTACCAGGGTCCATGATCCAGGGACAAGTTCCCCGGGAGACTCAGGCTGTGGCAACGACATGCCAGCCTCTGCCACTGCAGGCTCGCCCTGCATTCCGCACCCCTCCCTCCCACCGGGCTGAGACAGCTAGAGCCCCCTAATCAGCTGCTCCTTTAACCCCGTCCTGTCTGGGCAGGAACAGGTGCCCTCAGGCAACCTACCCACAGAGGCAGGGCCACATCCAAAGCTGAACCCCAGGAGTTGTGAGAACAAAGAAGAGAAAGGGAAATCTCTCCCAGCAGCCTCAAGAGCAGAGGATTAAATCTCCACAATCAACTTGATCTACCCTGCATCTGTGGAATACCTGAATAGATAATGATACATCCAAAAATTAAGGCGGTGGACTTTGGGAGCAACTGTAGACTTGGGGTTTGCTTTCTGCATCTAATCTGTTTCTGGGTTTATGTTTATCTTAGTATTTACAGTTTATTATCACTGGTAGATTTGTTTATTGATTTGGTTGCTCTCTTCCTTTTTTTTTTTTTCTTGCTTTATAACAAATTTAATCAGTTATACATATACATATGTTCCCATATCCCCTCCCTTTTGCGTCTCCCTCCCACCCTCCCTATCCCACCCCTCCAGGCGGTCACAAAGCACCGAGCTGGTCTCCCTGTGCTATGCGGCTGCTTCCCACTAGCTATCTACCTTACGTTTGGTAGTGTATATATGTCCATGCCGCTCTTTCACTTTGTCACAGCTTACCCTTCCCCCTCCCCATATCCTCAAGTCCATTCTCTAGTAGGTCTGTGTCTTTATTCCTGTCTTACCCCTATGTTCTTCATGACATTTTTTTTTCTTAAATTCCATATATATGTGTTAGCATACAGTATTTGTCTTTCTCTTTCTGACTTACTTCACTCTGTATGACAGACTCTAGGTCTATCCACCTCATTACAAATAGCTCAATTTCATTTCTTTTTATGGCTGAGTAATATTCCATTGTATATATGTGCCACATATTCTTTATCCATTCATCCGATGATGGACACTTAGGTTGTTTCCATCTCCGGGCTATTGTAAATAGGGCTGCTATGAACATTTTGGTACATGTCTCTTTTTGAATTATGGTTTTCTCAGGGTATATGCCCAGTAGTGGGATTGCTGGGTCATATGGTAGTTCTATTTGTAGTTTTTTAAGGTACCTCCATACCGTTCTCCATAGCGGCTGTACCAATTCACATTCCCACCAGCAGTGCAAGAGTGTTCTCTTTTTTCCGCACCCTCTCCAGCATTTATTGTTTCTAGATTTTTTGATGATGGCCATTCTGACTGGTGTGAGATGATATCTCATTGTAGTTTTTTTTTTTTTTTTGCTGTACGCGGGCCTCTCACTGCTGTGGCCTCTCCCGTTGCGGAGCACAGGCTCCGGACACACAGGCCCCGCGGCCATGGCTCGCGGGCCCAGCCGCTCCGCGGCATGTGGGATCCTCCGGGATCGGGGCACGAACCCGTGTCCCCTGCATCGGCAGGCGGACTCTCAACCACTGCGCCACCAGGGAGGCCCCTCATTGTAGTTTTGATTTGCATTTCTCTAATGAGTAAAGATGTTGAGCATCCTTTCATGTGTTTGTTGGCAGTCTGTATATCTTCTGTGGAGAAATGTCTATTTAGCTCTTCTGCCCATTTTTGGATTGGGTTGTTTGTTTTTTTGTTATTGAGCTGCATGAGCTGCTTATAAATTTTGGAGATTAATCTTTGTCAGTTGCTTCATTTGCAAATATTTTCTCCCATTCTGAGGGTTGTCTTTTGGTCTTGTTTATGGTTTCCTTTGCTGTGCAAAAGCTTTGAACTTTCATTAGGTCCCATGTGTTTATTTTTGTCTTTATTTCCATTTCTCTAGGAGGTGGGTCAAAAAGGATCTTGCTGTGATTTATGTCATAGAGTGTTCTGCCTATGTTTTCCTCTAAGAGTTTGATAGTGTATGGCCTTACATTTAGGTCTTTAATCCATTTTGAGCTTATTTTTGTGTATGGTGTTAGGGAGTGATCTAATCTCATACTTTTACATGTCCCTATCCAGTTTTCCCAGCACCACTTATTGAAGAGACTGTCCTTTCTCCACTGTATATTCCTGCCTCCTTAATCAAAGATAAGGTGACCAGATGTCCGTGGGTTTAACTCTGGGCTTTCTATCCTGTTCCATTGATCTATCTTTCTGTTTTTGTGCCAGTACCATACTGTCTTGATTACTGTAGCTTTGTAGTATAGTCTGAAATCAGGGAGCCTGAATGCTCCAGCTCCATTTTTCGTTCTCAAGATTGCCTTGGCTATTCGGGGTCTTTTGTGTTTCCATACAAATTGTGAACTTTTTTGTTCTAGTTCGGTGAAAAATGCCAGTGGTAGTTTGATAGGGATTGCATTGAATCTGTAGATTGCTTTGGGTAGTAGAGTCATTTTCACAATATTGATTCTTCCAATCCAGGAGCATGGTATATCTCTCCATCTATTTGTATCATCTTTAATTTCTTTCATCAGTGTCTTATAATTTTCTGCATACAGGTCTTTTGTCTCCTTAGGTAGGTTTATTCCTAGATATTTTATTCTTTTTGTTGCAATGGTAAATGGGAGTGTTTCCTTGATTTCACTTTCAGATTTTTCATCATTAGTATATAGGAATGCCAGAGATTTCTGTGCATTAATTTTGTATCCTGCAACTTTACCAAATTCATTGATTAACTCTAGTAGTTTTCTGGTAGCATCTTTAGGATTCTCTATGTATAGTATCATGTCATCTGCAAACAGTGACAGCTTTACTTCTTCTTTTCCCATTTGGATTCCTTTTATTTCCTTTTCTTCTCTGATTGCTGTGGCTAAAACTTCCAAAACTATGTTGAATAAGAGTGGTGAGAGTGGGCAACCTTGTCTTGTTCCTGATCTTAGTGGAAATGGTTTCAGTTTTTCACCATTGAGGACGATGCTGGCTGTGGGTTTGTCATATATGGCCTTTATTATGTTGAGGAAAGTTCCCTCTATGCCTACTTTCTGCAGGGTTTTTATCATAAATGGGTGTTGAATTTTGTCGAAAGCTTTCTCTGCATCTATTGAGATGATCATATGGTTTTTCTCCTTCAATTTGTTAACATGGTGTATCACGTTGATTGATTTGCGTATATTGAAGAATCCTTGCATTCCTGGAATAAACCCCACCTGATCATGGTGTATGATCCTTTTAATGTGTTGTTGGATTCTGTTTGCTAGTATTTTGTTGAGGATTTTTGCATCTATGTTCATCAGTGATATTGGCCTGTAGTTTTCTTTCTTTGTGACATCCTTGTCTGGTTTTGGTATCAAGGTTATGGTGGCCTCGTAGAATGAGTTTGGGAGTGTTCCTCCCTCTGTTATATTTTGGAAGAGTTTCAGAAGGATAGGTGTTAACTCTTCTCTAAATGCTTCATAGAATTCACCTGTGATGCCATCTGGTCCTGGGCTTTTGTTTGTTGGAAGATTTTTTATCACAGTTTCAATTTCAGTGCTTGTGATTGGTCTGTTCATATTTTCTATTTCTTCCTGGTTCAGTCTTGGTAGGTTGTGCATTTCTAAGAATTTGTCCATTTCTTCCAGGTTGTCCATTTTATTGGCATAGAGTTGCTTATAGTAACCTCTCATGATCTTTTGTATTTCTGCAGTGTCAGTTGTTACTTCTCCTTTTTCATTTCTAATTCTATTAATTTGAGTCTTCTCCCTTTTTTTCTTGATGAGTCTGGCTAATGGTTTATCAATTTTGTTTATCTTCTCAAAGAACCAGCTTTTAGTTTTATTGATCTTTGCTATCGTTTCCTTCATTTCTTTTTCATTTATTTCTGATCTGATCTTTATGATTTCTTTCCTTCTGCCAACTTTGGGATGTTTTTGTTCTTCTTTCTCTAATAGCTTTAGGTGCAAGGTTAGGTTGTTTATTCGAGATGTTTCCTGTTTCTTAAGGTGGGATTGTATTGCTATAAACTTCCCTCTTAGAACTGCTTTTGCTGCATCCCATAGGTTTTGGGTCGTCGTGTCTCCATTGTCATTTGTTTCTAGGTATTTTTTAATTTCCTCTTTGATTTCTTCAGTGATCACTTCGTTATTAAGTAGTGTATTGTTTAGCCTCCATGTGTTTGTATTTTTTACAGATCTTTTCCTGTAATTGATATCTAGTCTCATAGCATTGTGGTCGGAAAAGATACTTGATACAATTTCAATTTTCTTAAATTTACCAAGGCTTGATTTGTGACCCAAGATATGATCTATCCTGGAGAAAG
The DNA here is from genome assembly GCF_025265405.1 of Mesoplodon densirostris. Taxonomy (NCBI): domain Eukaryota; kingdom Metazoa; phylum Chordata; class Mammalia; order Artiodactyla; family Ziphiidae; genus Mesoplodon; species Mesoplodon densirostris. The sequence continues at coordinate 54,239,499 of NC_082671.1, forward strand.
TTCCATGAGCACTTGAGAAAAATGTGTATTTTGTTGTTTTTGGATGGAATGTCCTATAAATATCAATTAAGTCCATCTTGTTTAATATATCATTTAAAGCTTGTGTTTCCTTATTTATTTTCATTTTGGATGATCTGTCCATTGGTGAAAGTGGGGTGTTAAAGTCCCCTACTATGAGTGTGTTACTGTCGATTTCTCCTTTTATGGCTGTTAGTATTTGCCTTATGTATTGAGGTGCTCCTATGTTTGGTGCATAAATATTTACGATTGTTATATCTTCTTCTTGGATCGATCCCTTGATCATTATGTAGTGTCCTTCTTTGTCTCTTCTAGTAGTCTTTATTTTAAAGTCTATTTTGTCTGATATGAGAATTGCTACTCCAGCTTTCTTTTGGTTTCCATTTGCATGGAATATCTTTTTCCATCCCCTTACTTTCAGTCTGTATGTGTCTCTAGGTCTGAAGTGGGTCTCTTGTAGACAGCATATATATGGGTCTTCTTTTTGTATCCATTCAGCCAATCTGTATCTTTTGGTGGGAGCATTTAGTCCATTTACATTTAAGGTAATTATCGATATGTATGTTCCTGTTCCCATTTTCTTAATTGTTTTGGGTTCGTTATTGTAGGTATTCTACTTCTGTTGTGTTTCTTGCCTAGAGAAGTTCCTTTAGCATTTGTTGTAAAGCTGGTTTGGTGGTGCTGAACTCTCTCAGCTTTTGCTTGTCTGTAAAGGTTTTAATTTCTCCATCAAATCTGAATGAGATCCTTGCTGGGTAGAGTAATCTTGGTTGCAGGTTTTTCTCCTTCATCACTTTAATTATGTCCTGCCACTCCCTTCTGGCTTGTAGAGTTTCTGCTGAGAGATCAGCTGTTATCCTGATGGGGATTCCCTTGTGTGTGATTTGTTGTTTTTGCCTTGCTGCTTTTAATATGATTTCTTTGTGTTTAATTTTTGACAGTTTGATTAATATGTGTCTTGGCGTATTTCTCCTTGGATTTATTCTGTATGGGACTCTCTGTGCCTTCTGGACTTGATTAACTATTTCCTTTCCCATATTAGGGAAGTTTTCAACTATAATCTCTTCAAATATTTTCTCAGTCCCTTTCTTTTTCTCTTCTTCTTCTGGAACCCCTATAATTCGAATGTTGGTGCGTTTAATGTTGTCCCAGAGGTCTCTGAGACTGTCTTCTGTTCTTTTCATTCTTTTTTCTTTATTTTGCTCTGCAGCAGTTATTTCCACTATTTTATCTTCCACCTCACTTATCCGTTCTTCTGCCTCAGTTATTCTGCTATTGATCTCATCTAGAGTATTTTTTATTTCATTTATTGTGTTTTTAATCGATGCTTGATTCATCTTTAGTTCTTCTAGGTCCTTGTTAACTGTTTCTTGCATTTTGTCTATTCTATTTCCAAGATTTTGGATCTGGGAAATAGAATCTTGGATTATCTTTACCATCATTATTCTGAATTCTTTTTCAGGTATACTGCCTATTACCTCTTCATTTGTTAGGTCTGGTGGGTTTTTATCTTGCTCCTTCTCCTGCTGTGTGTTTTTCTGTCTTCTCATTGTGCTTATGTTACTGTGTTTGGGGTCTCCTTTTTGCAGGCTGCAGGTTCGTAGTTCCCGTTGTTTTTGGTGTCTGTCCCCAGTGGCTAAGGTTGGTTTAGTGGGTTGTGTAGGCTTCCTGGTGGAGGGGACTAGTGCCTGTGTTCTGGTGGATGAGGCTGGATCTTGTCTTTCTGGTGGGCAGGTCCACGTCTGGTGGTGTGTTTTGGGGTGTCTGTGGACTTTTTATGATTTTAGGGCACCTCTCTGCTAATGGGTGGCGTTGTGTTCCTGTCTTGTTAGTTGTTTGGCATAGGGTGTCCAGCACTGTAGCTTGCTGGTCGTTGAGTGAAGCTGGGTGCTGCTGTTGAGATGGAGATCTCTGGAAGATTTTCGCCGTTTGATATTATGTGGAGCTGGGAGGTCTCTTGTGGACCAGTGTCCTGAAGTTGGCTCTCCCACCTCAGAGGCACAGCACTGACTCCGGGATCCTCAATTTGGGATGATGTGTTGTCTATTCCTGTATTCCACAGATGCAGGGTACATCAAGTTGATTGTGGAGCTTTAATCCACTGCTTCTGAGGCTGCTGGGAGAGATTTCCCTTTCTCTTCTTTGTTCTCACAGCTCCTGGGTCTCAGCTTTGGATTTGGCCCCGCCTCTGCATGTAGGTCGCCGGAGGGCATCTGTTCTTCGCTCAGACAGGACAGGGTTAAAGGAGCAGCCTCTTCGGGGACTCTGGCTCACTCAGGCCGGGCGGGAGGGAGGGGCACGGAGTGCGGGGCGAGCCTGCAGCGGCAGAGGTCGGCGTGAAGTTGCACCAGCCCGAGGCGCACCGTGCGTTCTCCCAGAGAAGCCGCCCCTGGATCCCGGGACCCCGGCAGTGGCGGGCTGCACATGCTCCCGGAAGGGCGGTGTGGGCAGTGACCTGCGCTCGCACACAGGCTTCTTGGCGGCGGCAGCAGCAGCCCCAGCGTCCCACGCCCGTCACTGGGCTCCGTGCTTTCAGTCGCGACTCGCGCCCGTCTGTGGAGCCCCTTTAAGCAGCGCTCTTAATCCCCTCTCCTTGCGCACCAGGAAACCAAGAGGGAAGAAAAAGTCTCTTGCCTCTTCGGCAGCTCCAGAGTTTTCCCGGACTCCCTCCCGGCTAGCTGGGGCACATTAGCCCCCTTCAGGCTGAGTTCTCACTGCCAGCCCCAGTCCTCTCCCTGCGCTCTGACCGAAGCCCGAGCCTCAGCTTCCAGCGCTGCGCGCCCCAGCGGGCGAGCAGACAAGCCTCTCGGGCTGGTGAGTGCCGCTCGGCACCGATCCTCTGTGTGGGGATCTCTCCGCTTTGCCCTACCCAGGTATGTGGGGAGTTTCTTGCCTTTTGGGAGGTCTGGGGTCTTCTGCCAGCGTTCAGTAGATGTTCTGTAGGAGTTGTTCCACGTGTAGCTGTATTTCTGGTGTATCCGTGGGGAGGAAGTTGATCTCCACGTCTTACTCTTCCGCCATCTTACCCGGAAGTCCCCTGGGCACTTTTAAAAAAAATCTCTCTTCCTTTTTTTAGAAAAAAAAAATATATATATATATTTTTTCCTTTTTCTCTTTTTGTGAGTATGTATGTGTATGCTTCTTTGTGTGATTTTGTCTGTATAGCTTTGCTTTCACTATTTGTCCTTGGGTTTTGTCTATCCTTTTTTTTTTTCTAGTATAGTTTTTAATGCTTAGTATCCTTGGTGGATTTGTTTTTTGGGTTGGTTGCTCTTTTCTTTCTTTCCTTTTTTATTATTTAAATTTTTTTCTATTTTAAATTTTTATTTAATAAGTTATTTCATTTTATTTATTTTCTTCTTTCTTTCATTTTTCCTCCCTTTTCTTCCTTTTTTCCTCCTTCTGAGCTGTGTGCCTGACAGGGTCTTGGTGCTCCGGCCAGGTGTCAGTCCTGTGCCTCTGAGGTGGGAGAGCCGAGTTCAGGATATTGGTCCACCAGAGACCTCCTGGCTCCATGTAATATCAAACAGCGAAATCTCTCCCAGAGATTTCCATCTCAATGCTAAGACCCAGTTCCACTCAGTGACCAACAAGTGACCGTGCTGGACACCCTATGTCAAACAACTAGCAAGACAGGAACACAACCCCACCCATTAGGAGAGGGGCTTCCTAAAATAATAATAAGGTCACAGACACCCCAAAACACACCACCAGATGCGGTCCTGCCCACCAGAAAGACAAGATCCAGCCTCATCCACCAGAACACAGGCACCAGTCCCCTCCACCAGGAAGCCTACACAACCCACTGTACCAGACATGGGGGGCAGACACCAAAAACAAAGGGAACTACGAGCTTGCAGCCTGTGAAAAGGAGACCACAAATGCAGTAAGTGAAGCTAAATGAGAAGACAGAGAAACACACAGCATATGAAGGAGCAAGGTAAACACCCACCAGAATAAACAAATGAAGAGGAAATAGGCAGTCTACCTGAAAAATAATTCAGAGCAATGATAGTAGAGATGATTCAAAATCTTGGAAATAGAATGGAGAAAATAAAAGAAACAATTAACAAGGCCCTAGAAGAATTAAAGAGCAAACAAACAATGATGAACAACACAATTAATGAAATTAAGAATTCTCTACAAGTAATCAATAGCAGAATGACTGAGGCAAAAGAACGGATAAGTGACCTGGAAGATAAAATAGTGTAAATAACTACTGCAGAGCAGAATAAAGAAAAAAGAATGAAAACAATAGAGGACAGTCTTAGAGACCTCTGGGAAAACATTAAATGCTCCAACATTTGAATTATAGGGGTCCCAGAAGAAGAAGAGAAAAAGAAAGGGACTGAGAAAATATTTGAAGAGATTATACTTGAAAACTTCCCTAATATGGGAAATGAAATAGTCAAGTCCAGGAGGCAGAGAGAGTCCCATACAGGATAAATCCAAGGAGAAACATGCCAAGACACAAACTAATCAAACTATCAAAAATTAAATACAGAGAAAAAGTATTAAAAGCAGCAAGGGTAAAACAACAAATAACATACAAGGGAACCCCCATAAGGTTAGCAGCTGATCTTTCAGCAGAAACCTTGCAAACCAGAAGGGAGAGGCAGGACATATTTAAAGTGATGAAAGGGAAAAATCTACAACCAAGATTACTCTACCCAGCAAGGATCTCATTCAGATTCGACGGAGAAATTAAAACCTTTACAGACAAAAAAAAGCTAGAAGAATTCAGCACCACCAAACCAGCTTTACAACAAATGCTAAAGGAACTTCTCGAGACAGGAAACACAAGAGAAAGAAAAGACCTACAATAACAAATGCAAAACAATTAAGAAAATCATTATAGGAACATACATATCGATAACTACCTTAAACGTAAATGGATTAAAAGCTCCAACCAAAAGACATAGACTGGCTGAATGGATACAAAAACAGGAGCCATATATATGCTGTCTACAAGATACCCACTTCAGACGTAGTGACACATACAGACTGAAAGTGAGGGGATGGAAAAAGATATTCCATGCAAATGGAAATCAAAAGAAAGCTGGAGTAGCAATTCTCATAGCAGACTAAATAGACTTTAAAATAAAGAATGTTACAAGAGACAAAGAAGGAGACTATAGTGATCAAGGGATCAATCCAAGAAGAAGATATTACAATTGTAGATATTTATGCACCCAGCATAGGAGCACCTCAATACGTAAGGAAAATGCTAACATCCATATAAGGGGAAATCAACAGTAACACAATCATAGTAGGGGACTTTAACACCCCACTTTCACCAATGGACAGATAATCCAAAATGAAAATAAATAAGGAAACACAAGCTTTAAATGACACATTAAACAAGATGGACTTAATTGATATTTATAAGACATTCCATCCAAAAACAACTGAATAAACTTTCTTCTCAGGAGCTCAAGGAACATTCTACAGGATGGATTGTATATTGGGTCACAAGTCAAGCCTTGGTAAATGCAAGAAAATTTAAATTGTATCAAGTATCTTTTCAGACCACAGGGCTATGAGACTACATATCAATTATAGGAAAAAAATCTGTTAAAAATACAAACACATGGAGGATAAACAATACACTAGTAAATAACCAACAGATCACTGAAGAAATCAAACAGGAAATCAAAAAATACTTAGAAACAAATGACAGTGAAAACACGACAACCCAAAACCTACAGGATGCAGCAAAAGCAGTTCTAAGAGGGAAGCTTAAAGCAATACAATCCTACCTCAAGAAACAAGAAACATCTCAAATAAACAACCTAATCTTACACGTAAAGCAATTCGAAAAAACAGAACAAAAAAATCCCAAAGTTAGCAGAAGGAAAGATCATAAATATCAGATCCAAAATAAATGTAGAAAACCATAGCAAAGATCAAAAAAACTAAAAGCTGGATCTTTGAGAAGATAAACAAAATTGATAAACCATTAGCCAGACTTATCAAGAAAAGGGAGAAGACTCAAATCAATAGAATTAGAAATGAAAAAGGAGAAGTAACAACTGACACTGCAGAAATACAAAGGATCATGAGAGATTACTACAAGCAACTCTATGCCAATAAAATGGACAACCCGGAAGAAATGGACAAATTCTTAAAAAAGTACAAACTTCCGAGACTGAACCAGGAAGAAATAGAAAATATAAAAAGACCAATCACAAGCACTGAAATTGAGACTGTGATTTAAAATCTTACAACAACCAATGTCCAAAACAAGATGGCTTCACAGGCTAATTCTATCAAACATTTAGAGAAGAGGTAACACCTATCCTTCTCAAAGTCTTCCAAAATACAGCAGAGGGAGGAACACTCCTGAACTCATTCATGAGGCCACCATCACCCTGATACGAAAACCAGACAAAGGTGTCACAAAGAAAGAAAACTACAGGCCAATATCACTGATGAACATAGATGCAAAAACCCTCAACAAAATACTAGAGAACAGAACCCAACAACACATTAAAAGGATCATACACCATGATCAAGTGTGGTTTATCCCAGGAATGCAAGGATTCTTCAATATAAGCAAATCAATCAATGTGATACACCATATTAACAAATTGAAGGAGAAAAACCATATGGTCATCTCAGTAGATGCAGAAAAAGATTTTGGCAAAATTCAACACCCATTTATGATAAAAACCATCCAGAAAGTAGGCATAGAGGGAACTTACCTTAATATAATAAAGGCCATATTTGACAAACCCGCAGCCAACATCATTCTCAATGGTGAAAAACTGAAACGATTTCTCTAAGATCAGAAACAAGACATGGTTATCCACTCTCACCAGTATTATTATTATTATTATTATTTATTTATTTATTTTTTAGCAGTATGCGGGCCTCTCACTGTTGTGGCCTCTCCCGTTGCAGAGCACAGGCTCCGGATACGCAGGCTCATTGGCCATGGCTCACGGGCCCAGCCGCTCCATGGCATGTGGGATCCTCCCAGACCAGGGCACGAACCTGTGTCCCCTGCATCGGCAGGCAGACTCTCAACCACTGCGCCACAAGGGAAGCTCTCACCAGAATTATTCAACATCGTTTTGGAAGGTTTAGCCACAGAAATCAGAGCAGAATTAGAAATAAAACAAATCCGAATCAGAAAAGAAGAAGTACAGATGTCACTGTTTGCAGATGACATGATACTATACATAGAGAATCCTAAAGATGCTTCCAGAAAACTACTAGAGCTAATCAAGGAATTTGGTAAAGTAGCAGGATACAAAATTAATGCACAGAAATCTTCTGCATTCCTATACACTAATGTTGAAAAATATGAAAGAGAAATTAAGGAAACACTGCCAGTTACCACTGCAACAAAAAGAATAAAATACCTAGGAATAAACCTACCTAAAGAGTCAAAAGACCTGTATGCCCAAAACTATAAGACACTCATGAAAGAAATTAAAGATGTTACAAACAGAGAGATATGCCATGTTCTTGGATTGGAAGAATCAACATTGTGAAAATGACTCTACTACCCAAAGCAAGCTACAGATTCAATGCAATCCCTATCAAACTACCACTGGCATTTTTCACAGAACTAGAACAAAAAAATTTCACAATTTGTATGGAAACACAAAAGATCCTGAATAGCCAAAGGAATCTTGAGAAAGAAAAACAGAGCTGGAGGAATCAGGCTTCCGTATTGGTACCGGCACAAAAACAGAAATATAGATCAATGGAACAGGATAGAAAGCCCAGAGATAAACCCACGCACACATGGTTACTTTATTTTCGATAAAGGAGGGAAGAATATACAATGGAGAAAACACAGCCTCTTCAATAAGTGGTGCTGGGAGAACTGGACAGCTACATGTAAAAGAATGAAATTAGAACACTCCCTAACACCATACACAAAAATAAACTCAAAATGGATTAAAGACCTAAATGTAAGGCCAGACACTATCAAACTCTTAGAGGAAAACATAGGCAGAACACTCTACGAAATAAATCACAGCAAGATCCTTTTTGACCCACCTCCTAGAGAAATGGAAATAAAAATAAACGAATGGGACCTAATGAAACTTAAAAGCTTTTGCACAGCAAAGGAAACCATAAACAAGACGAAAATACAACTCTCAGAATGGGAGAAAATATTTGCAAATGAAGCAGCTGACAAAGGATTAATCTCCAAAATTGCAAGCAACTCATGGAGCTCAATATCAAAAAAACAAGAAACGCAATCCAATAATAGGCAGAAGACCTAAATATACATTTCTCCAAAGAAGATATACAGATTACCAACAAACACATGAAAAGATAGTCAGCATCACTAATCATTAGAGAAATGCAAATCAAAACTACAATGAGGTATCACCTCACACCAGTCAGAATGGCCATCATCAAAAAATCTACAAACAATAAATGCTGGAGAGGGTGTGGAGAAAAGGGAATCCTCTTGCACTGTTGGTGGGAATGTAATTGATACAGCCACTATGGAGAACAGTATGGAGATTCCTTAGAAAACTACAAATAGAACTAACATATGACCCAGCAACCCCACTACTGAGCATATACCCTGAGAAAACCACAATTCAGGAAGAGTCTTGTACCACAATGTTCACTGCAGCTCTATTTACAATAGTCAGTACATGGAAGCAACCTAAGTGTCCATCGACAGATGAATGGATAAAGAAGATGTGGCACATATATACAATGGAATATTACTCAGCCATAAAAAGAAATGAAATTGAGTTATTTATAGTGAGGTAGATGGACCTAGAGTCTGTCATACAGAGTGAAGTAAGTCAGAAAGAGAAATACAAATACCATATGCTAACACATATATATGGAATCTAAAAAAAAAAAAAGCTTGTGAAGAACCTAGAGACAGGACAGGAATAAAGATGCACACGTAGAGAATGGACTGGAGGACATGGGGAGGGGGAATAGTAAGCTGGGACAAAGTGAGAGAGTAGCATGGACATATATACACTACCAAACGTAAAATAGATAGCTAGTGGGAAGCAGCCGCATGGCACAGGGAGATCAGCTCGGTGCTTTGTGACCACCTAGAGGGGTGGGATAGGGAGGGTGGGAGGGAAGGAGATGCAAGAGGGAAGAGATATGGGGACATATGTATATGTATTACTGATTCACTTTGTTATAAAGCAGAAACTAACACACCATTGTAAAGCAATTACACTCCAATAAAGATGTTAAAAAAATAGTAATTACTGTAAGATTTGACAGCTAGCAAAAGGCAGAGCTGGGATCTGAACTGAGGTCCGCTGACTCCAAAGTCCTTTCTCTTAATACCACTATTGTGGCTTTTAAATGCTGTGATGGAGTTAAGCACAAGACTCCATGGGTCCTAAGGGGCTCAACTAAATTAGACTGATGGAGTTTTAAGGAAGGTTTGCTGAAGAAGGAATCATTGTTTGATCTGAGTGGGAGGTGAGTGGGAGAGGTAGACAAAGAAAGTGGGGAAGGGCCTTTGGGGCAATAAGCAAGGATGCATGTGTGAAATATAGAGGGATTGGCTGTTATGATCCTTGGCCTTTAGTAGAATCTCAATGTCATCATTAATAAATAGATGCCATGGGGGAGTTATAAATGATGCAGTATGGTGAGAGCAAAATGTCATAATGAAAGTCTTAATGAGTAGGTGGTGCCTTGATGGCTAGTTAAAACAATGGGATGTCATTAGAAAAATTGAGAAGAAGAGAATGGGGGAGAGATAGACAATATCAGTTTTTATTTGAAAAGTCATTCTGGTAATGCTTTGGAAACGTACAAAACTGGTGGCAGCGTTGTCATAATGAGACTAGTGCAGTAATCCAAAGGAGATATCTCGTGCCCAATTATGGGCAACTGCAGAGCAGTGGGTATGGAGATGGGGGATGGGGATGAGAATTGCCAAGAAAGTAGAATCCAGATGAATTGGTCCCTGGATGCAGTGAGTGGGAGAACGTGCAGAGAGGTCTGTGGTGACTCCCAGCTTCCTGGTTGGGGAGGAAGAAAGGCTTATTGGTACATGTAGCTACAGATTCATCTGTGGGTGGGAAACCTGAGGATGTTCTTTCCTGATGACCTGGTGGTTTTCTGTGAAGTGGTTGGGAGGTTATGTGCCAAGAGTGAGGGAATGAGGATGGGGCAGGCATTTTAAGAGAAAGCAGCAAAGCTGCTGAGGGGAATGGAAGAGAAAGCAGGGGATGTACAGAATTGTCACTACAGGATACATACCTTGAATAGTTTGCATTAGCAGATCTCTGAATGTTTTACATGTTAGAGACATACTTTATGGTGATTGATTCACTCATTAACAAATAGTCACTGGAGATCAATTTTGTGCCAGTCATTTTGTTGGATGTTGGGGGCGATTGATGAATTAGACCCAAGGCTTTAGCATCTAGGTGGTTATCTGACAGATTTTGGTGGGGAATTTTTGCTTGGTTTCTTGTCACCATCAGTAGAGTAAATTCAATTTCCTAATATGATCTTTGCTTTTATATTTTAACTTCTTAATTCTATTTTCTTCTTTTCCATAAAAACCAAATCAAACCAAACTAAAACAAGAACAACAGAATCCCTAAAGAAGCCCTCTTATTTCTATTCATCTCACCACCATCTTCCCAGTCACCCCGATTTGAAACCTGAGCTATTTTTAATACCTTTCTTTCTTTTGACTCAAAAATAGATTCACTGTGGGGTGCATTAGTTCTGTGTTTAAATCTGTTCGTCTTTCTCCATCACTGTGGTCCATTCTACTGCAGGCTGTCTTTTTAACACAGTTTCATTCCACAAAACATAGGAACTGGGCTGTATAAAATGAGCAAGATGTGAGTGCTGCCTTAAAGGGATTTGAATCTTTTTTACGCGGGCCTCTCACTGCTGTGGCCTCTCCCATTGCGGAGCACAGGCTCCGGACACACAGGCTCCGCGGCCATGGCTCGCGGGCCCAGCCGCTCCGCGGCACGTGGGATCTTCCGGGATCGGGGCACGAACCCGTGTCCCCTGCATCGGCAGGCGGACTCTCAACCACTGCGCCACCAGGGAAGCCCGGGATTTGAATCTTATGATTTGGGAGGATAGCTTCTCAGCTCTTCTTCCTATGTCCTTGTAGTACTTCCTTATGCTGTACAGGTACATTACCCAACACAGTGCTGGGCACGTAATAAGCACGCAGTTTCTGTCTCTTTGCTTTCTTCCATTTCCACTTCCCCTCCTCCTCCCCTTCCTCTTCCTTATCCCTTTGTTTCGCCTCTCAGTTTTGCACAGACTCTTTTCTCAACTCTCAGTAATAATCTAACTCTGATTCAAAAGGAGAAGAATAAAAGGAAGAACGAAGGATTAAGGAGAGAGGGAGGCTGGCTTGCTAACACGGGACTCCTACTTTGTCAAGGAAAGTTAGCCTCCCCTCATCTGCATATTACAGTTAATTTCCCTAAAAATCAACTTTAATTTTATCATTCCACCTTTTATTGTACAGGGGGAAGTGGCTATTTATTGCCCAGCAGATAAAATCACGCTATATTCCTGACCTGTTTCACACTGTTCGTTACTGTTCCCTGTCAGTCATCACCTATGCCAGCTCGACCGCTGAACAGACTACCATACCCCATGCTTTTGTCTTTTGCACCCATGCTCTCTCCATATGGAATACTCGTTCCCATCTTTACCCTTTTCCTGTTAAAACCCTTCCTATCTTTTAAGACTCACTTTTTTGGCCTATTTGTTATATGACACTTTCCCAGAATTATGGGAATACCACTCAGTCGATCTGCCTCTCTTCCTCTTTAAGCCTTTTGAAACCTTTGTTTATAGGTTATAGTTTTTTCAAACATTGAAGGCTCTTGGCCTTGTCACTTCCTAGCTGCGTGATGTTGGGCAAGATGCATCCTTGCTCTGGGAAGGCTCTCTATTCCTATTTGTAAAATAAGAGTAATAATAGTACTGACCTGAAAAAGTTTTTTGTGAAGGCTGAAGGGGATAATGCATATAAAACACTTAGTGCAGTTCTTTATAGCATTTAGTAAGCACTTAAAAATTAGCTATTGTCATTATTACTATTATTTTCTCTCTTACAGCACTAAACAATGGCTGCAGTATATCACAGTTATTATCTATTCACATCACCCATCCTGTAATAGTTCAAAAGTTTCTTGAGGTCACAAATCCCATTTTGATGCATCTTTGCCTCTTCCGGAGCCCTAGAATCACACAGCAGAAGTTTCATAAACGTGTGTTGAAAGAACAAATGAAAACTATCTGACTGATGGTTAAAAGTATTTTGTTGCCCTACAATGTGTTCAGACAAAGCTTATTTCCTGAAACACCATATAGGACAAAACAAGATTTTGCCATAAAAATAGAATTTGAATTACTTTGTGAAATTACTGTAAGGGTAGAGAGGAAATTTGAGTGTGCTTTGGTTGTTAAGATTCTTGATCAAATAGGGATTAGGCAAGGAGGCTGAACATACAGTGAAAAGGCTAGAAGAAAATAAACCAAGCATGTCGGAGGAGGAAATCTGAACAAATTCCGAGTTGCTGAACAAACAAGAATAACAAGAAGTCAGTATTGAATTGGTGTGGTCAATGAACAGGAAACTTGAGTAGTGAACAAGAAATGCTTGGGTGTTAAAAATGAGTTTTAGTGGGTTTGCTGCTGTTGTAGGCATTGAGCAAGTTTAAAGTATAATTTCTTATAGTTACTTGAATAGTGTTAAAAGTAAAAGTAGATGTCTGTTAAAATGACGTTGTACTAAATAGATTTTTCTCTGTAATATAAAGTGAGTAAATAAGGTAACCATAAGAAACAAAATGAATAGCTTTGAGTGAGCATGATAGAGGTTTCTTTCTCCTTAATATAACAATTGAAAGTTATTTCAGTGGAATTTTGGAAACCAGAAAAATGTCCAAAATGTATTTGATTTCAGAGAAGATTATGAAGAGAGCAAATTCTGTGAGACATTTAGGTTTTGCAAACTGAAATAGAGGACATCATCTAGCTAATAATGACAAAATGAATTTTCCCACTGAAGTAGATAATAAGATGAGAAGGTAACTAATAGTTGTTGAGTGTCTATGATTTGCCAGGGTGCTTACATTCATCATTGAAGTTTATTCTTTGTAACAGTTCTCTAACATAGGTCTTAATTTTTTCATTTTAAACTTAGAAAGATTAGCTAACTTTCACACGGCCACTGAAAACTTAGTATAAAATAGCATCTCAAACCAAGCCTGTCTGGAAAGCATATGTATCACACTGCCTCCCTGCTATTGCTTATTAAAATAGTACATAATTTTCTCATATTTCTACTTTGTCTTCATATTTACTTAGGGTCCTAGTACAGAACAGTTGATGGAGGATATTTTAATCTAATGAATTGTAACAATCATCCTTATGAAGCAGTAATCATTAGGACAAATGTTTTGATTTCAGGGATGTGTCTTGCTGGTGGCAGTGAGCACAATATTGGTCTTCACATACCAGAACACTAAGTATCTGTGGAGGGGAAGGAAGGAGGGATAAGAAGGAAGGAAGGAATTCCAGTTCTTTCCAATAAACCCCCAAACTGTCTAGTAATTGTTGAGTTGTAATAGAGAACAGTCTTTATTTTCAGTTTGTACTCACTTTGAAAAGACCTGCCATAGAATAATTATCTTGTGAATGTACTAAGGAACTGTGGTTAAGTCCAAAGGGTTGTTTCATTTGAGAAATAGAGATGGCATATATTATCTGGGGACTCACCATTGTCATCATTCTTTTCAGAGTAAATTAAGAGGTCTCATTTGCAGACCCATGGGCTATCTTGTTCTGAAGCTCTTCACAGGCCAGTACACATAACTACACACTGACTTTGGTGGGGACACATATGAGTGAAACTCATGGATGAACTGCTGCAAACCTCATTGATATCTTAAGGCAAGCAATCTGGTCTCTGGAAATATAAGAGGAAAATAACCAAGCACCTCTTCATTTGGAGTTAAACCACTCATCTAAGCATCCAGTTTGATGGTGTTATCAATAAACTAGGATTATTGCACTTCCATTGGCTTCCTTGCTCCAAGACTTATTCAGTCTTAAGCCTGAGGGAGCTTGTTCCCAGGTTAAGACCTGAGGTAGGTTGTCACTAGGTTTAGAGCCATATCCTGCTATATTCTAAGAGAGAATTTGCTCACTGTAAATTTATATTCCAGGAAACACTTGGGTCAGGGAAAGTGAAACAGTTTTCTTTGTGGGACTTACCCTTGTACGTTGTGGTAGCTGCTGTTTTCCCAACATTTCTAGATTTGGAAAGGAAAGTAGAAGATGCAACATAGACAATATAATTCTTGTGACTGGAGAAATCTATCAGAGGAAAAGAAAGATTCTCTGAGGGTATTGGGCCAGCTATGAAGCTATATTACATTCTGTTACCAGAAGAGTGGAATTTGCTGTGTAAAAGTGTCAACCCAAGGATCTAGTATATTGCTGGGGGATATAAAACAGAATTCTCGAGAAGCAGTGGACAGTGTTACTAGGGCCTGACCACTGGTGTCAGAGGAGAGGACTCTTGGACATTGGAATTATCTGGTTGCCAAACTACATTATGGTTGAGTTTCCAGAGATTTTTAAGCTGGAGGAATAGTGCTGGAGTCCAAGTTCTGTGAGCTGGTTACTTTGTTTTTCAGGTGTTTGTACTTGACCATATTGATACCTTCCTTTTCTTTTGAAAACGTCTCTCAACTGTGTGAAAATGTGGATTTTAGTATGAACAGAAATTACCTTAGTGCTTTGCCCTAGGAGTTCTATAATTTTTAATAAGGCTCCTATAGGGTTAAAAAATACTAGAAAATACAATAAAGAGATGATAACTTCCTAATTGTGAAACATTAGAAGACTTGTAATGTGTAAACATTCAAAACCTCTGGATAATTACAAAAAAGAACACTAGGATAAAAAAATAGATCAGGGAAAACCTACGCATGAAGTGTCAGGAGGCCCTATTGCATAGCAATCAATAAGCTAGCTTTTGGAGTCAGATGTCGTGATTCACAGCTCTACCACCTACCAGCTGTGTGATCTCAGGCGAGATACTTAGCTTCTATAAGCCAAGTTTAATTTTCTGAAAAATAATAAGGTTTCCTAATTAATATGAGGATTAAATGAGATAGTGTATATTACAAAGTATGTGATATGCAAGCACTGAAATAGAACTAGGATTATTACAAGTCATTCAGGTTCAGTCAAATTTGTAAGAGACTCAAGATTCCAAAAACAAAAGAAGCAAAGTATGTAAATGCTGTTTCAGCTTGGAGCCTGCCTCTTCCCCACACATGCATAAAAATCATCCATGCCAAATGCTCTGCTCTCCATGAAGTCATTCTTGCATTCCCACCTGACCCAACTAGAAATGACTTCCTCCCTTGATCTCTATGACCTTTTAAAACAGAGATTACTTCCTTGCTTCAGCATTTCTCATAATGAAGCCATGCACTAAAGGCACTTGTGTTCTTGTATCTCCCCAACTAAACTATAAGCTTTGTGAGGATAGCTTCTATTTATAATCATACTTTTAATCCCGAAAAGATCCTAAAACACAAAAGACATTGAAGAAAATTGTATTTAAATACAATTAAATTGTATTTAATTGAATTGAAATGTAGATATATTTAAATTACTTTTCACTCCTATTTTCTGTAGTATTTGCTTTTTGTATCATAGTGAAATTCTTGAATAGAACATGTGCTCTGTGTATTGCATGTCTGTGCTGAAATCATAGTGAGAAAAGCTATATGAATTTTAGAATGGCTGTCTTGTCTCTAGATAGTACATTCATTCTGGAAACAGCTCAATATGAATAGCAATTTTAAAATCCAATTTGAATCCAACTCTATGTCATTCTGACTGATGATCTGTTGGGTGTTGAGTCTTAAAATGATTTTAGATACATTAACTTAAACAGGTTAGGAGTTAATCAGTGAAACAAGTATTATTGTTATATGTAACATCTGCATTTAGATAAATTCAAATGTGTATATTATTACTTTATTTTCATAGAGGAATTTTACTATACTGACCCTTGTCACTGGTATGAAATCAGTTTTACATAGTATGTAAAGATGCAGAGCATACAAAATATGGCACTCAGGACAAATCTTTGCTACCTACCACTGCAACATCATCTATTCTGTATATAAGGTACTGTAATAATTGACACCCATACTACTTTTGTTTAGAACTGTTGAGGGGTGATGTTTTCTTTCTATAATTTTTTTTCCTTTTTTTCCATTTTATTTAAATTTAAAATTCATAGGTACAAAAGTGATTAAATTTTGATTAAAATTATTATGTGCTAATATTTTTAAAGAAAAGAAAAAGAAAGGGGTGCATTCAGTTTCAATCCCAGCTATTGTTTGGACTGTCATGTCACATGAACAGTGACATTTTATCTGAGGATATGAAGATAGCATTGGATCTTATGGATTGGATATTCTGAACATCAGATCTGATGTGTCTGCTTTTCAATATATGTGAAATAAAACTTAGAAGTCATTCACAATTATATCCTGACATGCTCTTCTCAAACACTGGAATGTAATATGGATTTAAATTCTGTCTTAATATTTTCCTCCTTATTTTATTTAATTTTATGTATTGTATGTTAAAAATGTTGAAGGAAGTATTAAAAATGGATAGGCTGACTGGTGGGTTGGTGGTGGAGTCCTTAGGGGTATGTCAGTCAGGGAAACAGTAAGAAGTTGACATTTGACCAAAAGTCGATATGGAGCAGCAATAATTAACTATTTATTGAGATGACCTTATAGAATATTTGCTCCTTGCTTCATTCACATTCTCTTTTTTAAAGGGCTGTCAAATTAAAGTTAATTCTTCTGTGAGATTACAATACAGGCATTTTAAAAGGCGTTTCTTAAGATCACAGTTTAGTTGATAATTGTGAGTATAACCAACTTTATTTTAAGTAGTTGGAAAAAAATTAAAGTGACAATATAAAAGAATTAATACTTTCTGTTTTCAAAATATGTCCTGCTATCTTAATTAATATTTGAAATATCCCAAACCAAATAAAACACCACCATAGTAAAATCAGTAAAAAACAGCTTAGGTTTTGGTAGCTTTCCATTTGTTGTCTAGTCTCCAACTGAACAAATTGGGATTGACTTGAATGATAATGGTATAGGAAGTATGTCCTTTGGCTGCGTTGGGTCTTCTTTGCTGCGCTCGGGCTTTCTCTAGTTGCGGCAAGCAGGGGCCACTCTTCGTTGCAGTGCGTGGGCTTCTCATTGCGGCGGCTTCTCTTGTTGTGGAGCACGGGCTCTAGGCACATGGGCCTCAGTAGTTGTGGCTCAGAGGCTCTAGAGTGCAGGCTCAGTAGTTGTGGCACACAGGCCTGAGTAGTTGTGGCTTGCAGGCTCTAGAGTGCAGGCTCAGTAGTTGTGGCGCACGGGCTTAGTTGCTCCGCGGCATATGGAATCTTCCCGGACTGGGGCTCGAACCCGTGTCCCCTGCATTGGCAGGCAGATTCTTAACCACTGCACCACCAGGGAAGTCCCTGGTCACTCATTCTTTCAATCATTTATTCAAGACACTTTCTTTGAATGTTGAAATGAAATACGAAGAAAAATATAAAATTCTTCTCCAAAAATTCACACTCCCAGGTGGGGCATGAAAATAGAGAACCAGGGAGAAGTAGACACTTATGATAAAATATAGTAAAACAGCCTTGTATCTGGTGCTAGGGAAAACAGACAGAAGCCCCAGCTCTGTGGGAGGGGGAGAGAAAGGTATTTTCACAGAAGACATACCATTTTAGTGTAATCTTTAAAAGTAGTAAGAGTTTTCCAGGAGAATCCATGGGGCAGGCACTGCAGGCAGAGGGAACAATATATGTACAGGTGCACGCCAGTGCATTTAAAACCCTGAAAATTGTCTTCACCCTTGAGTTGCTTAGAAGCCACTTATTCGTTTCAGTGGCCGCCGAGAGTAAAGGACAAACCAGATTCCAGGTTGTGTAATTAGTTAACATTTGTTGAACATTATCGTACTGGTTGCTAAACTGAATCTTGTTAGGCCCTTCCTCTACCCAGTGAGTACCGTCTAATTAAGAGGACAGCCAAGGCAGGGAGGAAAACAACATCAGATCAATCAGCAGCAGTCTTTAAAGGGCCCCATGGCTGTCTGTATAGAGATTTATAGATTAACTGCAGCACTTTGAATTGCAGTGGGAAGAAAATTGGCAGCAGCTGCAAACTTCACAGTGTGGTTTTATTCTGCTTCAGGCAGCTGAACCCAGAAGTAGGTGGGCTGCCCATTCTGGTCCCTCCGATATTTAATAGTGTCCAAGGGTATCCCCAATTAGGACACCCATGTGTAATCCAGCCATTTTCTAAGCTATCATCAATATGCATGAATTTATTAAAAACTCTGAAATATTCTGATTCTAGATAATAAAGGTGGAATTTTATATAATTTAGGGAAATTCATCCAGGAATTTGGAGAATATCTATTTGTGTAATTCTAAAACCTTAGTGATTGAAATCTGTCTGAAAGGTTATTGGGAATAATCTTTATAGATTTTATTATAGGCCTATAGCTAAAACTATCATAACTTTGTGCTTGCATAACACAGGACATAGAATCATGAAAGGTTAATCTTTATTTTTTAAAAATAAAATAAAGAGCATTCTATTTTAGTATTATAGTTAAAATAAATGATTTTAGTCTAATCTCAACTACATGTCAAAGGCAATTTTTTTTCAAAATTACAGATACAGTACTATTATGTTGTCTAGAATAATATATATATAGATACATATTGTTTGGAATGCAAAAAGTTCTAAAGTGAAAAAACAATATTTCTTTTTGCTTTGATTATTTATATCATAGTGAATGAGTGGCTTGATCAGTGTAAGTGTATTAAAATATATATTTAATTTTAGACCTAAATATTATTTACGTAAGAGACTGGGTAATAAGTAGTGAGGCTGTAGGGATTTCAGATGGCTGAACTAACTTGTATGCATTTCCTCACTTGTATTTCATTTCCTACTCATCTTGATTTTGATGTTAGATCTGTTTTCTTTCTCATATTTACTGTATTTATTCCTCATACTTACATTTTTGCTGAACACTGAGCTAGCATTCTGAAGTTGCCTAATATTTCCGTGAACTTGGGCAGGCTACTGAAGCACTCTGAGCCACCACTGACTCATCTTTAAAATGGTGATAATGACATTGGTTCTGCCTCTCTCACAGCGGGGCTGTGAGAATCAAATGTTTCAGTGCTTTTGAAAGTGTCAAGTTACACACAGTTAAAGGAGGTATCATATTGATTGTATATCTCAGAGTTTGCCTTGGCACATATTATAAAGGCAAGTTTTAGTCTTATTTAATAAAAGTGTGATACTTTCTTTGCAGAAAGAGGGAACTTACGAAGAAACTCAGATATTCCCCCAGCAGTTTGAACGTGTATCTTTATGCCTGCCAAGTGTGGATGTAGATGTTAACTGCATCTAATTCCACAGGGCTTCAAGTCCATTATCCTGCAGTTCAGGATTCATGGAGCAATACAGTTACACATCCTTTCCTATCACCCTTTCCATGCTACAGGAAAAAGTTAGGTAGCAGACTTACATCATGAGATAATTCCCCAAATATTAACCACTGAGACTGTAAACAGCTGGCTCTGGGATCTACTTCTGAGAATTAATCCCCATCCTTCCCTCTCCTCTCCTTCTATTCCTTGCTACTATTGGTGGGCCTTGTATCCAAATCCTTTTGTGTTTAAGGTTTGTGGATGTGTACACTATGTATGTACTTCAAAAGGAGTATACAGTACTTCAAAATACAAGCTCTTGTTTAATAGGTAATTTGTGTATGTCTGTGTTGGAAAGAAATAGCATACAATAACAAAGATGAAGGTGCAATTTAAAGCACAGTGGTTTTGAAAATCTGTCTTTGAGTAACAAAAACGTATCCTCATTTCAGAACATGATGAGTGTGTCACAAATCAGCACAACTGTGATGAAAATGCTTTATGCTTCAATACTGTCGGAGGACACAACTGCGTTTGCAAGCCAGGCTATACCGGGAATGGAACTACGTGCAAAGGTAAAAGATTTAAGTGCTGGCACCTCTTCCATTAGGGATAATGCAATCCATCTCTCCCTCCCTCCACCCTTTCTCATCACTGTTACCTGCCTTCTGGGTACTTGCCACAGCCATTGAGAACTTTGAAGTGTAGCTCATGGGCTTCCTCTTGGATTACGTCAGTGTTTAAATGGCCAAACTGTTCAACAACTCTGATTTAATGCTCCATGACCTCAACCCCAGTGGTTTCCACCTCTATTCCCCTCTAGTGGAATCATAGCCATAATCACATCCTGGGCATTTTTGTACAGAACTACTCCACTCTAGAAATCTAAACTTTAGCTTTCTATTATCTAACCCCACGTCCTTCTGCTTGCAGTTTGCCCACTCTGTTCTTCCCACAGTTTTTCATCTTTAATCTCTCTGACCTGTCCTTTTCATCCAGATTACCAGTCTCCTCCTAGGTTCCGATATTTCTTTTTGAGTCCAAACATTACAGCTATATTTTTCTCGGCAGCCCTATCAACCCATTTGTTTTACTACCATGATCCACTGTGAAATATCTATTTGGGGTCAGTCTGAGAGCTTTTCTTCTCTCTCTCTCTTGAGCTAAGTACTAATTAACTGGGAATTTTAGGTTTCTATGTGTTATCATTTCCCATTTTACCTGGTTTGTCATTACCCATCAATAACTCTCAGGTTTTCATTTCCATCAGCGGATATTCCAGCTGTAGTCCGCCACCATCCATTAATTCACTCTTTTATCCATGCCCTCATTTTCCTTCGTCAGATGAGCTTACCTCCCACTTCACAAGGAAAACGGAGGTTCTATTCTGGAAACTCCGCCAACTTCCATAGGATAAAGCCCATATTCCTTATTACGTCATATAGATTTATTTATCATTTGTCTAATTCAGGCATTTTAAGCTTCAGAACTGGTCCATTCTTCAAATGTACTGTGTTCATTATCCTGGAGTTTACCAAAATTAATTTTCTTTGTTACATGTATATGGGAGACAGGAGATAACAAGGAATTGTTACTAATGCTGTGTCCTTTGGTCATGACTTTCAGACCTGGTCTACAGTGGATGCAGATAGGGATGGGCCAGAGGATTACTCTGTCAAAGTCTATGGAAATCTGTAGTTCAGAGCATTGTAAAGGCCTACGCATTTGGGAGTCTAAATCCCACAAAGATTTCCTCAGAAACTGGACGGATCCTGAGGAAAGCTAGACTTTCAAGTCCATAACATGGTATAAATGCACCCTTAGGACTTCCCCAAAGCATCTGGATGTTCAGAGAGTTAAGATTTCATCTGGGAGCCCAACCGCTTCTCACTCTTATTTGCATTTGACCCTCACTCCTTATTAATGTGAAAAATAAAGTTTATAGCGTAAAGAATTCTTGAAGCCATGAGAAGATGCAGACAGATAATTCTTATCTTTGAAGGAAGGAGAACTTTCCAGCGTCTATAAATTTCTTCTGGGAATTAGGAGTATAGGTTGCCTGAGTAAAGACTCTCCGTTCCTGTGTGTGTCTCTGCTGGGAACGTCAAAAGCTGAGAGAGAAGTAGCTTAGCTGTAGGATCTGAATCATTGAGTTCTATTCTCTATCAACAGGCTGCAACCTTGCAAATTACTCCAGGGAGGATATACACATGGTCTGGTGGGTGTAGCTTTTCTTTTCATGAGGCTTCAATTCCTAATCTCTTTGCAAGTTCTTGGTGACTAGGTATTGTTTTTGCCTAGGATGAAGAGAGATTAAGACCTAGAACCAAAGAAGCCAAATGGCCTCTTTGTGCCCCTTCCTTTAACTCAGTAGCAGAATCTCAGATTTCTACAGTTTCCCACTCTGAGAAAGTACATCCTAACTAATTAGAGGAAGCACATGCCAGAAAACTAGAGCAAAAGCTTTTGCCTCAGGCATGGAACAGGTTGATCGAGTTCATCCACAACAGGCCTTGCCAGGCTGAGGGAACAGCCTTTGCCTTACAGAGTCAAAGAATAAGCTGAAGTGGAAACAGAAGTTTCTAAGTGTACTCCATCCTGCCCATCTTGTTTTTCTCACCTTTTCTGAGGGCAGCACATCTCAAAAGATCACGCTTGCAGTGGCTCAGAGTTTGGCTTCTTTTTCTACTCACAGAAGAACCCCCTTCACTCACACACCCACTCTAACGCAACAGGCTATGCAGTGCCTTTGCCCTTGATCCTGGATCCTGACCTATCCTTGGCAGAGGGGTTCAAGACCCTTCTTGAAGACTCCTTTATCAAATTCTCATTATTGGCTAATTCATCACCAGGAATGATTTAGAACTTTTTGAAGGATGGGGCACTTCTCTAGTATTTTGACAGTTTGGACGGTGTGTAGAATGATCAGAGCTGTATAGGATTCAATTATTTCTTATTTCTGTATCTTATTCTTTAGGTGGTGGTTTCTTCCTTAAGAAGATGCCTAGGATAGCTGCCATTTTTTTTAGATTTAATTTCAAACTGGATTGCTACAATGAGGTGCAATACTACTTCTAATTCCTGTTTTGTAAGGCTACTGTTTTTTGTTAAAAGAAAGCTCAGTATTTTCTTTTACAGGTGAAATACTTAACATTGGAAAGAGTACTATTCTACAAATTGTGTTGAAGTTTCTTACCTAAATGGAAAGTATTATTTGAATATGAAATTATAATAACATTTATATCAAAGGCAATAAAGAAAAGCTAGTTTGGAGTATCTTGAACTACTTCCTTCTAAAGTGCTAAAATTATTTATCTGAATTATTTTAGCATTTTGCAAAGATGGCTGTAGGAACGGAGGAGCTTGTATTGCCGCCAATGTGTGTGCCTGCCCACAAGGCTTCACCGGGCCCAGCTGTGAAACGGGTAAGAATATCATACCATCTTCTAGAAGATGAATTTTTACGCCCATGTATAAAGTAACCCATGAGGAAAGTAATGTTTCAAGTGGGCTCTCAAAACATGGCACTTGCTATTAACACAGAAGCTTAGGAGGCAGGAGGTGGGAAGTTTCAGTGAGGTGTAGTCACTGGGCATTTGCCCAAAGTCACTCTAAGGAGGTTTTGCAGCTATTATAACTAGAAGTATATTGAACTTTTTCAGAAAAATATGTTGGATTACCCAGGATTTTATGACTTCATAATTCACTTTACTCATTTGGAGCCCAGTTTTCCTGGAATCTATATGCCCACATTAAAACATAGAGTTCAAGCTTATGGCCAACTCACTTCCTGGGACACACTACTCCCTGCATACACATTTGAGAATTTTTAATAAATTTTTACCTGGTCTATTTAATATTTTTTCATTGTTGTCTGTTTACAAAGTGTTTAAAGTTTTCTACCCCTTAATTATTCCTCATCCAAGTCTGTTCCGAACTTACTCTTTCTGATAGATACTAATACTAGAAACTTTTAAAAATATTAAAAATATATCTATGTGTAGTCTGTATATAGCTTATGTCTCAAAGTAAGATGTTTTGTCCATTGAAAACACACCTTGAGAATTTAAAAAGTGCCTTGAGTATTAACCCCTATTTAAAATCATATCAGTAGTAGTTTTGGTTTCTTTGTTAACGGTTAAGTGGGTTCTAACAGCAGATGACCTCACAAAGTCTGATTATTCTCCCTAAGAGAAAGCTGCTGCCACCAGTGATTAGTGGTTACCACCTCCTTTTGCTTTCCATAAACCTCAGTGCAGTAGATGCAGTGAATGTCCTATCTCCATCCCACCTGCAGTCATTGGGTTTAATAAATACACTGATCAGAATGTGAGACAGAAAATGCTCTGGTCCATTTGAGAAGTGAAAAGTTTACTGAATAAGTACTGCCACCGAGCACAGAAGGATGCTCACAAAAGGATCACTACATCCTTTCTTTCTGCAAGTACCTCTAAGTGGTGCTTTTCAAACTTCGGTGACTAACTGGTTACAAAGGTCTCTAACAGAAAATGCCTAGTGGTTATCTTTGATATGTGGGCCTCTTTCTTAAGGAGATCATTTCCAAAATCAAGAGTTCCAAAACTCATAGTGCATGTGAATCACCCATAGAGCTTGTTAACTTGCTAAAAAAATACAGATATTTGATAATTAACTATCATAGGATTTAGTAGATCAAAATCAGGTACTTCCAGTGCAGTGGTTCTACAGTGTTTCTATCCCATGATCTCCAGTAGTATCCACACATGCATCAAGGTACACTAACAAGGTGCACATTCAGACCTATGGTAACTATGTTTCCTGAATACAGTATTTTATGCTGTTTCTGGTACAAAGTCTGGATACTGAAATAGTGGCTTTTTCAGGGAATTTCAGTGGTGTGCAAGTTTGAAATAGAGGCTGTCCCAGAAAATCTGGGATGAATAATGGTCATGCTCAATCCTGCGTATCATTTCCCCACTAAAAAAAAATTATATGGAGAGATTGTGAAAGTGTGGAATGGCATAAGATTAATCTGAGCAATGTAAAATTTAAAACTGGTGTTAATAGTAACCCAACAGAATATTTAGCTTTCTCTGTGTAGTTACCCTTGATCTTTCAGTCTCTAAGAGGACAAACACAAAAAGCCAAGGGCTTTGAGAAAGATGTACGTTTAAACTCTAGTTTTACTCTTTCCTTGTTATGTGGCCTTGGGCAAGGTGCATAACTTCTGTGTCTTTTACACTCTGTACGTCACCTTACTCTTCACAGCTCTCCTCGAAGATAGGTATTATCTTGAAGGTATTATCCATTTACAAACAAAAATTTTGGGTTCATCCCGATTTAATTTTTCTAACATCAGAGAGCTAGCAGCTGAATACTAAGGTTTTTCTACTCCCAAATCCAGGTTTTTATCTATATAATTGCTTTTCAAAGTTTCTTCTGAAGTCACTCTAATGACAGAGGAGGGAGAATGTCTCCTATCTGGGAAAATGTAATACCGATGCTTGCCTTAAGGCATCTGTCCCAATTATTTCTCCAGGTTAGTTCCCAATTCCTCACCTCCCAACACCACCATTTTTGTTGACGTAGTTATAAATAGAAGGTGTGCCCTTTAAAAAAATACCTTCAGATGAGAAGAGACCCATTTGAAATAATTTATTCACCCATTTATTCAACAGATGTTTAATTAGGATCTGTTATATGCTGAGCACTGATCTAGAGACAGGATATAGCAGTGAACAAAACTGAGGCCCTGTCTGCATGGAAATTATGGTGTAGTGGAATAGAGGGACTATAAACAGGAAAATAAACGTCAGGTAACAATAGGTACTGTAGGGCTTCCCTGGTGGCACAGTGGTTGAGAGTCCACCTGCCGATGCAGGGGACACGAGTTCGTGCCCCAGTCCGGGAAGATCCCACACGCCGTGGAGCGGCTGGGCCCGTGAGCCATGGCCGCTGAGCCTGCGCGTCTGGAGCCTGTGCTCCGCAACGGGAGAGGCCACAACAGTGAGAGGCCCGCATACCTCAAAAAAAAAACAAAAAAACCCCCAACAATAGGTACTGTAAAGATAACTAGAGAAGATAGTATAAAATTATATTATTAACCTCTGGACCTTACATATGATGAGTATTATTATTATTATTGATATTTACTTTATTAATAAAGGTAACTACCCTCAGCTTCTGTATCAAGTCCCAAAATTTCAGTGGTTAGTACAAAAGGTGTATTGCTCATTCAAATCTCAGTTTGATATGTTGAATGCGGTATTGAGGGGAAAGTTGAAGGGGATTGGGATTGGGATTCCTCCAACTAGGGACCCTGGCTATTGCCATTTAGTGAAGAAGCCATGCCCAGTACATGACCTCTAAAACTGCTAGAGAAGAGGACCACAGAGAAAGCACGGAAAATACACACCCAGTGTTACTGCCTCAGGTCAGAAGTGTCCCTTCCCCTCACATACCATTGGTAAGATCTAACCACATGGCTTCAAGGGGTTAAGAAAATGTAGCTGAGCTGAGTGTCCAGGAAGATGAAACTGGTTCGGTGAGCATCAGGCCAGTCTTTTGCCATATTTGCTGTCTGTCGTTGCTAGTGCAATTTACTCAAAGCAATCAAAACATTTTCTGCATTTCTCTGATATCGTCAGGACAAGGAACTCTGAGTTACTTCCTTTTTTGATCACTGCCATATTTATCCTCATCCCCCTGGTAGGGATTCTCACCTTGGAATTCCTGGACCCCTGTAGGTCTATGGATGGGCTTTGGGGTCCATGAATTCCCTGAGTATCTGTGCACATGTACATTTTTCTGCAGGGAGAACCCGGGCTCTTAAAGATTTTATATGTGTTATATGATTTCCAAATAGTTAAGAACCTCTAGAGAGAGAATCTTCAATGATTCATAAAGAGAACTAACTGGTATTTCATTCTGTGGCACATGATCCAAACCCAAATTATCCAGTCTTTCTTTGGGAACCTTAAATCCAGAGACCCCAAACTGAGCTCCTCATCGCCTCCATGACTCTTGCCCCATGTCCTCTTCCTCTTCTGTTTCCAAAACCCGGTTCTTCACTTCTATTTCCTGTTTCAGTGAGCGGCAGCCGTATCCACCAAGTTTTATCCCTTCTTCCTGCCCTCCCCCACCTCCCTTCCTCCCCCTCTCCCTCCCTCCCACCAGTACTCAAGGAATCATCCCCCTCACACCCCTTCCACATCCAGTCAAGTCCTTTTTGTTCTCGGTACTAGGGTCCCTTTCTTTCAAGTCTGGCTGCAACTAGAGTACTTCAGGCCTCTCAGGCATCTCTCTCCAGTGTAATCTCCACAGACTATAGAAGCCCAAATCTGATCATATCACCCCAGACAGAAAAAAAGTCAGTGCCTCCCATTGCCCTCAGGATAAAGGTCACATGTCTTACCATGACCTTCAAGATCTGACCCCTGCTAATCTATCCAGCTTTCGCTTTCTTGTCCATCTGTCTCCTCTCTTCACTTCCACACCAGGCATGGAGTTTTATGGGGGTGAAGGGTATAACTTGTTCACTTTTGAATCTTTGAGACATAGTATAAGGCCTATACTTTATTAGGTGCTCCACAAATATTTGTTGAATAAATAAACACAGGTGTAAATGAGGAAGAAAGAGATGATGTGGTTGCTTCCATATTTGCTGGATCTTTTAAAATATTAGTTTAAAGAGGGCTTCAGGGTCATCTGGTCTTAGACTTTCACGTGGCAGATGAGGTAATTATGGCACAGAGAGGTGAAGTTACTTATATATGGTGTTTAATTATAGATACAGATCTGCAATTTAGAACTCATCTTCTGATTCTTATTCCAGTGTTTCCTTTTTCCCTCCTCCTTCCCTCCCTTCCTCCCTCCCTCCCTCTCTCCCTTCCTTCCTTCCTTCTTTCCTTTCTGCCTATGCTATGGTATATGCTCAGAGGAATTCATCCTACTGTCATCACTCATGAAGTCTGTGTTTTTGTTATGCCCACCCCTTCAGCTACCAGATAATCCTGTTGTCTTTAACAATGACTTCTGTGGCAGTTTTTCTCTCCCAAGGTAGGGAAAACATCATGATTGCCTAGATTGCACATGTATAGGAATGGCATAAATGTGGCCTGCTGGAGTTGGATACTGCCTGATAGCTTACAGAGGAGATTAATTCCTGGCCCCAGTGGTCATCTGTTGAGCCTTCACAATGGATCTCTGAGGATGACGTAAAAGGATTTACTGATTTTTTGAAAGACAATCCTAATGTGCATGACATTTACCAACCCTTGTTACTTTAGTTGAAAAAGTCTCCTCTGAACCCCCTCCCCCAAATTTATTTAGTCTATTTCTGCATCATGTGTATCTTAGTGAAATGGTTGAATCCATTTACCAACGTCACAAAAGGGCTATGTGTATGTCTTTATTGGGTAAAATTAATTTTTCATGGCCTTTTCTTTTTTAGCTGCTGTGTAAGTTTACCCACTTGTACAGCATAAATTCATTTTTAATTAAACATCCTAATATTCCATCATGTGGTTAACTTGGGTTTAGCAGGGTGATTATTTCTTGGATAAACTCAATAAAATGTATTAGAAATCTATGTGCTGAGGTTTAACAGCTCTGTCACTGCCATGCTGTATTTATTGCACAATTGCTAAACCTCCGCAAACATGTGTCTGCTGATCTAATTAATATGAAAAGCTGTCTTATTATACTGAAAGTAAATCTTTCAGTCATGATTTACAGCATAACTCTAAAAGATTTGACAGTCCCCTATAAGTAACTGCTGACTTAAATCAAATTAAGATGCTTATAACTGGGAAAAAGTTGATATCAAATGGCAAAGCTAAAAAAATATGCTGCAATATCAAAGAAAAGGAAATCAAACATGTTAGTGATAAATGGCTTTGTGTGTATGTGTATGTGTGTGTGTAAAATAATGGTTTTCTTGACCACAGATCAAAACATGAGATGAGATTTTAATTATTTACAGTGAGTAATTAAATGAATATAAATTTAAGTTGCATTCCCAAGTGTTTTTGTAGCTTTTTAATATCTGTAGTTTCAAGATGATAAAATGAAGCATGAGGCATATGTGAATGTTGCTTTACGTCCAAGATAACTTCAAATTGGTTGAGGTTGACTGATGTTTTAAAATTTGAATTATTACTGTTACAGTATAGGTAGTAAAAATCCTTCAATTAGTTAATAGTAACAAAGTTATTTTGCTAGTAGTATGCATAGTTAGTATATATTATTAATGTCGAACTGTATTACATTTCCTGATATTGTTTAACTAGCATTTTTCATCATTAAAGGAACATATTGATTTAATTTCATGATCATGTAACTTTTTCTAAAAGGCATATTTTTTTGACGCTTACATCATTTTATATCATTTTACATAGACTGAAAAAATTCAGAAACAAAAGAAAAATTTCAAAACATTTCTTCCATAGCATACATACCTTTTTTTTAACCAAAATGACTCACAGTGAAATTCCATTACCAAAATGTATATCTTTTTGTGGGAGAAGAGGAGAATTTGAGTCAAAATGTTGAGCTAACATAGTTTAAACAGAAAGAAAATCTTTAAATTCCTTCGCTTTACCAACAGCGGTGATCTTTTTAAAATAGTACTTTGAATTCATTTTGCTCTAGCTAAACAAATACAAACTTCACATACAAAAGCCATTTTCTACCTAAGATGGAGACTCCAGTCATACTTGCTGATCTTCAGACTTGGTCTCTAGTTATAAAAGTGAATAAATTACATTTGATGAATGAATGCATAATAATGAACTTTGGAAGAATTAGGTGTTTAGATCCCAGTGTTACTTTTTCCTGTTACCAAATTAAAAACAAAAACTCTGGGCTTCCCTGGTGGCGCAGTGGTTGAGAGTCCGCCTGCCGATGCAGGGGACGCGGGTTCATGCCCTGGTCCGGGAAGATCCCACATGCTGCGGAGCGGCTGGGCCCGTGAGCCATGGCCGCTGAGCCTGCGCGTCCAGAGCCTGTGCTCCACAACGGGAGAGGCCACAACAGTGAGAGGCCCGCGTACCGCAAAAAAAAAGAACCCAAAACTCTCACCAAAAGCTTTTTGACCATACCTGCATATGAGTTAACTTAGGTACTTAAGACATGTCTTCTCTTTATGTTGGTGATCCTTGACCTCTTTTAAATAACCCTTTAATTGCTTAATGTTATGCCAAACCTTGGTTCTCCTTGAAGCATTTAACAGAGTGGTCGAGAACACAAAAATGGAAGTCAGAGCGACATCAGCATGAGTCCTAGCTCTACTGTTGACCAGCTGTGTGATCTTTTCTATGTTACTTCATTTTTTTATGCCTTAATATCTTATGGGGTGTCCTGGAGATTAAAAGAAGTAATGTAAGCAAGGTGCACAGCATCATGTCTTTGATGTGGTAAGCACTCAATAAATGATATTTGATGTGATTATATTATACATTTTAAGTAACATGTTCATACAGAGCTGTTTGAAGCTTTTAGATGTCCTTAAATTAGCGGTATGTACCCTGAAATGTTATAAAATAAGGGTTAGGAATTAGAATTAATTCTAGTTTTCTTGAGTTATTTATAAACCTGCTTTAAGTATAACTTTACTACACTGTAATGGTTTAAAATGTTTAATTTAGGAATTTGCATTCTTTACATTTACTTATAATTGCTTTATTTTAGTCCTAATGCAAATCTTTAAAAATTTATGTTTTATGGAAATTTGTCTTTGTACTATTCGAAAAGTAGTTAAAAGTTCTCAGTGTTATATCTCAAAGTCATTCTTCCAAGTCCTTCAGGTTAATTGGAAAAAGATCTTACTCTTTCCATGTATCAGTCATGTATAATAGATAACAACTCTGATGGGGAAATTTTTCAGGCTCTTTTATTTTAAGGCCTACCTAATTAGCACTGGAAATGATGACATGTCATGGAGTTAATGTAAAGGAAAAAAAATGTAGGTTTCAAACTGTTAGAAGGCAGGTCTCCAAAAAAGAAAAAAAAAAAAGCCAAATGGATTATTTGGGAATTTGGAAAAGATCTTCACTTTTGCTTTAAAAGTATTGCTAATCTTTTCAAGGGATCACCCTTGAATATAACTTATATCGTATTATACCCTTGAGTTCCTAGTATTCATATCCCCTCTTCTTTTTTTTATTCAAAGCAAACCAAATAAAGTCACTTTTTAGATTTTTCTTTGATATTATTCTAAAGTTAATTAACTGAATACTTAATATTTGAAAAAGCAATTTATGTACATGGTATAAAATTTAAAAGGACAAAGAACATATAAGGAAAAGTAAATTTCCTTTTTATCTCTTTCCTAAACATTTGTTTTTTCCCCTTAAGAGTATGCCTTGGAAATCATACTATTGATATATTCTCATTAGACAGAATGATTCAAATAGGAAAGTCAGTGTTATAGGAGCATGCTACCACTCAAATAATAGACTTTTAATTTGTAACTCTGGGGTTGCTAATAAGAATGCACATCTTGGGTACAAGATCTTTCTTTTCCTTTGGGCACCCCCATACTTTGGTTGGGAATGTTCTACCACTTTCTCCTTCATATAGTCTAAATTTTTTTTCCAGACATAAGCTGATGAATTTCTATTCATTAGAAATATGATGGGGGAGGTACAAACTTAATATCTTGGAGAGACTTTAGAAAGTGGTAAAGATACAAATAGCTATCTGGGACTTAGTCTTCTCTAATTCAAAATATATCTAGGACACATTTTATTTATAGTCAAATTATCTTTGCTTCTTGCATTCCATTTCTTTCTTCCTGAAGGACCTATCTTAGTACTCTCTTAGAGTGAGTCTATTAATGGCAAACTCTCTTTCTCTAATATGGGCTTTATGCCATTTTCAGTCTTAGGTGCGCTAGGTTTAGAATTCCAGGTGTTTTCTCGAAGCACTGTGAGGGAAGTATTACACTGCCTTCCCGGCCTCTGAGATTTGTGTTTAGAAGTCTGCTGTCAGTCCAATTGTATCAATAATTCATTTGAAAATACATCTTTTCTTTGAAGATCCTCCTTTCCTTGGGGTTTGTGGTTTCAGTGCATTATATCTGTATTTTTATTTATCTTGTTTGGGGCTCATTTAGATGATTGAATCTGAGGAGTCATCTCCTTCACCTGTTTTGGAAAACACTCCATCTTTATGTCCTTGAATATTGCTTCTCTCTCATTCTCTATTCTTTCCTTTTGGACTTCCTATTGGATGTATGTTGGCCATTATCTTTCTGTGTTTTTTCAACTTTCTTTAGTATTTTCCATCTCTTTATCTCTCATGCTGTGACCTTTGTGATTTCTTCATATCTGTCGCCCAGTCTATCAGTTATCTCCTCTCCTCAGCTTTGTCTAATCCTGTGTTAGCTTATCTGCTGAATTTTTTTTAAATAACAATCTTTTTTATTCCTAGGAGTTATTTTTTTCAAATCATTTAGTTCTTTTGTCTTTTTCCCCTTAGTTCTTATTCATTTCTTGTGGTTTTGATTCCTTCTTTTATGTCTTTAAAGCACTTATATTACATTATAATCTTTATCACGTTGCTGTATTGTCTGAAGTTCAGGGGTGTCTAAATCATCTGAAGTTAAGGGGATCTAAATCTGCCTTTTGTTGTGTTTGCTGACTCTTGCCCATGATACAGTGTTGCCTTATGTGTTTGTTTGTTTGTTTGTTTTCTTTTTAATGTCTCATCTTATCTTCATTGAAGATTTACCTGTGAAACCTGAGGTCTTTTCTCTCCAGAGGAATTTTGCATTTGCTTCTGCAGGTATACCAGGAGTATTGCAATCAATATTTGAGTTAATTTCTTTGCCAAGTGGAAAGAAGGTTTTAAGTGATGCAGTTTTCAGTATGACTGAAATTGGAAAAAAAAATCACTCATTTTAAACATAAGTGTGATTTTATTGATGCTTAGTGACTCCTGCGAGTTCTGAACTCTGGTTGCTAATAAATCTGCAGACCGTGAGGTGACACTCATGGTGGCAGAATGAAAATGGGGTGGAACACAGGAAGAAACAACTGTAATATGAACAGCTTAATAGAATATACTAGGAACAGAGCTGTGGATGCAACTACTTCTTTCTTTTCCCTCAATTCCTCATGCTCCCAAAGAGAGTCTGTACTTCTTTTTGGAGGGTTCATATCCATGGCTAGTTTCTGTTTCTTTCTTCATGTAAGCTTTCTGGAAGAAGCCGCTGGCACTTAGGTACAACAAACCCACAACAGTCAGCTTTATCCAGCTGATAAGTGACTCTTCCTTAAGAACTCTCCTGGTTTTTGAGAGAACAAAATATATTCTAGGTAATTTATTTTTAGATTTAAACTAAAATGTGGTACACAGGGACAGTTTAATATCAAATATATGGGTATACACTCAAGTTAAAGAAGATGAATCCAATTTGCAAATGACACAGATTGGGGAAGGTAGCTAATATGGCAAAAAACAGGACCAAGATTCAAATTTATTCAGATTGTAGGAACAAGAGGATCGAAATAACCCTATGATACTTAACAAACATTTAAAAACACTTCCTGTAGTTGTCCTACTTTCAGCTTTCAAATAGGACACACTGCTTCTACCAGAGTTTCATTTTTAGATTCTTAATTCTGAGCTCTTACATCTTGGGCCCACATTCATTGTACCCTTTGCCCTACCCTTTGACTGTCTTCTTTTCTTTAGTTGTCCTTTCTCTCCTCCCCCTTTTCCCTATTCCCTCCTACTGGTATATGGGTTCCTTGAGAATAGAAAGGAAACCTACAATTTTGTGTTTCTCATAGGGCTCAACATCATGTTTTGCATATAGTAGGCATTCAATGAATGTTAATAAAATATAAATACACTCTTGAATTTGGGTTAGAAAAAACAGTTGCACAGGATAGAGGAAACCGACTTTAACAGTTTCATGGTTTACTTGACTGCTGATCCAAGTTAAGTATGAGCAAAAGTATAATGCTCTAGCTCTGAAAGAAAATATATACTTAGTCTGCGTTAAGAGAAACAGAGTACACAAAATAATATAAATAATAGTCTCCCTGAATTCAGTATTACTTATTCCATGGTGGAATATTATATTCACTTTGACCAACAGATTTTAAGAGGTTATTGGCAAATGGGAGTGTGATTAGGGAAAAGTTACCTGAGAGGTGAAAGCCTTGGCAGATATAAGAGGATTGTTGAATAAACCCTAGGTGTTTAACCAAGAGATGAAAAAAAATAAGGAACTTGAAAGATAGCATACAAACTATCCTTAAATACATGGAGAGCTAAACTAGTATGTGAATTTAGGATTTTATGTGTAGCTGTAATGTAAAAAACTAGTAAATTTACCAGAAGACAAGTTTGAACTCCAAATAAGAAATAGACTGATCTAAAGAATCATATGAAAGTGGGATGGCCCAGCCTCCATGTTCCGGTAGAGTCTAGATGACCAAATGTTAGAAGCACTTAAGGCCTAGAGGATCTTCACATGGGTCTAGTTGCCCTTGGTTTATTGGAATGATCTAGGACTCTTCTTGTTACAATTTTTCATAACAGTAGTTACTTCAAACTGCGTGTCTCAGGGTACTTCCTGAAATAACAAAAAGGCAATGTAGCCTGATGATTAAGAGTTAAGAGTGGGTTTGGAAGATAGCTCTCTGGGTACAGATCCAGGCTCTGCCACTAACTAACTGTGTGGACTGGGACAAGTTACTGAATTTTTATATGTTTCTGTTTCCTTGTTTTAAAATTGAATGATAATAATAATCCTTATTTTATTGTATTGTTGAGAAGGCTACAGTAGTGAATACATACAAACAGTTACAGCATTGACTCGGTACATGTTAGTTATTATTATGACCTTACACCTAATCCCTACAGTAACCCTCTAGAGAAGTTAATATTACCAGATGAGGAAAGTAAGATTCAGAAAGATTAAGTAATTTTTTTCTGGGCTATATAGCCAGTAAAGTGGGGAAATAAGGAATCATGCCCAGGGCTGATCAAATTAAAATAATCTGTGATCTTTCTGCTCTGATATTTGACCTCTACTGCACCTTAAAGATGATTAAATGCCTTTGAAAATGGCAACCAACTTTGTGGAATACAGGTGCCAAATTATCTAAATTAAACATTTATTAAGTTCCTGGGCACACATATGAAGATACAGAAAGTTAAAGTCAGGGTTTTTTTTTTGCTCTTGGAGTTTATATCTCTGTCTAATGCACAGGGGAGCATTTTACCTAAAAGACAGGGAAAGAACAGGTGGAAACAACAATAAAAGTATACCTTTTACGTGATTGCTAACTACTAATCTTGTCTGATATGGTAACCCCAGAAGAAATTGCTCTCAAGAAGAGTGAATTCTGGAGCTGTAACCTGGCAGTTGTAATTTACAGGGGAAAGCTTCATGATAAACACCTACTGGTGGGGCCTGGAAGGCAAGCAAACAGCTGATTAAATGTGTGAA
Organism: Mesoplodon densirostris; assembly: GCF_025265405.1. Taxonomy (NCBI): domain Eukaryota; kingdom Metazoa; phylum Chordata; class Mammalia; order Artiodactyla; family Ziphiidae; genus Mesoplodon; species Mesoplodon densirostris. The sequence goes on from NC_082671.1 coordinate 54,274,481, forward strand.
AAGTGCAATCTAAACTGTTAGACAGGCTTTTTATTGCCAATTTTCTCAATATTCAGTCTGAAGGTAATTATAAGGCTGAAAAAGAGTGAACTTCCACCCCTTGTTTAATCAAAAGCCTTAACAAAACAAGTTAAAGGAATTCTCTGATAGTCTTTTAAGATGTGGAACTCTTTCCACTCCTTCTTAGACGAGGTGTTTCCATTTGCCTTGAGAAACCTTCAAAATATAAATCACTCACTCAAGTATGTTTTTTTCTCTTCAGATTTTAAAAGGCCCAACCCCAGTCTTAAAATGAACCTTACTTTTTTCCTTTTTTATATAGAGCCAAGAATATTTTTACTACTTATTATTCTTGTTAAAAACGTTTAATTCAAGGAAAATAAAATCAGTTAATTGCAACTGTATTTCTTTTTGCTTGAAAGTCAGTCAGCCCAATGGATTCTGTAAACATGACAACTTATTCATTACTATCTTCCTGGTTTTGACCATTTATAACAAAAAGAAATTAATTAAAACACAGAGACCTATAAACAGTCCTGAATAGCCAAGAATCAAAAGTAAGTTTCATATGGTAGTTCTATTTTTAGTTTTTTAAGGAAACTCCATACTGTTCTCCACAGTGGCTGTATCAGTTTACCATACGACCCAGCAATCCCACTAGTGGGCATGTACCCTGAGAAAACCATAATTCAAAAAGAGTCATGTACCACAATGTTCATTGCAGCTCTATTTACAATAGCCAGGACATGGAAGCAACCTCAGTGTCCATCGACAGATGAATGGATAAAGAAGATGTGGCACATATATACAATGAAATATTACACAGCCATAAAAAGAAACGAAACAGAGTTATTTGTAGTGAGGTGGATGGACCTAGAGACTGTCATACAGAGTGAAGTAAGTCAGAAAGAGAAATACAAATACCATATGCTAACACATAGATATGGAATCTAAAAAAGAAAAAAAATGGTTGTGAAGAACCTAGGGGCAGGATAGGAATAAAGATGCAGATGTAGAGAATGGACTTGAGGGCACGGGGAGGGGGAAGGGTAAGCTGGGACGAAGTGAGAGAGTGGCATGGACATATATATACTGCCAAATGTAAAATAGATAGCTAGTGGGAAGCAGCCACATAGCACAGGGAGATCAACTCGGTGCTTTGTGACCTCCTAGAGGGGTGGGATAGGGAGGGTGGGAGGGAGATGCAAGAGGGAGGAGATACGGAGATAAATGTATATGTATAGCTGATTCACTTTTTTATAAAGCAGAAACTAACACACAATTGTAAAGCAATTATGCTCCAATAAAGATGTTGAAAAAAAAAGTTTCATATTACAGGATGTCAAAACCTTTACTCAGTGAATGTTGGGAAGGGGACTCTTTCCATAAGTTACAAAACTTAATTACAAACCAAAGGGTGCTCAATCTCTGTTACACAGATAATTTTGCACCCCACACTGAATGAGAGGTAATATTTAGTAAGTGTCTAAAATCAATTAGATTAGAGTCAATCAACTAATTTTAGCTTATGTAGGAGCAGAATGAGGAGAATTATCAGAATTTGTTGAAATTATTAATAAATATTAAGACCATATTATCTAAGATCAAATCTTTACCTTCAAGTTTACATTCCTAAAGGCAAATAGAAGGGAGATGTTTGTTGTACACTTGCTGTGCTCATTTACCTTAGACTTTGCCCCACTACTGGAATGACTCTTTTGGAAATCGAATATAACTTCTTAATCACTATCTCTAAAGTGTTCAACTTTCTTTACCTTCCTGCACCAAATTCTTTCAGGCAACCCCTTTTATTGGTTTCCTTGACATGACATATTCTCCAGACTGTCGTACACCTGCTGTACACCTCCAGACTGTTGTAACACCTACAACCTTATGTTGTAGGTATTCTGACTCACATTTTGGGGGAAAAGATAGAGAAGTAAGTGAATTGCCCAAGGTGACATAGCTATTCAATTGAAGAGCTTGGAGTTAAACACAGGATGACCTAAATCTAAAGCCCATCAGCAAATGCCGCACTGCACCGCCACTTGACAGCCCTCACACACGTGAGCTCTCACTGCTCTTCCTTTCCTGCCTGACTGCCTTTGTTTGCAGTTTTTTTTCCTTCTTCTTCTCATCTCCTGAATGTGGAGATTAAATTACACACTTGATCTCCTTCTTAACACTGTCTCCTTTGTGGAGCTCGTCTACCCTCATGTCTTCAAAAGGAATCATCCTGTCCAGACACCTCCACAGCTTAACTCCCATACCTCAAGGGGCTGCTATCTCTTTCTACTTGGACATTTTGCACTACACAGCAGCTCACTTCCCTTGTGTTACCTGGATCCTGAATGCTTTCCTTCCTCTGTATTGGAATCACCTTGGCCTGAAAAACCATCCATCTCCTTTCATTTCCTTCATTCCCCTAAAGCAACACCAAGCAACACCAATAACCTGTAGTAGAATTTTATTTATTTATTTATTTATTTATTTATTTAATTTATTTATTTATTGTGGTACGCGGGCCTCTCACTGTTGTGGCCTCTCCTGTTGTGGAGCACAGGCTCAGTGGCCATGGCTTACGGGCCCAGCCGCTCCGTGGCATGTGGGATCCTCCCGGACCGGGGCATGAACACGCGTCCCCTGCATCGGCAGGTGGACTCTCAACCACTGCGCCACCAGGGAAGCCCTGTAGTAGAATTTTAACCAAAGTTTTGAGCATAAAGGCTGAGGTCTAAATAGGAACAAAGCAAAGGTCAGAAACCAAAATCAAATAGAGATCCCATTTTTCTGAAAATGCTTTGATTGTTTCTTGCCTGAGTCAGAGGCAGATTTCTGTTAAGCCAATAAAGCTTAAGCTCGACTTATCTGACCGTGCTTCCTTCTTTCAAGGTCTTAGGAAGAGCCCTAGCAAAGTGCTCACCTGGTCATATAGTTTTGTAAAATTAGCAATAGTTATCTTGGTAATCTCTTTTTTCTGAAGGGACCCTCAGAATTATAAAGGCTTCTGGTCCCCAGATTCATTCCTACAGAGTAATTCTTCCCAGGCAGGATATCTCCTACTCTAAAGCCCTGGCATCATACTTCTATTCTCTCTAGATCCTTCTTTTTCCTGAGACCCTTATCCTCTCTTTGTAGCTCTCAATTTAAACCTTTAAATCCCTCTCTCTCTCTCTCTCCCTCTCTCCCCCCCACGCCCTTTCATCTCCCCATGCTCTGGGAGAAGGGAGCAGCACCTTTCATACCCAAAGGGGTCATCAGCATATTTTCCTAAAGCAAGAGTTTTTCCTCTGTTATGACATGTGCCACTGTCCTATGGTGTAAAAACTATTTCAATTATTATTTTGAACTGCCTTTTAAAATTTCCTGACACATCAGCTAGTCATTATTGAAAACTTACCATATGTCAAACATTGTGCTAATTGCTTTACATTTATTAACTCTATTTAATCATAAAAACAATACTCTGAGGTATATGTAATTATTTCCATGATCATTTTAAAAACCAATGCTTAATGAGGTTAAATAATGCTTCCAAGGTCACCATAGCAGGCATATGGTATGCTCTCGATCTAATTAGTTACACCTGGCCCCAGACATGCACTCATCACCTCTTCTTCATTGTACCATCCAAGTATCACTGTTTTGTGAAACTCTCCTTGATTTGTCCAACCAGAAGAATTCTTGCCCTCCTTTCAACAACCATGTTTGTGCCAATTTAATTTTACTTCCCTCAAATTACCTTGTACTGTTATTAGTCTTAAAGCACAAGAACAATATCTTAAACTTTTAGGGAGTTTCAGTGATTCATGGAAATCAACCCAGTAATTTATGGATTGGCTTTTATGACTAAAAAACATTTCTGTTTTATCTAGACAAAGGAGATGACTATTTTGGAATTCATAAGTATGCTAGTTTAAAAAATTCTATTGAAAAGGGAAATCATTTAGTACCTTAAGCAGAATATTACTTATATGGCTTACGTCCCTTAAGTGATGAACCTGGGCTGCATTATAGAAAATGTATACTTGTGTCATTCAGGGACTTGAAAATGCAGTGTGTCATCTTTCCTAACGGGTGATGTTGGCTGTAACAAGGAGTTGGGGGTGTCTGTTAAAAGAAAGCAGTTGGGGCTTCCCTGGTGGCGCAGTGGTTGAGAGTCTGCCTGCTGATGGCAGGGGACACAGGTTCGTGTCCTGGTCTGGGAAGGTCCCACATGCCGCGGAGCAGCTGGGCCCGTGAGCCATGGCCACTTAGCCTGCACGTCCGGAGCCTGTGCTCCGCAACTGGAGAGGCCACAACAGTGAGAGGCCCGCGTACCGGAGGAAAAAAAAAAAAAAAAAAGAAAGTAGTTGTTCTTAGTTGATAGGGGAAACAACTACAAGCCTAATCAATGACTTACTAATAATAGCTGTCACCTGATTCTGATGAACTTGGCTACTGACATATGCACAAAAAGGATAAATCAGTACTTACAGATTGGATTGGGGCAAGTATATTTTAAACTATGAGTTATGAGTTGAGTGGGCATTAATGTGACTCAACGAGGGGAGTAGGAAGAGAGGGAGGCAGGGATATTTTCTCAGATGGAATGGGTATAAGAAGGTGAGACTGAAAGTGGACACCAATCATTTGAGCAACAGGTAAGGTATGTATGTAGTGGGTTGGAGCCAGTTGGCAATTTCCAGAAAAAGAACGGGTCTGTGCAAAGTTTCTGGGAGGAGGACATCAGCAGGCATTCTGAAGAAATTTGGGTTTGCTTTTGTTGTTACAAACAAAATCAAGAATAGTACTTAAGAGGAACCTTAATGGAAGTACCTTTTTAGCAAGTATTGCTTAAAAGTAGAGCTTGTTTGGACTTGGAAAGACTGCCTGGAGCAAACTTGTTCATCTTCCTCTTTGAATTTAAATGTCATAAAAGGAGTATTTTGGTGTCCAGTGGTTCGTTTTTCACTGAACTGACTGAGAGGAATGAGCACAAACTCAGAGATTCCAAAATGTAGGCAGCCTAACATCACGCTCAAAAGTGTAAGCTTTGGAGTCAGGATGCTGGAGTTCACTCTCCCAGGTCCACCACTTAAGGCTGTGTGCTAGTTGAGTGAGTGACTGCATCCTTCTTAATCTCAGCTTCCTCCTTTGTAAGAAAGAGTTAACCACATACCCTTATGGTGGTTATGAGTATTAAGTGAGTTAATTCTATTGAAATTAACTGAATGAAAGCATAGAGACAGAAGCTTGATTTGATGCTATCAGGGAGTGAGGGGAGGGGGAAATAGGGAGTTATTGCCTAAGGGGTACAGAGTTTGTGTTTGGGGTGATGAATCATTCTGGAAATAGATAGTGGTGATAATGGCACAACATTTTGGACTTAATTCATGCCACTGAGATGTAGACTTAAAAATGGTTAAAATTGAAAATTTTGTATCATATAACATCTACACAATAAAACAAACAAAAAAGAAAGCTTATGAATGATGACTGTCACTTAGGCTCAGATTCTTTTCTTCTGGTTCTGACTAATTCCAGGAAACACATTTTATATAATTTCAGGTCTAACATACTGACTCTTTCATTGCCACCTCTGGTGTTCTGTGATCTAAAAGGGAAGATCCCCAAGGTAGTTTGCCTTCCGAGAGGTCCCCTAAGGGGGCTAGGAGCTCATCTCAGCAGTCTTGGGGCCCCTAGGGCACAGGGTCAGGAGAGAAACACTTGCACTAACAGATCCCCATAGCTTCAGCAGTGGAGCATGGTTTGGGAGCTTTTTCCTGATGCCTCACGAGGAGTGACAAGGCCTAAAGAGACTAACTCGGTTATGGTGCTTACCAGTCACCACCAGTTGGGCCAGCTATTTTCCTTTCCACTTCATCTAGGTCAAGCAATCAAATACATGGATTCCAAATTTAAACCAACTCTTACAGAATCATAAACATTTTTCGTCATTTTAGAAACAGAAGGTTTTACTAATTTAGCAGTAGACTGGTGACCACCAAGGGGGCTTATTATAGGGTCCATAAAAATCAAGAAACACTAGACCCAGACAAGACATTTTTCCTTGAGATTTCTTCCAACTAATTGATGGATTTTAGAGAATCTAGTGTTATTACATAAACACATCTCTTTTGCTACATTGAAATTACTTAAAAATAAAATCTGATACTTACTTGACACATGGGGTTAGATTACATGACGTCAGAAGTTCTTTTTGACTCTGATTTTATGACTCGTACCCACCCAGCATAACTAGCATGAAAAGAAAAGTGCTATTTCAAATCGTTTCCTTTACCAAGCTATGCAAATGTATGTGAAATAATACATGTGATAATTTTGTAATGTAACATGCACTTACTGAGTTTAAATGATTATTAAACTTGTTATTTTTAAGCTGCTATTGTTTGTCAGTAATTATGGTAATTATTTTAGTTTCATTTCATTCTGATTAGAGGTAACTGTGTATGTAATTTTAAAATGTTCATACATCACTCAACAGCTAGTGTTTTAGATTAGAGATAGTTGTTATTTGTATTGCATGTGAGGTGGATACACTTTTAGTCCCTTAACATGTATGTACTGATTAGAGATAGTTGTTATTTGTATTGCATGTGAGGTGGATACACTTTTATTCCCTTAACATATATGTACTGAGCTCCTGCTTTGTGCAGGGCACTGGTCTACGTACTGGGAATATGGTGGGGAAAGAAACTGGGCAACATCCTTGCTCTCATAAAGCCTGTTTCAACCTCTTCAAAACATAACCCTTATATCTAAATAATTTAGTTGCTAATATGCTATAGAACAAAATGGGGGAAATTTAGCTACTTCAATGTGTCTGGTATTGTACATGATATAGAAACCCTGTGAAATAATTTTCATTATCCCTATTTTAGAAGAGAAGAAATTGCCTTAAGACACTTGCAAGACAAGTTAAACTGTGGCATTTCTTATCAGGCTATTTGGTAAATTCTATATAATTACTTTAAATATCTTTGCAAAATGGGGGAGAAATTTTAGAATTAGATGGGTACATAGGTAATCCTAGCCTTAGCAGAGCCTATGAGAATGATAATTCATTATAAAAATTAACAGCAATAAAATAAATCCTCATTTTAAGAAAGTTTACGTATATGACACATAAATATGTCTGTATATCTATCTATCTAGTCTCTCTTCAAAGTCCATTGCTTCTACCCCACTCACTACAGCAGTGGTTTCAATCAGAGGTGATTTTGTCCCCTACAGAATGTATGGCAATGTCTGAAGACGTTTTTCATAGTCATAACTGGGGAGGTGGGGATGCTACTGGTATCGTGTGAGTAAAGGCCAAGGATGTTGCTACCATGCTACACTGCACAGGACAGAGCCCCATAGCAAAGCGGCACTGGACTTAAGGTTAAAAACCCTACATTAGAGGTAACAACTATTAGCTGTTTGGTGTGTTTATACACACCTGAACATACACACTCTCATGGTGTGCAAATGGGATAATATTGTACTTATTATCCCGTGATTTGTTATTTCTACTTACTACAAGTTGGAGGTCTTTCAGTTAGTACACTTAGTTCTGTCTCATTCCGGAAGACTGCATAGCATTTACTATGTACGTGTAAATGTATCATAACTTAATTAACTCTTCTCATATGAATAGACATTTAGGTTGTTTTCTTTCTTTCTTTTTTGCTATTTCAAATGGTTGCAGTGAACATCCTCATATGCACATTTTTGTACAAACATGACAGCATTTTTCTAGGACTATTTCCTCGAAGTAAGATTGCAAAGTCAAATTGTATGAACATTGAAAAATTTGGTAGGTATCACCAACCCCTCCAGAAAGGATGTGCCCAAGTTATATTCCCACCGATTTTCTATGAGAATGACAGGAATATTTTCAACTTGGCGACCGTGTTTACTAAAAAGGAATATAACATAAGCAAACAAAATTGTGCTTGATTTCAAGAATGTGTGGACAGATGAAGCCACAAAAGCCCAATAAGCTGTATCAAAGACATAATAATGGTCACTAGAAGGTAGACTGTGATGATCACAGAAATCACTGTTACACAAGCAATAACAGTGATAGGACTAAGGCCATAGCAGGTGTATCCACTGTCCACATTGTGCTGGAAAACTTACCAAAGAGCTAATGGATTCTGGCTGCCTTGTTAACATGATCCACTGTGTCATCTGCCTTCACCTAACTAACTGCCTGGTAGCGGGAGGAACAGCAATTGTCCACAGGATTTATAGCTACTTAGCTTTTCAGTAAGGCAGAGGAAAAATAAACCAGAAAAGATGTCATCCACTGAGATCATTAGAAAAGGAACCATGAATAAATGAATTCTGAGAACGAGATGTTGGCTAAAAATAGAAGAGGTAAAACCTGAATTAAATAATCTCTTCCCCTAACCTTTCCCAAACAAAACAACTGCATAAATAAGGCCCGGATATATAATATAGGAATAATACTCAAGCCACTACTTTTTTTTTTTTTTTTTTTTTTTTTTTTTGCGGTACGCAGGCCTCTCACTGTTGTGGCCTCTCCCATTGCGGAGCACAGGCTCCGGACGCGCAGGCTCAGCGACCATGGCTCACGGGTGCAGCCACTCCGCGGCATGTGGGATCTTCCCGGACCGGGGCACGAACCCGTGTCCCTGGTATCGGCAGGCAGACTCTCAACCACTGTGCCACCAGGGAAACCCTCAAGCCACTACTTTTCATATGCAACTGAAAGAGTTGGTTATAGAGCATGATAGATTTGTTGGCTGAAAGAGTATTGTGTAACACGGGATCTGGAATTGCGTGCCTGCTTTATCAGCAAATCTTAATGAAATCTCTGTCATTTGTATGACATTTGTCGCATGTTGCTCTGTCATTAGGCTATTTGTCCTGTAAGACAGCCACTCTGACTGGTCATCTGGGAATAGGCTCTGAGGTGACAGTGTTAGAAGAAGTAGAGACTTGCTCTCCTCATGGAGCTTACATTTTCAGAGGGGAAACACACATTTAAAAGTCAATTATATAGTTATTTAAGTATCTTTGTAATAAGAGTTGAAGGTGCTATGAAAAGATATAACAGGGCACCTGACCTAGTCTAGGGGGTGAGTGCGGAAGGCATCCTTCAAGTGGCATCTGAGCCAAAACAGAGAAACCACCCTACTTGTACTTTGAACACTTATAACAGTTTGTATCTCACTTAGGGTACATGTCATATATTTCCTAGTGTTTTCATCCATTTCAAGAACTAAACCCTCCTATAGAATGAACTTCCTAAAGAAAACTAATAATATTGTAAATCTTTGTCTTTTCATTAACAATTAGCTAGCATTGTTCACGACACACTGAAAAAGCCTAATCAGTAGTTTCATTTGTTTATTCATTTGTTTTACTCAGCGAGCAATGCCTAAGATGGTCTCGTTACTATCCTAGGCCCCCAGGAGATAGTAGTGACCAGGGTGACAAGGTCATGCTCTCCCAAGGTTTCCATTTTGGTGGGGATCCAGACAAACATACGTATAAATAAATGATATGTGATGTGATATACTGTAAAGAAAATAAATAGACTAAGGTGGTAGAATTTGAATATTAGTGGTTAGAAAAATCTTTTTTAAAGAAAGGGGATTTAAGTTTTGAATTTATGCCATCAAACTGTACAGCCCCTCCCCTTACCCCAGGCTTCCCGATTGTTCACCTCCTCTCATTCATTGCAGACTCCTACATCTGGATGATTATATTCTTCCCCCATGCCTTCCTTGGCTCTCAGTATGCATGTGGATGACCCAACCAAAACCCTGGCTTTTCAGTTCTTTGATCGTCTCATCTCCTCAGCCACCCACTCCCATGGCCCTAACCTGAACTTATCCTCACTTATAACTACATCATCCCCAAAATCTCACTTTCAAGCATCTTTCTCTTAGGCCACTACCCCCTATCCTTCCATCTCACATACTCTAATACCTTTACTCCTTTAATTGTTTAACTTTATTGAGAACATTAATGTATATGCATTAATCCTTTTATCTGAATACTTTTCTATTACTACTCAGCTTGATTCTGTGGTTCATCAGTCTAAACACTCCTTTATGAATACTCATTAACTTTCTTAGTCTTTCTCTCTGCATTGTATTATCCAGCAAAACCCCAGCCCTTGTCACATACAACCCCTGGCTTGCTCCACTCTGCTTCAGAAAAGCACAGGTGTACTGGAGAAAAACACAGCTGTTCAGACCGGCCACTCTACGTTCATGAGCACAAATGACCAAAGGGAATGCAGTGCTACCATTCCCTAGAATGTTCCTTTTCCACCCTCCAGAATAACTGCTTCATGCCCATTTCTGTCTCATCAACCTTCACCTATCCCCTACTAGTGATGACCTTACCTTTAACTTCCTTGATACCAAAATGAAAAGGAGGAATTAGCCTTGAAAAGATTTGGAAAAAATGGTAGCATACAATTGTTTTGTAAGTCTTTCTTCACACCCTTTCTCAAAAGTGGCTGCTTTAGCATTGTGTTTATGTAGCACGAGCTTAAAATTTTTTGTTGAATTGAATTTTTAAAGTTCCAGCCATAATTGGATACTTTTCTTTTCAATACTTACATGTTTAGGCCCTCATTTGACCTTGCTTCTTCTTTCACCCAAATTCAAAACTTCCAACATATTTCTAAGACCTCTATGTTCAAGTTAAATCATATTTGCAATCATATTTTTCAATTGACTTTTATTACCTTGTTACAATCTCACAGGGAAAATGGCTCCAAGGCATTTAGGAATCCTAACTTTCACTTCAAAAAGAACTCTGAATTTTTTTTAAAAAATGTGTATTTTATTCTTTTAACCAGTCTATAAAAAAACATGTACTTAGGGCTTCCCTGGTGGCGCAGTGGTTGGGAGTCCGCCTGCCAATGCAGGGGACACGAGTTCGTGCCCCGGTCTGGGAAGATCTCACATGCCGCAGAGCGGCTGGGCCCGTGAGCCATGGTCGCGGAGCCTGTGCTCCGCAATGGGAGAGGCCACAACAGTGAGAGGCCCGCGTACCGCAAAAAAAACAAACAAAAAAAAAGTAGTTAAAATGAACCAATTAAAGGTTTTACACATACTTTTTTTTAAGTATTAAAACTTACTTTGTAACTTGCTAAGACTCATTCCATGGTATTATCTCCCTCAATCTGTGGGTTGATTGTCAGTGTTTAAACAACTATAAAGACATTGTTCCAGATATTTAGAAGAGTGTCTTACAATAATATCTTTAATGAACAGATGACTTCTCAGTTATGACTCAAGTTAAAACCCTTCATTAGTTTATTCTGCCTTCAGTATATCAAGTGGGCAATGTAGATTGTAAAGTGGAAATGCCTTTTTGCTTTTAAATTAAATTGGCATAAGATGAAGAGTTCTAACTACTTTCCTTCTAATTAAAACCTACGAACACAAGAGTAGCTGTCCATTAGTGATACATTGGCGAGTAGAGACTGGTGGCTTTAAGTATAGGTTTTAGTCTAGAACTACTAGAAATTTTTATTTATTCACTGAGAAACCTGAAATTATATGCATATGGAAATCACCTAAAATAGAAATGGAATTACTTACATAATTGACTAAAGCCCTTAGAGGTTGAAATATAAATTGTCCTATGCAAATGTTTAAATCTTTTAAAAAATTTGTCTCAAAATGAGGTTTATCTATAAATGTTTTACCATATTGACCATTTTTGCAATAATACTGTTTTCTATACTGACTTAAGAAACATTGCAGTAATTTAAAATTCAAACTCAAACTCTTTTTACTTATAGGGTATTTGTTAGATGAGATGAGATGAAACATATAGGTCACAAACAGTAAAACATCCTGAGGTTTCCCTATAATGATTTTTGGAATTTAAAGCAACTTCCCAGAAATTCAGCCAATCTAGGCCTTCTAATTTTTGTTTCCAATATTAGTGTATGGATATGTCTAGATAAGAATTTATATCTTAAAAATGGGAGATGGTCTAAAATGGTCTAGAGAAGTAAATATGCTTTTGGCTCAAGAGTGAATTAGTTTTTCTTGTGATTTCTGGAGAATAATAATAAATTCATGCAATCAGATCACTATGGTATCAGTAGTTGGACAGTAGATTTTTAAAACATTTATAGGTTTAATTATACATAGTATCCATATCTCATTACTGTAGATATTAAAAGTTGAGCCTGGAATGGTTTGTGAGTATTGGCAGACAATCCATGAGGTTGACTCTACTTTGCATTCTCAAGATGAACCAGTTTCTGTGAAACTTCAGAAGATACACCAGAGGTCACTTTACTTTGAAGGGTAGGTGCATGTTATGTGAGGAGAGGAAGATGTGGAGGAGAGCATCTGAGGTCCATGGAATGGCATCTGTCCTACCTCTGCCCCGTTAGAGGACTTTGTGCCATCTCTGTGGTGCATTTCTGTCCGAGCTGCCCATCTGTGAAGCAAGACTGTGAGGGGAGTTGGCTGCCCCTTACTCCCAACTCAGTCTCAACAGATACGTCCTCTGTTTTTCCCTGAAATCAATGTGGATCTTCACAAAACTATCCTCTATTCTGATGAACCCATAACAGAAGAATGACATTATGCAGTTAAGAAGGTTATGTCAGAAGGTTATGTCTAATTCAAATTTAACCTTAATTTGAAGTGGGTACAAAATTCATTCAAAATGACTTTTAGACAGGTTCCCTCTCTAAACACATACCATTGTAGCACATTTTAAAACCAATCGTTACCATTCCAAGAACCATCCCAAGAACTCATTTCTTGGTTCCAAAAAGCCTTCCAGATAGCTTAAATAATCCTATAAAATTATTCCATAAAATTGAAGTTGTTATAAATATTTGAATATGGCTTAACAGTTTCATAGAGCTAAGGAATATATTATGTCTTTTAACTCTCTCAGAAAGCCCTATCTTTATGACAGAGATTCCCCATTCTAGAGGTGAAGTAATTTAGGCTTAAAGAGTTAATGGATCTTTTTTTTCTGGTCTTCCACAACCAGAACTTGGCAGGACCAGAAATTAAAGTATTGTCCTCTGAGTCTAAATGTGCCTTAAAAAACAACTTACTCTGTTTATTTAATACTGTGAGAAAGAACAATTTAACTGTGTTAAACTAGACAGTGTTAAAACTAAACTCATATTTAAAGGGGGCAGTACTAAAGAATTCCATATTATGTAGTAAGGCATCTAAATTGCTGGGGATATAAATTTTCAAGTTAACATCTTACAGGACCTAACAGAATATGGTTCCACTCAAAATCAGTTTACTTCAGCTGTTCAAAAGTGCTTGATGAACAGGTATGAGGCCAGGGTGCTAAGTATTACACTTGTTTCAGAATAAAATGGTTACTTTTATGCCTTTTGGCACAGTAACTGAGGGTCTCTGGTGAGTGCTTTCCCGTGCACTTTAGCAGATTCAAAATTAATTTTTGAAAACAAAAAAAGTCTTAGCTGTGAGTAGCCCCATTGTACACCTGCAAGAGTAAGTGAACTCTGTGAGCTAATTCAAACTTCTGATTTATTACTAAAACTTGTCAAGTTGGTCATCCATTTACTTGCATCTAAAGCAATGTATTCTCTCTTTAATCACTAAACAAAATAATAGCATTTCAGGGACTAATCAGAAAATTAAAATTGGGAGCGATTTTGATCTAACACTTGACAAAAGCTGGTTTAAAACCTCTGATATCTTTAGAGCATGATAATCACAATGAAATCTCAAAATCTATTCCTCTGGGTTTTCTGAGCCCCATCTCTGTACAAACAAACAAAGCAACGCCCCTGAGAAAGGTCTTTACTAAGTTACAGTTGAACTTAGGAAAGAGAGAAAGTAGGCACTTGAAAACTTTTTCTGTTTTTTTGCAAATCAATAATAAAACATTGACCATCACCTTAAGACATTTCGCTTATAAATTACTCTTAGAATTCAAACCAGGGGAAAAGTTTGTTTCTTTAGGAAAACTTGTATGTACCATTTTGCTGGATGTTAAAAACTCTCCATCTTTCCAGTTGCGACTTTGTTGCCAGGAAGCTCACTTGCCGACCCGTGGTGCCTCTTACTCTCTCTTGGGAGTTTTTTGCTGCCTTCATTTTAAATTAGTTATATACCCTTTGGGAAGTAAGCAAGATATTAATTAAATAGACACATGTATCTAAATTTTGAATAGAATCAAACCAAGATCTAGAAGAAAGTAGAATAGCCTTCTTATGCAGTACTCTCATTGCTTTTAAGGAATTTTCTTATTTCTCTTAATGGGTCTTTTCATATCCTTAGGCCTTTTTCTATCTTGATCAATTTTTTTACTTTAAATTTATTTTCAAAATTGAAACTTTATATTGTTTTCTTTTACCTATACCTGAAATACTGTATGACAAGATGGGTTTTTTGTTGTTGTTGCTGTTTTTATATATTTAAATATATATATTTTTTTTATATATTTAAAATTAGATTGCTATGTTATGATTACAATGTTTATAAAAGGAAAGGTGTGGCTCCTTGAATGAAGTTAGTAAAGAAAAAAATACTGGTAAAGTAGAGGTTTAGAGAAGAGGGAATAAGAACAGTATAAAGTAGTAGAATCAAAGAGAATTATGGCTTAAAATAATACTTTAATTCACACATCTATACCTAAGGGAAAATATTTGGTACTGCAGGGTATTCAAAATAAGTGCAGCCCAGCTCTTGTCTCTAAGGAGTTTGAAATTCAGTAGAGGGAATTGAAAATACACAAATTGCTATAGCACATGGAGAAATCAAAAGATTCAAAAAATAGTAATTTCCTCCAGTTGGTGAGATCTGGGCCAAATTCAAAAATGCATGTTAGATTAGGTCAGTTTCTATGTTAAGGGTCAAGGGAAATAGGGTAACTCATATAAATGCCATGATCAAAGGTGCACCTGTTCAGCTGGAGCTGGTTTTCAGAGAAGGCAGGCTCTCAGGGTAACCAGAAGAAAAGCATCTACCAGAAATGATGGTGATAATGATGAGGAGAGAGACAGTGAGGATGTAGTCATTCAACCCACACTTGCTATTAGGATAGGCACTGTGATGTAATGATGGAAAAGACTCACTGCCTGCCCTCAAGGAGTGCTTGGTTTAAGGAGCACAGAGGTCTAACCAAACAACCCTCTGATAATTCAGAGGTCTAACTCTACTTAGTCCTACAGAGGGTGTAGGCTGCCGCACTGCGCAGCTGCACAGACCGCTTCCACATCGTGTCTGGGGGAGGCGGGAGGATATGACTTACTCAGGGATACCAGAAATGCTTCACTGAGGCGAGTGGGCTGAACTGAGCTCTGAAGAAAGGGTAAAAGTTCAGTAAGTGAAGTGGGGAGAAGAGTGTTCCATGCAGAGGAAACAGCATGTACAGAAAGCCTGTGATGGGGGCAATGAGGCGTATTTGAAGACTGGAAAGGAGATCAACGTGCCTGGAACACAGAGGCCGGGGAGAGCCTGCTGTGAGGTGAGGCTTTTGAGGAAGGAAGAGGCCAAAGTATGAGGGCTGTGGGTCCTTAATATTTTGGTCTTTATCCTCCAACCAAAGAAAAACTATTCAATGTTTTAAGTGAGGTCAGAGTTTTAATTACTCAGAAAAGAAACTGGAAGGAAGGAAGAGTGCAAAGAAGAGTTAGGCAGCTACTCAAGAGAGATGTGATAATAATGGAGAAAATGAAAATGTATTGGGCTCTAACTGTGTAGCAGACACTATGCTGAGTGCCTTATGTGCATTATCGAGAACTTGCCTGGATAATTGTGGTGCTCTGTCAAAGTAAGTTCATGTTTCCATATCCTCTTCAGTCCCAGCACATTAAGCAAGCACAATGCAGTTCTACTAAGATGTTAGCCAAGATACTGGAACCAAAGGGATGACCAAAAGGCAGGCCCAGAGACCGAGACTTTATCTCATGACATTTCCTTATAAATTACTCTTGTACTTCCTATCTCTCTGATGCCATGTGTAGGCAGATGTCAGTGCTTTGTAGCAAAGATACAGCTAATCAGGAAGTCCAGATGCTTCCAAGGCTCTAAGAACCAAAGCTGCTAGGAGTTTGTAGAATTATCAGCCTGTAAATACATGACTGAAAGTGAATCCTCAGGTTTCCCTGGTGGCGCAGTGGTTAAGAGTCCACCTGCCAATGCAGGGGACATGGGTTCGAGCCCTGGTCTGGGAAGATCCCACATGCCACAGAGTCACTAAGCCTGTGCGCCACAACTACTGAGCCTGCGCTCTAGAGCCCGAGAGCCACAACTACTGAAGCCCATGCAATTAGAGCCCGTGCTCCGCAGCAAGAGAAGCCACCGCAATGAGAAGCCCGTGCACCGCAATGAAGAGTAGCCCCTGCTCGCCACAACTAGAGAAAGCCCGTGCGCAGCAACAAAGACCCAACGTAGCCAAAAATACACAAATACACAAAATTTATTTTTTAAAAAAGGAAGAACTTCAATTATTCAGCTATCCCTATTTACTTAAAACTCGTAAGTTTTAAGTAAGGTAAAAAGTTATTTAGAATGTTAGCTAATAAGATGATACTCAGTTGTGCTCATTAATTTCTATTTATTTTCTTGAGTTATTTGTTTATTAAATATTTGCTTTAGCGACTACTATGTACAAGGCACTGTATCAACACTGAGGATACAATAGCGAAAAAAATAGGTGACAATTCCTGCCTGTGTGGAGCTTACGTTGTAGGGAGGGAACACAAACCATGAACAAGATATGTAAATAATGCATGTAGTATGTTAGATGAGACTACATAGCAAACAAGATATGCCTTATAACTTATCCTGTATTTAGACTATGGTATAGTTTGAATCCTATAATATATATTTCGTAGTGAGAAAATAAAGCAGATTGGCAGGAGTGTCAAGTATAGGTCCATTTGGAGGTTGCGATTTTAGATGTCTGAGGAAGGCTTCACTGAGTCGGTGGCATCATCATAAATACCTAAAGGAGATGAGGGAGCCAGCCATGCAAGTATATGGGGCAAGAATATTCTTGGCAGAAGGAACATCAGTGCAAAATCTCTGAAGTATTAGCATCTCTTGATTCAAATGGTATTTTCCCACCCATTTACAAATGCTGACAATCAAATTTGTAATATTTCATAAAAGTTATATTGTCACTGAATAAGATTAAGTGGCTTTTTTGCTTTATCTTTTCAAATTCCATTTAATGTGGCATACAAGATATTTACTGTTTTTTTTTACAAGATATGTTATGTTTTAAAAGTTTCCTCTAAGGTTAAAAAAGAGGAAGATTGTAAAAATAAGTGTTTGTTGTAGATATTTAAACTGTATTTTTCAATGTAAAACAATATTGATAAAGTCCTTGATGTTAAAGATAAACTTATTACCCCGCCTCCAGATTTTTGTTTATTTTTATTTTATACACTTTCTTTTTTTCTTTACTTGTATTAATTTTCATTCCTTTATTAAAATCTTTTTTAAATTGAAGTATTGTAGACTTACAGTATTATATTCGTTTCAGGTGTACAGTATAGTGACTCAATATTTTTACATATGATCACCACTTTGAGTCTCGTTACCCTCTGTCACCATACAAAGTTATGACAAGAGGAACTGTATTCAATATCTTATAACAACCAGCAATGGAAAAGAATCTGAAAAAGAATAGATATATACATGTATAACTGAATCACCTTGCTGTACACCTGAAACATTGTAAATCAACTGTATTTCAACAAAAATCTTTACAAATTTTAAAAAAGTATGACAAGATATATTTGCACAGCTTCTTCTACATATGTAATCACACAGCTGGGTGTACTTTTTAAATGAATAAATACCTTCCTTTTGCCAAAATTGTTTTGCTGGAGATATATTTGTCTTACAAGGAGCCATGTGCTTCTCACTAAGGGGTAGAAATGCTAAAGTAACTGAGTTCAAGTCAGTCCTCCTTCTGCTGCCAGCCTGGCCTGCTGGCGTCTGTACCGCCCAGCTCCAGTTCAGCGTGACCAAGCCCTCTAGCCCTCACTCCACACATAGCTGCTAACCTCACCGCACACTCAGCTGTCCCTTTTCCGGCCTCTGCAGAGTCACTCTCAGGGCACAGGTGACGTGGAGGTGGCTAGGGATTTATGATTCCATTTAAAAAGCTGACTAGACCATAACATGATAGAGATTTCCAAAGAACACTTTCAAAAACCATTTCTCATGTGGCTCTTCCATGGGTGGTTTGGGGGGCAGAGATGCTGGTTCTTGAATTGGTGCTTCTCCATCAACCCTATGGGGAGGTGGCTGGCTCCCACTGCTGGATGGGATGATGTCTTTTCCCCCTTCTCTGGGCCTCAGCAAACTTCCCTGCAACAGGAAAGAAAGCATTTACCTGATACCCTATTACTCTGCTAGTCTAGCGATTGTCTTGGGAGTATTGGAGGGTGACATCTGGGGTGTCAGGAGCTTCTGTGAGCCACTCAAGACATGACAAGTTGATGACTTTCCAGTGTAGTGGCAATCAGTCATGTGACCGACGTGAGGAGCGAACTTGGGATGTGGGCTTGGTATTCCACCCTTGCTCGTGTGGAAATGAGCAGAAAGGTCAGCAAATGGCCACTGAAGATATTCAAAGTCTAGATGAGGCTTTTGCCATTTGGAAGTGAGCCAAGGTGGATGAATGACTTTGCACCTGTTCATCTGAAGAATTTTAAAATGATAATCCCAAGGGAGCAGAACTAGCCCTACACTCGACTAAGTGTGGGTTCCTGGGTGGAATAAAACAATCACATTTTCTGAGGTTTTGAGGAGTTGGTGAAGATTTCAAATTTTTTTCCTTCAAACCAATTAACAGGCTTCACTTTTGCCTCAGTTATGAAGGGCCCACTTAATTCACTAGCATAATTCCATAGTTTGGAGATATACTAAGTGATCTCAGAGGCAGCTTTGAATATTTATATATTTATTTATTTTTAACATCTTTATTGGAGTATAATTGCTTTACAATGTTGTGTTAGTTTCTGCTGTATAACAAAGTGAATTAGCCATGCGTATACACATATCCCCATATCTCCTCCCTCTTACCTCTCCCTCCCACCCTCCCTATCCCACCCCTCTATTTGCACACAAAGAACACAGCTGATCTCCCTGTGCTATGCGGCTGCTTCCCACTAGCTATCTGTTTTACATTTGGTAGTGTATATATGTCCATCCCACTCTCTCACTGCGTCCCAGCTTACCCTTCCCCCTCCCCGTGCCCTCAAGTCCATTCTCTACGTCTGCGTCTTTATTCCTGTCCTGCCCCTAGGTTCTTCAGAACCATTTTTTTTCCTTTTTAGATTCCATATCTATGTGTTAACAGATGGTATTTGTTTTTCTCTTTCTGACTTACTTCACTCTGTATGACAGTCTCTAGGTCCATCCACCTCACTACAAATAACTCAGTTTCCTGTCTGTTTATGGTGGAGTAATATTCCATTGTATATATGTGCCACATCTTCTTTTTTCCATTCATCTGTCGATGGATGCTGAGGTTGCTTCCATGTCCTGGCTATTGTAAATAGAGCTGCAATGAACATTGTCGTACATGACTGTTTTTGAATTATGGTTTTCTCAGGAAATATGCCCAGTAGTGGGATTGCTGGGTCATACGGTAGTTTTATTTTCAGTTCTTAAAGAACCTCCATACTGTTTTCCATAGTGGCTGTATCAATTTCCATTCCCACCAACAGTGCAGGAGGGTTCCCCTTTCTCTACACCTTCCCCAGCATTTATTGTTAGTAGATTTTTTGATGATGGCCATTCTGACCGGTATGAGGTGATACCTCATTGAGGTTTTGATCTTCATTTCTCTAATGATTAGTGATATTGAGCATCCTTTAATGTATTTGTTGGCAATCTGTATATCTTCTCTGGAGAAATGTCTACTAAATGTCTTCTGCCTATTTTTGGATTAGGTGGTTTTTTTGATATTGAGTTGCATGAGTTGCTTGTATATTTTGGAGATTAATCCTTTGTCAGCTTCTTCATTTGCAAATATTTTCTCCCATTCTGAGGGTTGTCTTTTCATCTTGATTATGGTTTCCTTTGCTGTGCAAAAGCTTTCAAGTTTCATTAGGTCCCATTTGTTATTTTTGATTTTATTTCCATTTCTCTAGGAGGTGGGTCAAAAAGGATCTTGCTGTGATTTATGTCATCGAGTGTTCTGCCTATGTTTTCTTCTAAGACTTTGATAGTGTCTGGCCTTACGTTTAGGTCTTTAATCCATTTTGATTTTACTTTTGTGCATGGTGTTATGGAGTGTTCTAATTTCATTCTTTTACATGTAGCTGTCCAGTTTTCCCAGCACCACTTATGGAAGAGACTGTCTTTTCTCCATTGTATATTCTTGCCTCCTTTATCAAAGATAAGTTGACCATATGTGCATGGTTTTATCTCTGGGCTTTCTATCCTGTTCCATTGATCTATAGTTCTGATTTTGTGCCAGTACCTTACTGTCTTGATTACTGTAGCTTTGTAGTATAGTCTGAAGTCCAAGAGCCTGGTTCCTCCAGCTCTGTTTTTCTTTCTCAGGATTGCTTTGGCTATTCAGGATCTTTTGTGTTTCCATACAAATAGTGAAATTTCTTGTTCTAGTTCTATGAAAAATGCCTTTGGTAGTTTTATAGGGATTGCATTGAATCTGTAGATTGCTTTTGGTAGTAGAGTCATTTTCACAATGTTGAGTCTTCCAATCCAAGAGCATGGTATGTCTCTCTATCTGTTTGTATCGTCTTTAATTTCTTTCACCAGTGACTTATAATTTTGCATACAGGTCTTTTATCTCCTTAGGTAGATTTATTCCTAGGTATTTTATTCTTTTTGTTGCAATGGTAAATGGGAGTGTTTCCTTAATTTCTCTTTCAGATTTTTCATCATTAGTGTATAGGAACACAACAGATTTCTGTGCATTAATTTTGTATCCTGCTACTTTACCAAATTTATTGATTAGATGTAGTAGTTTTCTGGTGGCATCTTTAGGATTCTGTATGTGTAGTATCATGTTATCTGCAGACAGTGACAGTTTTACTTCTTCTTTTCCGATTTGGATTCCTTTTACTTCTTTTTCTTCCCTGTTGCCATGGCTAAAACTTCCAAAACTATGTTGAATAATAGCAGTGAGAGTGGGCAACCTTGTCTTGTTCCTGATCTTAGTGGAAATGGTTTCAGTTTTTCACTGTTGAGAACGATGTTGCCTGTGGGTTTGTCACATACAGTCTTTATTAAGTTGAGGTAAGTTCCCTCCATGCCTACTTTCTGGAGGATTTTTATCATAAATAAATCTTGAATTCTGTCAGAAGCTTTCTCTGCATCTATTGAGATGATCATATGGTTTTTCTCCTTCAACTTGTTAATATGGTTTATCACATTGATTGATTTGCACATATTGAAGAATCCTTGCATTCCTGGGATAATACCACTTGATCATGGTGTATGATCCTTTTAATGCACTGTTGGGTTCTGTTTTCTAGTATTTTATTGAGGATTTTTTCATCTGTATTCATCAGTGATATTGGCATGTAGTTTTCTTTTTTGTGTGACATCTTTGTCTGGTTTTGGTATCAGGGTGATGGTGGCCTCGTAGAATGAGTTTGGGAGTGTTCCTCCTTTATTTTGGAAGAATTTGAGACAGATAGGTGTTAGCTCTTCTCTGAATGTTTGATAGAATATGTCTTTGAAGCCATCTGGTCCCGGGCTTTTGTTCGCTGGAAGATTTTTAATCACAGTTTCATTTTCAGTGCTTGTGATTGGTCTGTTTATATTTTCTGTTCTTGCTGGTTCAGTCTCGGAAGGTTGTGCCTTTCTAACGATTTGTCCATTTATTCCAGGTTGTCCATTTTATTGGCATATAGTTGTTTGTAGTAGTCTCTTAGGATGCTTTGTATTTCTGCAGTGTCAGTTGTTACTTCTTTTTCATTTCTAAGTCTATTGATTTGAGTCTTCTCCCTTTTTTTTTTGATGAGTCTGGCTAATGGTTTTTCAATTTTGTTTATCTTCTCAAAAAACCAACTTTTAGTTTTTTTTCATCTTTGCTATCGTTTCCTTCATTTCTTTTCCATTTATTTCTTATCTGATTTTTATGATTTCTTTCCTTCTGCTAACTTTGGGAGTTTTTTGTTCTTTCTCGAATTGCTTTAGGTGTAAGGTTAGG
Organism: Mesoplodon densirostris; assembly: GCF_025265405.1. NCBI lineage: Eukaryota > Metazoa > Chordata > Mammalia > Artiodactyla > Ziphiidae > Mesoplodon > Mesoplodon densirostris. Next base: position 54,296,627 of record NC_082671.1, read on the forward strand.
TTGTTTATTTTAGATGTTTCTTGTTTCTTGATGTAGGATGGTATCTTTATAAACTCCCCTCTTACGACTGTTTTTGCTGCATCCCATAGTTTTTGGGTCATCGTGTTTTCATTGTCATTTGTTTCTAGGTATTTTTTATTTCCTGTTTGATTTCTTCCGTGATCTGTTGGTTATTTATTAGTGTATTGTTTAGCCTCCATGTGTTTGTAGGTTTTACAGATTTTTTTCCTGTAATTGATATATACTCTCATAGCATTGGGTCGGAAAAAATAATTGATACAATTTCAATTTTCTTAAATTTACCAAGGCTTGATTTGTGACCCAATATATGGTCTTTCTGGAGAGTGTTCTGTGAGCACTTGAGAAGAAAGTGTATTCTGTTTTTCTTGGATGTAAAGTCCTATGTATATCAATTAAGTCCATCTTGTTTAACGTATCATTTAAAGCTTGTATTTCCTTATTTATATTCATTTCGGATGATCTGTCCATTGGTGAAAACGGGATGTTAAAGTCTCCTATTATTATTGTGTTACTGTCGATTTCCCCTTTTATGTCTGTTAAAATTTGCCTTATGTTTTGAGGTACTCCTGTGTTGGGTGCATAAATATTTACAATTGTTATATCTTCTTCTTGGATGATACCCCGTAATCATTATGTAGTGTCCTTCTTTGTCTCTTGTAACATTCTTTATTTTAAAGTCTATTTTATCTGATACGAGAATTGCGACTCCAGCTTCCTTTGATTTCCATTTGCATGGAATATCTTTTTCCATGCCCTCACTTTCAGTCTATATGTGTCCCTAGGTCTGAAGTGGTTCTCTAGTAGACAGCATACATATGGGTCTTGTTTTTGTATCCATTCAGCCAGTCTATGTCTTTTGTTTGGTGCATTTAATCCATTTACATTTAAGGTAGTTATCGATATGTATGTTCCTATTGCCATTTTCTTAATTGTTTTGGGTTTGTTATTGTAGGTCTTTTCCTTCTCTTGTGTTTCCTGCCTAGAGAACATCCTTTAGCATTTGCTGTAGAGCTGGTTTGGTGGTGCTGAATTCTCTTAGCTTTTGCTTTTCTGTAAAGGTTTTTCTCCTTCGAGTCTGAACGAGATCCTTGCTTGGTAGAGTAATCTTGGCTGTAGGTTTTTCCCTTTCATCACTTTAAATACCCTACCACACCCTTCTGGCTTGCAGGGTTTCTGCTGAGAAATCAGCTGTTAACCTTATGGGTATTCCCATGTATGTTATTTGTTGCTTTTCCCTTGCAGCTTTTAATATTTTTTCTTTGTGTTTAATTTTTGATAGTTTGATCATTATGTGTCTTGGAGTGTTTCTCCTTGGATTTATTCTGTATGGGACCCTCTGCACTTCCTGGACCTGATTGACTATTTCCTTTCCTATATTAGGGAAATTTTCAACTATATTCTCTTCAAATATTTTCTCAGTCCCTTTCTTTTTCTTTTCTTTTTCTGGGACCCCTATAATTCGAATGTTGGTGTGTTTAATGTTTTCCCAGAGGTCTCTGAGTCTGTCCTCAATTCTTTTCATTCTCTTTTCTTTACTCTGCTCTGTGGTAGTTATTTCCACTATTTTATCTTCCTGGTCACTTATCCATTTGTTTGCCTCAGTATTCTGCTATTCATTCCTTCTATAGAATTTTTAATTTCATTTATTGTGTTCTTTAGCACTGTTTGTTTGCTCGTTAGTTCTTCTAGGTCCTTGTTAAACGTTTCTGTCATTTTCTCCATTCTGCTTCCAAGATTTTGTATCATCTTTGCTATCATTACTCTGAATTCTTATTCAGGTAGACTGCCTATTTCCTCTTCATTTGTTTGGTCTTGTGGGTTTTTACTTTGCTTCTTCATCTGCTGTGTATTTCTCTGTCTTCTTATTTTGCTTAACTTACTGTGTTTGGGGTCTCCTTTCTGCAGGCTGCAGATTCGTAGTTCCCATTGTTTTTCGTGTCTGCCCCCAGTGGGTAAGGTTGGTTCAAGGGTTGTGTAGGCTTCCTGTTAAAGGCACTAGTGTCTTTGTTCTGGTGGATGAGGCTGGATCTTATCTTTCCGGTGGGCAGTACTGTGTCCGGTGGTGTGTTTTGGGGTGTCTGTGAACTTATTATGATTTTAGGCAACCTCTCTGCTAATGAGTGGGGGTGTGTTCCTGTCTTGCTAGTTGTTTGGCATACGGTTTCCAGCACTCTAGCTTGCTGGTCGTTGAGTGGAGCTGGGTCTTAGCATTGATATGGAGATCTCTGGGAGAGCGTTAGCTATTTGATATTATGTAGGGCCAGGAGGGCTCCGGTGGACCAATGTCCTGAAGTTGGCTTTCCCACTTCAGAGGCACAGGCCTGACACCCAGCTGGAGCACCAAGACCCTGTCAGCCACAGGGCTCAGAAGAAAAGGGAGATTTAAAAAAAAAGAATGAAAAAATAAAATAAAATAATTAAAATAAAAATACATATTATTAAAAAATAAATAAGTAATAAAATAAAAAGAAAGAAAGAAAGAAGAGAGCAACCAAACCAATAAACAAGCACTATAAAGTATACTAAAAAAAAAGAAAACAAACAACTGACAGAACCTTAGGACAAATGGAAAAGCAAAGCTTACAGATAAAATCACACAAAGAAGCATACACATACACAGTCACAAAAAGAGAAAAAGGAAAAACTATATATATATTTTTTAAAAAGGAAGAGAGCCACCAAATCAATAAACAAATGTATCAATGATAATAAACTCTAAATACTAAACTAAGATAAACATAAAACCAGAAATAAATGAGATGCAGAAGGGAAGCCCCAAGTCTACAGTTGCTCCCAAAGTCCAACGCCTCAATTTGGGGATGATTCGTTGGCTATTTAGGTATTTTACAGATGCAGGGTAGATCAAGTTGATTGTGGAGATTTAATCCGCTGCTCCTGAGGCTGCTGGAAGAGATTTCCCTTTCTCTTCTTTGTTTGCACAGCTCCTGGGGTTCAGCTTTGGATTTGGCCCGCCTCTGCATGTAGGTTGCCTGAGGGTGTCTGTTCCCCACTTAGACAGGACAGGGTTAAAGTAGCAGCTGATTAGGGAGCTCTGGCTCACTCAGGCCAGGGGGAGGGAGGGGTATGGATGCAGGGCGAGCCTGTGGTGGCAGAGGCTGGCGTGACATTGCAACAGCTGTGTGTTCTCCCGGGGAAGTTGTCCCTGGATCATGGGACCCTGGTAGTGGCAGACTGCACAGGTTCCCAGGAGGGGAGGCGTGGATAGTGACCTGTGCTTGCACACAGGCTTCTTGATGGCTACAGCAGCAACCTTAGCATCTCATGCCGTTCTCTAATGTCTGTGCTGATAGCCACAGCTCGCGGCCATCTCTGGAGCTCGTTTTGGCGGTGCTCTGCATCCCCTCTCCTCACGCACCCCGAAACAATGGTCTCTTGCCTCTTAGGCAGGTCCAGACTTTTTCCCGGACTCCCTCCCAGCTAGCTGTGGCCCATTAGCCCCCTTCAGGCTGTGTTCACATGCAGCCACCCCCAGTCCTCTCCCTGGGGTCTGACCTCCGAAGCCCGAGCCTCAGCTCCCAGCCCCAACCCACCCCGGCGGATGAGCAGACAAGCCTCTCGGGCTGGTGAGTGCCGGTCCACACCGATCCTCTGTGCGGGAATCTCTCCGCTTTGCCCTCCGCACCCCTGTTGCTGCGCTCTCCTCCGTGGCTCTTAAGCTTCCCCACCCCCACCCCGTCTCCACCAGTGAAGGGGCTTCCTTGTGTGTGGAAACTTTTCCTCCTTCACAGCTCCCTCCCAGAGGTGCACATCCCATCCCTGCTCTTTTGTGTCTGTTTTTTCTTTTGCCTTACCCAGGTACGTGGGGAGTTTCTTGCCTTTTGGGAAACCTGAGGTCTTCTGCCAGTGTTCAGTAGGTGTTCTGTAGCAGTTGTTCTACATGTAGATGTATTTTTGATGTATTTGTGGGGAGGAAGGTAATCTCCACGTCTTACTCCTCCGTCATCTTGAAGGTCCTCCTATACATTTTCAAAGTTTGTGAAATTTAAGTTTTTTTGTAACCATAACTTGCACAGATTTTTCAGATGGTGAAAGTATGAGGAAACAAATAAACAAAACTCTGGTTACATAAAAGTAAAGTACTAGGGACTGCATGTTTAGGGGAGAACTCTCTTGGTGGGTAGTGCTTGCACCAAGACTGGAAGGCTCCCAAGATGGCGGCCAAGCAAAGATCTGAGTGGAGAGTGTGTCTGTGTGAACATTCTGTATCACATTTCCTAGAAAATGGTGTGGTCTTCCTGTGTATAATTAAAATCTTTCTTCATTGCGCAGAACTATATTAAATATTTTTAAACAGGTTTCCTCTTGCATGTATTAGGGTCTCTATTTCAGAGACCCCAGTTACCCTTAGCTGAATTATGTTTGCCAGTCTTCCATATCTATTAGCTTCATCCTAATGACTTAAATCTTCTTTTTCCTTCCAACTATATTTCTCTGATTGTGACAAGCTTTCTTTTAAGTTGGAAACTTTATTTTAAGCCATGTGTGTTTCATTCTTTCTGTTTCTAATATGCATTACTTCAGTAGAGATGTTGTTTTGGTCTTCAATTTTATTTCCTTTAGGCTTGCAATTTTCTATTTTGTTTTTCTACTGTCTCATTTTATAAAGCTTTTTTAAAATCAGTATATTCCTATTAAGTGTTGTGGAAAATTTCCTTCTCTTTTAGGGTTATGCTTTTTCCTAGGCTGAATATTTTCTGTCTTTCTGTGCTATATGGTTTTGAATGTTTTCCATAGTTTTTGTGCATTGGATTCAATTCCCTTTCCTCATATTTTACTCACACTTGGACAGTTTGGTCCAGATTTTCTATTTGACTTCTTTCCACACCATCTGAGAACTGTTTGCTGTGCCTTCCTCAGTTGTGGTTTAAGGACTCAGTATTTTGAGTTCTATCCATAATTTTCTCTGGCTTTGAGGGCCTGTTAGGCTGAGGGGAGAACTCGGCCCAGGGAGTGATATCTGAGCTTCACCTTCACTTCTAGGATTTCATAAAATGTTTGGTGTCAGAGTTCAATCCATGAAGTCAGAGAACTGTCCCATTTCTATAGAGATTCACCCTCAGGCTTCAGGTCAGCCCCTGATTCTATGCATCACTTTGGTACTTTCCTCTTCGAGAATCAGGCTTGTCCTGCACATCTGTTTCAACCTGGTTTTCCCCTGCTGCTGTTTCTCCCACTCCCTAAACAGAAGAGAGAAGCCACTTAGTTTTCCTCTTGCCAGATCTGAGAGTATTATTGAGAATCTCAGAATCTGGTCTATTCTCCCACATGGCTTCTTGGAAGTGGGATGGGAAAAGGAATTTGGTCATGTCACAATGGCTGCAGTCGGCTGCAGAAACTTATGTTTCTTTAGGTAAGCCATTGCACTGTGCCCTTTTGCTTGGTTAGTTATTTGTGGTGATTTTTGTTGTGGTTGTTGCTAAAATCTGTGCTGTTGTCCATTCTACCATCTAAACAGTAAATCTCCCATCACCCTTATATTACTCTAGCTCTTTCATTTACCTGTATATAAACAGACTCAAAACAAAACAACACTGAAACATAGTTGTCCAAAAGATATATTAAAACAGATGAATATTAAAGCTTTCTATATTTGCTAAAAAAAATTCCTAGTGTTTTCTAATTAGCTGAGCTTTGTGTTTGTTATATTTCTTAAGAAAATCAAATTATTATTATCAAAAATAGCAAACATTTGAGTCATTTGATCTTAAAAGTATTAGATATAAATAAAACATGTAATGATGGGCTTGGAATAATAAAATTTCTTTAAAGAGAGGAAGAAAATACGAAATGGCAATCATGACCCATCCAGAGTTATTTCTGTTTTGAGCTGTGTGCTGTTTTACTAGTAATATTAAAAAGTCCATAACACTTTTGTTATGGTCTCCCTTTCTTTCTCTCCCTTTTTTAAAAATAAAGCTATTTATTTATTTTTGGCTGTGTTGGGTCTTCATTGCTGCATGCGGGCTTTCCCTAGTTGCGGTGAGCAGGGACTACTCTTTGTTGCAGCGCGCAGGCTTCTCATTGCAGTGGCTTCTCTTGTTGCGGAGCACGGGCTCTAGGCATGTGGGCTTCAGTAGTTGTGGCATGAGGGCTCAGAAGTTGTAGCTTGTGCGCTCTAGAGTGCAGGCTCAGTAGTTGTGGAGCATGGGCCCCATGGCTTGTGGGATTTTCCCAGACCGGAGCTCGAACCTGTGTCCCCTGCATTGGCAGGCGAATACTTAACCACTGCGCCAACCAGGGAAGTCCCATCTTTCTCTTTTTCTTATTATGTTTATTGTTCATGTGGGTGTCTGTAATCTACATACTCCGACTATGAAATTATTTTGGTTGATACTGAGCCATAAGTTCCTACTAAAATACAGTTGAAAACTTGGAAGCTGTTTTAGACCTGAGTCAAGAGAAAAGACATTGAGTAATCAACTTTTTGTGCAGTTTATTTGTCTTATAGTCATGCGGCCCCCCAAAATATTTGTAAATCTGAGGGTAAGAACTCCTATTCCATGTATTGTGCTGAAATGCTTCAAAACTCATTTTGGTATCTTAATAAAGATATTTATCAAATATGGAAAATTAACTTATTCATTTACCTGTTAAATATTTATTGAATGCTTACCATGTGGCAGGAACTCTTCTGAAGACTGGAGATCCTCTGATGAACAAGATAAAATCCCTCCCCTTATATAGCTTTACTTCAGAATGAAGGAAATAGACCATCTGTGAAAAAATAAATAATTACCTGATTGTGTTCTTAATAAGCATTCTCAAATTTAACCATTTGCCCTTCAAACTCAGCCATTGCTGATCTGAGATCAGAGACAGTATATCAATATATCAGTGCAGGCTAATTGTTTGCTTGTGCCTGAATTGTGTATTCTGAGTGACAGACCTATATAACCTGGGCTAAGCCAAAAAGGCACCACTATGCATAAAAATATATAAAGAGGGGAGAATGAATAGCTGAAACTCTTTAAAGATTGCCCCATTTACTACTCTACTATCTAAAAAGGGGAAATGATTGTAAGGACTATTTAAAGGCTGACCTCCATGATGGTGGATTTTCCTCTTGCTGCTAAAATTGCCTTTGTTCACACAGCTGTTTTCAGAATACTCTTTGTAAGATTCCACCTGGCTTTTTTCTCTTAATATATAAAGTATATGCTGTGCTTCGAGCCTATTAATAAAGCACAATAGGGTTGTTGTGACCTTGATTCCTTAGGGGTGAAGAACCCCAGTGGGATTTTCAGTGCAGCTTCCACAGCTAGCTTGAAATGTTAGCTGTCCTTACAAGGCAAGAAGGCAGTACTACACATTTTGCTACATTTGGTTTGGACAAAATATATTTCTATCCAGTTCTTCAGATGGCATATAGTGACATTCACTAATTGACACCATATTCACGGGCTACAGGTAACAATTTTGAAATGTCTGAGATGTGGGAGAATGAAGCAATTGAAGTTCCAAGGACAATTTGGCCGGGAGATAAATAGAGCATTACCATTTTAAAGAGACAGTCCTTATAAAAGATAGAGAATCAGGATGTAACTTTTGGGGCCAGCCCTCAAAATTACAATTGTGTTCTATCATTCACTATACATATTTTTTTAGTTTAAATTTTAATGGGCATTGACATACTTCATGGCAATGATACCAATAGGAAAATACATTGCATACAAGTTTTAAAAAAAAAAGATTGAAACATACAACTAATTCTCATGCCTAATTAAGTGTTCTGAATTATCAGCTTCGATTGTCACAAGTGTCATCTCCTTTGGTAGTATTGGCCGCCTAATAGGAGACTGTTACCATCCCAGTTGTCTATGGGCCTGTGATTGATCAATTTTTGACAACACAGAAGTGTAACAAGGGCTATATGGTGAAGCAGTCACTGGAAAAATCCCTTTCACAATGTTTCTACTTAATTGTGAGCGTCACCATTGCCACGCATGATATAGCAACACAGTTAAATTTCCTTTTGCTCACATTTAGTGGGACCTATGGGGGTGTGCAGAAATCATTGGGGGATCAGGAGCCTGGAAAATTACATACTCGAAGAATTAATGAACTATTAATTCCATATTACGTTCTCAATCACATCGTGCTTCCTTTTCATTAATAGAACTAAATTGGTTTTCCATAGACAGGGTACTTTTAAAAAATGCAATCATGCTTTTGCTCAGATAAAAAAATGCCACCTGCTTTGCGGATGAGGCTTGTTCTATCATGAAACTTATCAGTAGGAAATCTATAGGGAAGAACTTATCTGCTGTGTTGACTCAACCTGTTGTAGTGCCTTGAAATTCGTCTTTAAATCCCTGGCTGGAAACTGTGACTCATTTCTTAGTCCTTGTTCTTTTTAAGGAGAAAAATGTTTCTGAGTTATATAGTGCTACCTAGTAAAGTGATAATCAAAGCCTTCTCTGAATACAATGAATGTCTTCTCATAAAAATTTTCATAAATCAAAATTTTAATATCTTAATAAGTATATCAGTAGCTTCATATTATTTCTGGATCCCAAGTCATAAAAGCCTTTGGACATAATGTTCAAATTATATCAAACTGAAATCTAAACATAATGTTAAAAATCTTTAGCCAGGTCTAAAACAGAGCCATTTATAAATTCAAATTAAGATTATTTTCAGTGTATGTGGCAGTGATTAGTTTAGCTAAAGAAAGGAGTTCATCATGGTAGGCATTTTGTAGATACTGCTTTCTAATTAATAGGCTAGCTGTATTACAGTGTGCTTTCCGTACCTACACACATACACACAACCATGCACGTGCACGCACTATAGTTCAGAATCACAAATGACCTTGTGGCAGTCTAACCTTGTAAAAGCGAATTCTATCCGGGTTTATGTGTCAAAAACAATTACCTTAATTTCTAGTAATGTTGCTATTACTATGTACGCATCCCTCAAGTTCTAGCTTTTAAGAATCAGTTTATATTTCCTTTCTAGGTGATTCTCTTTTAAGTATTACAGCAATGATATGATGAATTGTGGAAGTATAGAATATAATACCTTATTCTAGATGAATTGGCACCAAAGGCTTTTATGCTTCCATGCTCTCACTATTGTGTTTCATTTCCATGATATCAAATCTCAAATCAAAATTCAGTCTGAATAGAACTAAAGCATTGAAAATATGGGAATAACACAATTACATGAAAACTAAGACGTAGTTTTTGTTATAAAGTAATCCACAATGTAGAATCAAATTATTTAAGATTGGTTCCTAATTATATGATTATGTAGTCTTTCATGAAATTGTAATAGGTATGAGCCTTTCACTTTTACCAAGCATTTATCAAAGCAAATGTAGCTCAGTACACATACTGAGCTACATTTCCTGCCACCAAATCACTTAGTTTACAATCATACATCAAATCAAATCCCTTTCCTTTTCAACCTTCCTTTCATCCATAAAGCTTTTAATGACTCCCGTCTTGCCATTCGGGCCAACTATGCCCGATATAAATATTTTTCCTGTTTACTTCTGTAAGTATTTAGTATTCAAATCTTTATTTTTTGTTTAGTGTGATTTTATAGGTTTATTTATGTGCATTATGTGTGTACTTGGATGTCCCTTTAAAATTTAAAAATTCTCAAATACATTTTGCTAGCTTGGCCAACTTTCCTTGTTAAATGGCTGTAAAATTGTGGGAAAATCCTCAACTGTGAAGGAAAGTGACAGGTACCTTACAAGATAATTGTGAAAATTAAATTAGATAACTGATATTATACACAGAGCATAGTGCTGAGCACATAGTAGGCATATTTAGGCATCCTTCTCATTTCTATGGCCTTTGTCCTTTTCTTTCTTGCTCCGTGTTCTAATTCATCCTATAGTCCACTTTTAGCCACCTGAAGGGCCTTGATATGATTTCACTTCAGGATGATGTATTGCTTGACTCTCTTCCCCTCCCCCCCCCCATTCCTGTGACTACTTCATTGAGTCAGACTCTCTCCTGGAATATTGAGACATTGGCTAATTGGTGTCTGTGCCTGATTCACATGTGTGCCTGTCTGCCCCCTGCTGCCCCTCCAATCTCTTTTCCACAGTGCTGTCAGAATGCTCTTTCTAAAGTATTATTGATGATGTTGGATCCTGGCCTAAAACTTTTCAATGGTTTCTGAATAATGTTACAATAAAGATCAAGCTGTTTGATGTGGCCTTTTAGCACCTTCACGCTCTGACCTTCGCTTGCTTCTTCAGCCTTGTGTCTTGCTGTTTCCCTCATTCTACCCCCAAGACACATACATGTGCTCATGAGCACAAACACACACACCAGCCAAGTGGTCCTCACGGAAGCCAGGTTTTTCTCTAGCTTCTTGGCCTTAATATGTTTCTGTCTTTTGCCATCTGTCTTCTCCTGTCTAACTCCTTTGTATTTTTTACTTCAACTTAGATATGTCTTCCTCTGGGAAGCCTTCTGGGGCCCCAGTGTTCAAACTGGGAACTATTTTTAAGTGTCTCCACATATCCTAAGATTCTTACACCATAGCACATAATACCCAGCATTGTAAGTACCTATTTGATCATCCTTCACTCTGTTAAACTGATAAACTTCATGAGGACCATGTCTACATAATTCACAGTTGTATTTCCAATACTCAGTATAAGGCTGAGCACAGAACAGGCACCAAATAACTTTTTTTTCTCTCTTAAAAAACACATTTCTACCTGTTTTAAAAAAGGGCTGGAACAGGCACTAGACATTTCGTACACTATCAAGATGGGCCTAGATCAGAGCAAATGGGCCACTCTGTGTAGCTTAGATAGGCCCATTTAGACCCAGGAAAGATATTCCTGTACCTAAGGTAATGATGTGGAAATCAAGAAAAAGAAAACCTAAGGATAAATGCAATATGAATAATGTCACATAATTAAAATGCCTGCATTTAATGCCTTTAAGTAAATTAAAATGCCTTTTAATTTTTTAAAAAATGCCTGTTTTTTCTTTTTATATTTCTAGTCTATGTTCAGGTACTAGCCAAGGTCATCATTTCCTTGCTCCCTTATTTTGGTCTTTCTTCTAATACTGTTTCCTCTCTTCTTCACTTTCTCATTACCCCAGGGTTATTTAGAAAAATTCTGAATCAACTATATGTGCAGAGGTCATTCAACTCTGATTCTTATTTCAAGAACAAATTTTTTTATATCCTGACAACTGAAAATCAGAATCTGCCCTAAAATAGGTTAAGTATTTGCATTCCCTTTCTATTAGCTCATATTTTTTTCACAAAAGAATTCCATTAGCATTACATCTCATTGGCTGATGTATCTGAAAACTGAGTAGAAAGATATTACAGTCCCTAAAGAGTAAATGGCATTGGGAAATGAAGATTGAGTTAATTTTTTTAAAACTAAAAATAATTGAAGTACTTTTTAACCTAACTCATTAAAACAGAGAGTTGTATGTCTCATTGAAAGTGTAAAACTCCCTATCAGACAAAATGTATATAGTATAGTAAATACAGCACTTCACAATTTTCAAAAAGCTTTTATAAAAATTCTACAAAATAGGTGTAATTGTCCCTGTTTTAGCAGATTATGAAGCTGGATCAGCAAAATTATCTAATTTGCCTTAGAGCACAAGATATTAAATGATCAATGCTAAGATTTGAACTCAGATTTTCTGATTCCAGGTACAGGCCAGCCCCCACCCCAGCTGTGGATAGATGTCACGTTATTATAGTCCTTATTGTTATTCATGAGATTTTTGTGTGTGTACATGAAGTCTCTACTAAGCTACATGCCAAAAAGGGCATATGAACTCTGTGATTGATGTGTTGTTTTCTTTTCCTAATCAACTTCATCCATTCCTGATAATATTAACCTACCATCCATGCCATTTCTTTTCCCTGACATTATCTTCTCTTTATTTAGTTGTATCTGTGAATACTAATTATATGTTGACATCTAAGGTTTTCCATTTGCATTTTTAATTTTCATAAGGACAAAGGCTGTTGTAAATCTCTAAAATATGAATCTATTGTCTATAAATAAATGATTCCGTAAACTAAAAAAACCTGGGAAATAGCCTCACTAATCACTCACTCACTACATCAAATTAGTCAAGAAGTCATGTAATTTTACCTTTTAAATAGCTTCTGAGTCTGTCTAGGAAGTCTTTCCCAACCTCCATCCCCATTGCCATCACTCTAATCAGCTCTTGCCTGAGCTATGGCCAGGGCCTCCTAAGTGCTCCCCCTGTTTCTGTGGTTCTTCTGTTGAAATGCATTATCCAAACTGACAGAGTGATTGTTCTGAAATGCATATCAGACCAGCCACTCTCCTGCTTCCAGTGACTCCAGGATTCTAAACTCCCTAGGAATGTGCAGTCATCAAAATACTATCCCCACTTACCACATTGGCTTCAGCTTTTCCCACTTCCCATTCCTACCCCACTAGACCATTCCCTATAGCAATAATAATAATAATAATAATAATAATAATAATACACTGTAATTGAGAATGTGTTCTATTGTTCAACACTCCATTTGTATTCTATAATTAAGCCTTACACCCCTATGAAGCAGATTAAAATTCTTTTTTACAAATAAGAAAACAGAAGTATGAAACATTCAAAATTAGGTTGCTCCAGTATCACTCAACGGCTAAATATCAAGGCAGATATTAGAACTTAAGCAGACTGATTTGAGAACCCTCTCTACACCAGGTTTGTGAATGTCATGTCCCTGTATCTGTGCACCTGCTCTTCCTGTTGTCTGAAAGTACACTTCTCCAACACAGAGCTTCCTAGCAAACTTACGCTCATCCCTCAAAACTTCAAATTTTGACAGCCCTCTCACTGTTATTTAGGGATAACAGTCTTTCATCAATTCTTAGTTACACATATTTCCTATTTTAACATATACAAAATCAGGAGGCATCTTATAACTGATGGTATATCATTGTTTAATTGGCAGCATTTTTCTCTGAGTGATACATAAGATAATGTGCAACTTTTGATTAATGAATTAACTGGAGTTGATAAAAAATCTGGTTATTTTTAGAGTTCAAGATCAATTTTGATACTAAGTCTCTTGAAGGCTAAAACAAATGGAAGTGAGTACTTTCACAGATCTGAATGCTGGAGGGGAGAACATTCCTGGCTCCATGGGTGGGTGGATTTCTAACTTTGAGGCATACGTAGATTACCTGGGCACTGAATGGAAAATTTGGATCACCAGACTCCATTACCTGGGATTCTGACTTCATAGGTCTAGGGAAGAGATCAGAAATCTTGCATTTTTTCTGGTATCCTTAGAGGATTCTGACTCAAGTGGTCCACACTTTGAGAACCACTGCTTTAAGGGATGCAAAGCGGTTTTTAGTATTTCATTCTCGAGTGGAACTTCAGAATGAGTATGGATTGAGATAGATGATAATACTGATAATGCCCCATAGTCCCTTTGTTGAAATCCACTGGACAATGCCCAGGAGTATTATTTGCAGACTGTGGCATCTGATGAAAGAAAAAGTGAGAGCATACTCTGAAAAGATATCTCAGTGTACTTTTGGGGAAAACCAAAATAATACAGCTTAAATGTTCCACTTGTATCTAAAATAATGCATAGATTACTAACAAGTTGTGTGTTCTTCTGACAGTCCTCACAGATAATTTATATACATATGCATATATGCATTTCATATGTATGTTTATATGTACTCATATACATATACGTGTGTTTATTAGACTGTGAGTCTAATAGGGCACAGGCTGTATTTATGCCCTCAAGGCCTAGCTCAGTGCCTGGCATACGTGGAGACCCAACCCAACAAAGTGCTGCCACACACATGATTTCATAATAAAATGCTGCAACTCCTTGAGAACATTATATAAATACTGGGAGCTGAAACAGCCCCGAAAACTGTTCAAATATTTAGATCATTCAGCTTTTCCTTTGGTAATGGAAATTATATCTCTGTTCTTTTTCATCAATAAAGAAATTCCTGAATGTAGCTTGTTTTGCTGCCCTTTTGCCACAAACATATATTTTTGCTTTCTAATACTTCTTCTGCAGGTGCACCTCACTCCTATATATTAATAACATTTGCCTTCTGACTTGAGTATTTCTTAACATACTAACAACTTTAGGGATGATTTTTAGTTGGAATTAGTAAGTCAAGTATCATATCTTTTTATTACTGAAATGATCCAGCTGGATGAATATGAAAACAGAAATGTTCCATCATGTGATATCACAGAGTAGTTCATTAAACCACAGAAATGTGTTATCATCTCATTTATGTACTTTTCCCAAAACAGTTGTCCTAGGAATATACAGCAATATGTGCTCTATTCTTGACCTATAGTAAATTTATTAAAATTGGATTACTGATAACCATGGTAGGAAGTTTTCAGCAGGAAATAATTATAGCATCTTAGGGACGAGAAGCAAACTGGCAGTTTTCTACATTTGTAATATCTGTGACATAAACCTTTTATTTCTTCCAACCTATCTATCAATGTATTTAGGAAGTCTGAAAATAGAAAAGGCCATTTCTACTAGAAAGTATCAGTAGAACTGACAGTTCTATATATTCAATGATAATTAATATTTATAATGATGGCCCTGGGGCACTGTAAGTTCCTTCTAAACCAGTAAGAAAGATTGAGTTATGTCAGCATACTTTTAATAGCTAATGGGTTTTCTTATCTTGTAATGATTTGGAAATATATCCTTGAACGCTATATATGATTAGACTACTTAATTAGACTCACCCTTCAAGTTAAGCAGGGTCACCCTTTCCCAAAATTGAAGATGAATGATGACTTACTAGGATTAGTATTAGTATATTTATGCATATTTAAATAATAAAACATCTTTAAAACGATGTTCTCTGCTTCAAATTCAGTACTCAGAATTTTACTGGTAGCAGAAGCAGAAAGAAAAAAATTCCACCTATAACTTCCGTCTCCTAAAGATCCATTTCTTACCTTCTATCTTGAACATCAGAGAAGAATAAAATAATTTGTTTTATGAACTATTTTTCATGCATGCAGAAGTAGTGAAATGGGATTAAAGCTCAGTTATCCGTTCTGTGTTCTGTATCATCAGTCTTCCCTTTTTTAAAAAAATTTTATTTTACTTATTTTTTTATACAACAGGTTTTTATTAGTCATCAATTTTATACACATCAGTGTATACTTGTCAATCCCAATTGCCCAATTCATCATACCACCATCCCCACCCCGCCGCAGCTATCTCCCCTTGGTGTCCATTTGTTTGTCTGTTTGTTCTCTACATCTGTGTCTCAACTTCTGCCCTGCAAACCAGTTCATCGGTACCATTTTTCTAGGTTCCACATACATGCATTGATATACGATATTTGTTCTCTTTCTGACTTACTTAACTCTGTATG
Organism: Mesoplodon densirostris; assembly: GCF_025265405.1. NCBI lineage: Eukaryota > Metazoa > Chordata > Mammalia > Artiodactyla > Ziphiidae > Mesoplodon > Mesoplodon densirostris. Next base: position 54,312,042 of record NC_082671.1, read on the forward strand.
ACAGTCTCTACATCCATCCATGTCTCAACAAAAGACCCAATTTCGTTCATTTTTATGGCTGAGTAATATTCCATTTTATATATGTACCACATCTTCTTTATCCATTCGTCTGTCTATGGGCATTTAGGTTGCTTCCATGACCTGGCTATTGTAAATAGTGCTGCAATGAATATTAGGGTGCATGTGTCTTTTTGAATTATGGTTTTCTCTGGGTATATGCCCAGGAGTGGGATTGCTGGATCATAAGGTAATTCTATTTTTAGTTTTTTAAGGAACATCCATACTGTTCCCCATAGTGGCTATATCAATTTACATTCCCACCAACAGTGAAAGAGGGTTCCACTTTCTCCACACCCTCTCCAGCATTTGTTGTTTGTAGATTTTCCGATGATGCCCATTCTAACTGGTGTGAGGTGATACCTCATTGTAGATTTGATTTGCATTTCTCTAATAATTATTGATGTTGAGCAGCTTTTCATGTGCTTCTTGGCCATCTGTATGTCTTCTTTGAAGAAATGTCTATTTAGGTCTTCTGCCCATTTTTGAATTAGGTTGTTTGTTTTTTTAATATTGAGCTGCATGAGCTGTTTATATATTTTGGAGATTAATCCTTTGTCCATTGATTCGTTTGCAGATATTTTCTCCCATTCTGACGGTTGTCTTTTCGTCTTGTTTATGGTTTCCTTTGCTCTGCAAAAGCTTTTAAGTTTCATTAGGTCCCATTCGTTTATTTTTGTTTTTATTTCCATTACTCTAGGAGGTGGATCAAAAAAGATCTTGCTGTGATTTATGTCGAAGAGTGTTCTTCCTATGTTTTCCTCTAAGAGTTTTATAGTGTCTGGTCTCACATTTAGCTCTCTAATCCATTTTGAGTTTATTTTTGTGTATGGTATTAGAGAGTGTTCTAATTTCATGCTCTTACATGTAGCTGTCCAGTTTTCCCAGCACCACTTATTGAAGAGACTGTCTTATCTCCATTGTATATCCTGGCCTCTTTTGTCATAGATTAGTTGACCATAGGTGCATGGGTTTATTTCTGGGCTTTCTATCTTGTTCCACTGATCTATGTTTCTGTTTTTGTGCTAGTACCATATTGTCTTGATTACTGTAGCTTTGCAGTATAGTCTGAAGTCAGGGAGTCTGATTTCTCCAGCTCTGTTTTTTTCCCTCAAGACTGCTTTGGCTATGTGTGATCTTTTGTGTCTCCATACAAATTTTAAGATTTTTTGTTCTAGTTCTCTAAAAAATGCCATTGGTAATTTGATAGAGATTGCATTGAATCTATAGATTGCTTTGGGTAGTAGAGTCATTTTCACAATACTGATTCTTCCAATCCAAGAACATGGTATATCTCTCCATCTGTTGGTATCATCTTTAATTTCTTTCATCAGTGTCTTATAGTTTTCTGCATACAGGTCTTTTTTCTCCCTAGGTAGGTTTATTCCTAGGTATTTTATTCTTTTTGTTGCAATGGTAAATGGGAGTGTTTCCTTAATTTCTCTTTCTGATTTTTCATCATTAGTGTATAGGAATGCAAGAGATTTCTGTGCATTAATTTTGTATCCTGCAACTTTACCAAATTCATTGATTAGCTCTAGTAGTTTTCTGGCCGCATATTTAGGACTCTCTATGTATAGTATCATGTCATCTGCCAACAGTGACACTTTTACTCCTTCGTTTCCAATATGTATTCCTTTTAATTCTTTTTCTTCTCTGATTGCCATGGCGCGGACTTCCAAAACTATGTTGAGTAATAGTGGTGAGAGTGGACATCCTTGTCTTGTTCCTGATCTTAGAGGAAATGCTTTCAGTTTTTCAGCATTGAGAATGATGTTTGCTGTCGGTTTGTCATATATGGCCTTTATTATGTTGAGGTAGTTCCCTCTATTACCACTTTCTGGAGAGTTTTTATCATAAATTAGTGTTGAATTTTGTCAGAAGTTTTTCTGCATCTATTGAGATGATCATATGGTTTTTATTCTTCAATTTGTTAATATGGTGTATCACATTGATTGATTTGGGTATATTGAAGAATGCTTGCATCCCTGGGATAAATCCCACTTGATTATGGTGTATGATCCTTTTACTGTGTTGTTGGATTCTGTTTGCTAATATTTTGTTGAGGATTTTTGCATCTATATTCATGAGTGATATTGCTCTGTAATTTTCTTTTTTTGTAGTATCTTTGTTGGGTGTTGGTATCAGGGTGATGGTGGCCTCATAGAATGAGTTTGGGAGTGTTCCTTCCTCTGCAGTTTTTTGGAAGAGTGTGAGAATGATGGGTCTTAGCTCTTCTCTAAATGTTTGATAGAATTCACCTGTGAAGAACTATTGTTTTTTGGAAGATTTTTAATCACAGTTTCAATTTCATTAGTTGTGATTGGTCTGTTCATATTTTCTATTTCTTCCTGGTTCAGTCTTGGAAGATTATACCTTTCTAAGAATTTGTCCATTGCTTCCAGATTTTCCATTTTATTGGCATAGAGTTGCTTGTAGTAGTCTCTTAGGATGTAGTAGTCTCTTAGTATTTCTGCAGTGTCTGTTGTAACTTCTTCTTTTTCATTTCTAATTTTATTGATTTGAGTCCTCTCCCTCTTTTTCTGGATGAGTCTGGCTAATGGTTTATTGATTTTGTTTATCTTTTCAAAGAACGAGCTGTTAGTTTTAATGATCTTTGCTATTGTTTTCTTTGTTTCTGTTTCATTTATTTCTGCTCTGATCTTTATGATTTCTTTCCTTCTGCTAACTTTGGGTTTTGGTGTTCTTCTTTCTCTAGTTCCTTTAGGTGGCAGGTTAGATTGTTTATCTGAGATTTTTCTTGTTTCTTGAGGTAAGCTTGTATAGGTGTAAACTTCCCTCTTAGAAATGCTTTTGCTGCATCCCATAGGTTTTGGATCATCGTGTTTTCATTGTCATTTGTCTCTAGGTATTTTTTGGTTTTCTCTTTGATTTCTCCAGTGATCTCTTGGTTATTTAATAACATATTGTTTAGCCTCCATGTGTTTTTGTTTTTTACATTTTTTCCCTGTAATTCATTTCTAATCTCATAGCGTTGTGGTCAGAAAATATGCTTGATATGATTCAATTTTCTTAAATTTACTGAGGCTTGATTTGTGACCCAGGATGTGATCTATCCTGGAGAATGTTCTATGTGCACTTGAGAATAAAGTGTAATCTGCTGTTTTTGGATGGAATGTCCTATAAATATCAATTAAATCTATCTGGTCTCTTGTGTTATTTAAAGCTTCTGTTCCTTGTATATTCTCATTTTGGATTTTCTGTTCATTGTTGTAAGTGAGGTGTTAAATTGCCCCACTGTTATTGTGTTACTGTCTATTTCCTCTTTGATAGCTGTTAGCAGTTGCCTTATGTATTGAGGTGCTCCTACATTGGGTATATATATATTTATAATTGTTATATATTCTTTGATTGATCCCTTGATCATTATGTAGTGTCCTTCCTTGTCTCTTATAACATTCTTTATTTTAAAGTCTATTTTATCTGATATGAGTATTGCTACTCCAGCCTTCTTTTAATTTCCATTTGAATGGAATATCTTTTTCCTTCCCCTCACTTTCAGTCTGTATGTGTCCCTAGGTCTGAAGTGCGTCTCTTGTAGACAGCATATGTGGGTCTGGTTTTTGTATCCATTCAGCAAGCCTGTGTCTTTTGTTTGGAGCATTTAATCCATTCACATTTAAGGTAATTATCGATATGTGTATGTTCCTATGACCATTTTCTTAATTGTTTTGCATTTGTTTTTGTAGATCCTTTTCTTCTCTTGTGTTTCCCACTTAGAGAAGTTCCTTTAGCATTTGTTGTAGAGCTGGTTTGGTGGTGCTGAATTCTCTTCACTTTTGCTTGTCTGTAAAGCTTTTGATTTCTCCATCGAATCTGAATGAGATCCTTGCTGGGTAATCTTGGTTGTAGGTTTCTCCCTTTCATCACGTTAGGTATATCATGCCACTCCCTTCTGGCTTGTAGTGTTTCTGCTGAGAAATCAGCTGTTAACCTTTGGGAGTTCCCTTGTATGTTACTTATCATTTTTCCCTTGCTGCTTTCAATAATTTCTCTTTGTCTTTAATTTTTGCCAATTTATTTACTATTTGTCTCCGCATGTTTCTCCTTCGGTTTATCCTGTATGGAACTCTGCGCTTCCTGGACTTGGGTGGCTATTTCCTTTCCCATGTTAGGGAAGTTTTTGACTATAATCTCTTCAGATATTTTCTCTGGTCCTTTCTCTCTCTCTTCTCCTTCTGGGACCCCTATAATGTGAATGATGTTGTGCTTAATGTTGTCCCAGAGGTTTCTTAGGCTGTCTTCATTTCTTTTCATTCTTTTTTCGTTATTCTCTTCCGCAGCAGTGAATTCCACTGTTCTGTCTTCCAGGTCACTTATCCATTCTTCTGCCTCAGTTATTTTGCTATTGATTCCTTCTAGTGTCGTTTTCATTTCAATTATTGTATTGTTCATCTCTGTTTGTTTGTTCTTTAATTCTTCTAGGTCTTTTTTAAACATTTCTTGCATCTTCTCAATCTTTGCCTCCATTTTTTTTCCGAGGTCCTGGATCATCTTCAGTATCATTATTCTGAATTATTTTTCTAGAAGTTTGCCTATCTCCACTTCATTTAGTTGCTTTTCTGGGGTTTTATCTTGTTCCTTCATCTGGTACATAGCCCTCTGCCTTTTTATCTTGTCTATCTTTCTGTGAATGTGGTTTTTGTTCCACAGGCTACAGGATTGTAGTTCTTCTTGCTTCTACTCTCTGCTCTCTGGTCAGTCTTTCCTTTTTTGCTGGTCTCATATCCTCAGCCTATAAATATACTCGTTTCATTATCTTAAAATTTTCCTTGAATTCTTGCTTTTCCTTTCCTTTCAAAATGCCAACATATCCTTTTCCTTTCTTTCACAGTCAAACTGTTTTAAAATGAAATGTGTATACACACTCTTTATTTTACTGATCTTCCATTTACTTTTCAACTGATTTCTATTTGTATCCCCCTTGCTCCCTTATGAATTGCTGTACCCAGAGACCTCTCTTCCATTTTCATTCTATTTAACCAATTTGACACTGTTGAAAATTCTCTCTTTCTTGAAATCCTTTCTACCTCTTACTGCTTGAGGCTGTTTTTCTGCCTTTGATTCCTCTTCCTCAGTCTTATTTCCGATCTTAAATACTCTCCTTTAGCAACCCCTTTTTCTCATTCACTTTTATGGCTTCATTTACAACAGTATGTAACAAACAATACCAAATCTGTGCTTTGTTTCTAACCTCTCTTATACTCTAGATATGTGTTTTCAGTGGTCAGCTAGACATCTTTCCCTAGATGTCTCATAAGCACCTAAAGGCCAACAGCGAAGTGATCTTCTGTTATTCTCTCCCTCTTTCCCTCAACAGGCAATGAGACACCTGGTCTTGTAGATTACACCTCTTCAGTATCTCTGCATTGATCCTCTCTGCTGCTACTGTCATTATCTCTATTTGTTGTCCCTACTGGTCTTCCTTCCTCTAATTTAGCTTTCTTCCTACCATATTCCCCTTCTAATCTACCTCCAAACAGATCTGGCCATGTGACTGCCCTGTCTCTACCCTTGATTAATAGCATTCCAGAGGCTAGGACCAGGCAAAGAATATTGGTACTTTTTGTTTCCTTTTTGCCATACTGTTTTAATAGTTAGTGGGAGCAGTGGCCCCTTGGGGTGAAAATCAGATTATTGTTTGGTAAATAATCTGTAATCCAAAAGGGGCAAGGCAGAGAGGATAGTCAAGGGATAAGCTCCCCAAAGCAGAGAGTGAGTAGGTACTCAGGTTCAAAGCTGTAACCAAGACATTGCCTAGGATAATGGGTGAGGGTTTTTGGGAGCTCATTATCTGCTTTTTGTCACCATAAGCCTACTGAGAAAGCTTCAAGAGACAAATCAGGAGTGAACACCCTCTACTCAAAAGCTCCTTTGTCTCCACGTTGCTTTCAGGATAGTATCTAAAATTGCAGCTCCAACAAACAAGTCCCTTCACCATCTGACCCCAACCTGTATCTTCTACCTTGTCACTTGCCACTTCCCCTCACATGAATATGCCCCTGCCACACTGAGCCACTCTCTCTTCTCTGAACTCTTTCATCCTCCTATGTCTATAAGTAGGCTGATCTCTCTGTTTGGAATTCATTCATCACCTTGTCTTTCTAGTTAGTTTGAAAGTCACTTGCTTTGCCTAGCCTTTCTGGTGGAGCACATACCTCTAGTATAGCCTTTGCAAATTCATATCTAGTGATTTCTTAACATATTTGTACCCATAATCTAGCTTCTGCAGAACTGGATCTGGCCTGGGTTAGGGCTCTTAACAAATCTCCTCATATCCTGAAGGAGGCCCCAGCTTTCTATAAAAGAGCCAATATCTGTTTCTTTAGGTAGAAGAATTCCTCCAGGTTGATTCCCACTTCCTCTGCTTCCTCTGTTTCAATGATCTGGCATCTGGCTTCACCCCCTACTCCTAACCCTTTTGGGCTGATGACTGGTAATACCGTCTGCCAAGTTTAGTGTTTGTTTCATTGCTACCTGTTTCTCATAATTTTTGGTCTCACACACTCCCACCACCTCCAAGGGCAAGCTCTGCCCATCCTTCTGTCCTGGTTAGGCTTTCAGACCAGCCCCTCTGGGAAGGCACTTACTTGCCTGGAATGGGGATGACTAGCTTCTTTGTTGCTGCATCCACAGTGCCCAACATGGTGTTTGGAACTTAGACTCATAATATCTGTCTGATTGAATTGGATATAAAAGCCCTAAAGGAAACTACAGAAACCGTATTCCCCCTTGTATCATGCCAGCTACACTGGATTAGCATCATCAAATTAGAGACTCTGCCCTTCCCCCTCCATGTATCAGGTAGACCAAAGCAGCTCAAGAGCTTATTTTGGTAAGTTCTCAATAATGCAGACCAGTGTTTTCTGACTGCTGTCCTCGACAGAGTGGACTTGAAGGCAGCATGCACATTTGGACGTGTGCGTCTCAAGTGTGTGTGCCTTGATGGCTTAACCTCCCCAGATTCCCAGTGTCTGGCACCTAGCCATCCTCTCCTCAATCAGTCCCCCACTGATAAAGTAAAGGAAGTGGCAATGACGGATAAATAGTATGTTATCCACCCCCAGGCAGATTTGCTGTTGAACTTGTCTCCTGCTTAGATAGACTGCTCAGAACCCCAATCAAGTTGAATCACACAGCAGGCAAGCCCAAGGAACTCTCTGAATTGGGGAATTGAGTTCATATTTCTTGGCCTCCTGTCACAGCAGCCTCTGCAACCATTAATAAACCAAGTCCGAGATTTATCATTCGTTAATTCTGGGATTCTGATGTCCATCCTTTACTTAGGTGAACTAGGCAGCTGATTCTATTTGTAACACAGTGTCTTTGAAGCCGCTGATGGTGTCGGCTGAGAAACAGTGCTAATGAGCCTTAGGAAAGCCTACTAACATTAATTTTATTGCTTCAATCAATTTTATTGTTAGTAATGTAAGGGATCAAAGATTCATAAACAGTCCTTTCCACCGTAGGAATATAAACTCAAATAGAGGGTTGTTGGTGGTAAGACACACATCAAAATAGCTATAAAGCAAGTCAGTTATGTTAGGAGACATATGATGAACCAGCAAGTGCTGTAAGTACTCAGGGGGAAAACAGATTCCATCTCAGACTGGGCCTGCCCTTCTAACCCTTTCAAGATTCTATTTCCCACAACGAGATTCTTTGATATCCAAACAGGGTGAGCAGCCTGCTGCCCACCAACCCTTCCCGGGAACCCCAACCAGTGCTGATTGGGCTGCCCTAGTCTACCCAATGCAGTTATCATTGCTTTCAGCACCATCTGGGAAGAACTTCCAGGCAGACAGACCTGCTGAGTTCAGTGAGTATTCAGGGTTGTAGTGCTCCTACCTCTGTCACCTGGTTTCCCCATTCTGCAAAGGAAGCTTCCCAGCCTGTGTTCCCGTGTGCCTTTGCAAAATTTCTGTTTCTTAATGTGAGGCTAAAATACTGCGTTCCTGTTAATTACTGCTACACTTGAGTTCCCAAACTCACACAGTGTCCCTTTACACCAACTCCCCCTCTCTATCTCCCCCAGTTTCTGTAATTGATTTTCTTATTTTTATTGCTAATTTTGGCTCCTTTTCTAAGGACAGTTTGTTCACTTGAGTACTTGGAAGTTGTTCAGTCATCAACAGTTAGGCACCAGTAAAAAATTAAAAACCAATTTCTGATTATTGTTATCATATATGTGCATCAAGCTGAGAACACATATTCCTTTTTATTACATATTTTAATAGTTTTATTGAGTTAAAATCAACAGACGATAAACTACACATATAGAAAGGTGATGTTTTGATATATAGCATACACCTGTGAAACCATCACCCCAATCAGAATTGTCAACATATCCATCACCCCCCAGATTTTCCTTTGCAAAAAATGTGCCCCTTTGTAACGCCTCCCCCTTCCCCAGGGAGCTACTGATTTTCTTTCTATCACTGTATGTTACTTTACATTTCCTAGAATTTTATGGAAATGGAATTCTACAGTGTGTGCTATACCATTTCTTTATTCTATATTTGATTTATTCATCTTTATTATTAGTTGACAGGGCATCCAGGCTGGTGAGAGAGGCATATGAAGAGTGATACTTTAACATACTGTCGCTCAATTCAGAATTTTCAAATGTGCAGTTCTTCTAAAATTTCTATCATCAGAATGTTACATTATTTTATAGCTTAAGTGTGGCGTCCTTCCTGAAAATTATCTATGATAATATAGTAACATGCCTTTAGCAACTACCACATAAGGTAATTTCCTACATGTAGTACATGATATCTGTAATCTGAAGTCTGTCCTGTTACATTAGTACCTCTACCATATTAGAGTCTAATTAAGCCATAAAATATTTTGCACATGGCCAAATCATATTTGGGTGGAGGTAGTATATGTAAATTAGCTAAGATAGGCATTAGGTTCCAGAAGAAAACAGCTCTGGGGTGTGTGTGTGTGTAATAATGTGCGAGTGTGTACATTAGTATGTGTATAGAAATCAGCCTTCTCATTAGTTTGGAACACTTAACCACTTTTTTTTTCACAGTGTTCAATTCATTGTCCTGCACTTTATGATTTACCGACTAAAACAAGCTACTTATTTTAAGTATTCCCAATGTGTATGTAAATCACTATATATTTGGATTTTTTATCCTTTACACTTAGTTGAATTGTTGCTTCATTTTTTAAAGATTTTTTTTTTGAGAAGAAGGAAGAACATTTTATATATTTGCTGAGGGAGCAATTCTCAAGTGTATTTAATAGGGTTCCCTGGCTGTGGATATGAAGCCAAACAACAGTCTAAAACTAGCAGTTATTCTCTTAGAAATCTGCCTTCTTAGGGTCAAAGGATATGTTAGGTCTTGAATCAACCTGGGAAATAGATAGAGGTGAAGAGACTCATTTATAGGAAATGTTCACCTTTAACTATCCCTCCATGGCCCAATTGAAATAGGGAGATAAATAGAGTAGATAATAGAAGCTGACCAAATGAAGGCTCAACAATGAGAATCTCAAATTATGTCATATCGTATGGCACATTTGGGATCCTTGGCCTATGACAAAATTTGAAAGTCACAGCAATAACTTTAAGACACTGAGATAAGAGCAGTATTACTAATTCAAGGATTTAGGATGGTTTCTTCACAATGTAAGTACAATGTAGATGGCTCATTTTTGTTCTTTTTTCATGTTTTCATATAGTCTTAACATCATATGCCAAAAATCAATTTGTAAATGTCTTCCTTGTGGAGAATTCTGTATAATCTGAAGAGAGCTAGTTGTAGTAATAATAATAACTATTGGTAGAAGTCTTTTTTTTTTTAACTAGGAAAAGGCAATAATCACATGTAAAATTTTAGAATAATTAGCTTCACTGTAAGAGACCCTATAATCGAAGTTTTCTTTGAAATGCCAAAAACACAGTCAAGCTGAGTAGAGAGAGAGTTTGGTTCAATCAGTCAGAAAAAAAAGTTACTATTTTGAAGAAAATATGTAGAGACTTTTTAGAAACCCCTCTAGGATATAATTATAGGACTTTAATTTCTGGATCATCTTTAAAGAGGACAAGCTGTAAGGGGTATAATTCATCTACTTCATAATATTGAATCAGTAAGAGACATGGAAAGCAAGTCAAAGTTACCAATTAATCCTTTGTTAACATTAATCTTTTGGAAAATTTTGTGTTTACTGTATCTAAAAATGCTGTCAAAATTACATGCAGTAAGAAAAGCACCTAGATAATCTAACTAAGTGATCTCAAGGTAATTTTTTTTAAATTGCATAACTGCATTCCAGATGTCACCGCCGATACTGTATTAGCAGTAATATCCCGAGGCTGTGCACTGTGAATCCCTATTATTGGCAATCAGACCAGTCATTTTCTGGGATCATTCTCTTCAGAGTATACCTGGAGGTGCTTACATGTATGACCCGTGTTTCCCTGGGCACCTCCAGTTTGTGTGTCCAGGGTAATTTCACTGATTTTGAAGGAATTCCTGTAGACAGTGTTACAGAGGGGTGCTTTGTCTTATGAATAATCAAAACTTACCTCACAGTCACTGTGAGGTTCTCCACTCCAAGTTGGGCACCAGGTCCTATCTATGCTACCCTCAGATGGTCTTCTGGATCCTTCCCCAGACCTAGCATCATCTCCTCATTAAATTCTTTCCTATTTTTCCAAACACCCTTAACCAATCTTTGAATCTTTGAATTTTCCAGCCTTTGCTGCTGTTTACAAAGTAGATAGCTCAGTGTCCTCTGTATGAACTGGGGATGGGTCCTGGAGGAGGGAGGAAGGACCCTTAGGAGAGAAGGCCATTCATAGCACAGAGGGAAAGCTGAGTAAACAGGAAGCACACCTATTAGTACATCAGGTGATACTCCTGCTGCACAGATCTGTCTTTCTTACTACCTTAGGAGCTTCTCAAAGTCAAGTCCCATACTCTTTTTACTCCTGTATCCTCAAGGTCTGCTAAATAGTAGGTTCTCAGGCAAATCTGTTACATGAATGAATAAAATTAATATAAATGTGGACATACAAGTCTTATGTATATTACATATGCTTCTAGAAAAAATAATATCTATATTCAAGGGAAAATAAATCATAAAGCAGGGCACATGACAAACATTACTCAGATTTCCTATGCATGTGAGCTAGAAAGATAGATTTCAGATAGTTTATATAGAGTATAGTATTGAATTAGAGTGCTATTAGCAATAACAAATAAGAGTCCAAATACATTATGACTTAATCATAATAGAAGTTTATTTCTCAAGTAACTGTCCAAAGTAAGTGTTTCTTATTGGTAGGAAGTTTAGGGAACAAGACTCCTTCTCTCTTTTGCTTCCTCTCCTACCCCTCCTTTCCTGTTTCTGGGGACCTCGTTAACTGTATCCAGCCAGCAGAAGGGAAAGAAAGAGGATAGAGGGCGGCACATTTGTTTCCTAAAAGCCTTGGCTACTCCTCTTCCATTGGCTGAAACTCAGGTAGTCCAGCTGTGTGCCAAGGAAGAAGAAGAAACAGATTTCTGAGATCTGCTAGCAATCTGCCACAGTAAGCATACTATAACTACTTCTTGCCAGGAATTTCTCTTATTAGTAGGTACTATGACTCTATGTTCTTCAAGATAACAAGAGATTAAATATGTGGGTAGAAAAATTTACAGCCTATGAGGTAGAATTCATCAATTTATTTTCCCTGCCTGTGTAATAAATTTCACTTTTTTAGTTAAGTGAATTTCTTTTGTTCTCTAGGCACAAGAGATATTAGAGTGGAAAGAATTCCAGAGGCTATCTTCATAGTTCAGGGTGAACATGCCACCAGAGCATTAATGAAGGTGAATTAGCAGAGGGTTTTCCTGTTTTTTTAATGATCTGCCCTAGGAAATTAGAAGCATAGACTGCTGAGTTTTATAGTTTGCAATTACAGCTATTTTTTATTCGTCATATTTGAAATAGTTCCAGTTAAAATGTAAACAAATTTACTATTTATTATTTGGCTTTACAGTCCCAAATTTAAATTTCAGAGCGGTTATTGTTAGTGTAGTTCTTAAATAAAGTGTTGGTTAATTGAAAATAAAATGACAGTCCTCAGTATATATGAACTTCTTTAAACCATGTTTAAAAAACTTGGGCAGCTTACTCTTTTAAGTCAGCCTCACTGATATTTTTTTCCTTGATTTTTTTTTTGTTTTTTGTTTGTTTGTTTGTTTGTTTGCGGCACGCGGGCCTCTCACTGTTGTGGCCTCTCCCGTTGCGGAGCACAGGCTCCGGACACGCAGGCTCAGTGGCCATGGCTCACAGGCCCAGCCACTCAGCAGCATGTGGGATCTTCCCAGACCGGGTCACGAACCCGTGTCCCCTGCATCGCAGGCGGACTCTCAACCACTGCGCCACCAGGGAAGCCCTTTTCTTTGATTTTAAAGTCCCAAATCCTTCTTGTTTTTGGTTTACTCACTGTGAGCCAAAGTTTAAAAGAGCAGCACTTAAGCTGTGCTCTTAAATTCACTACAGAATTATTTCCTTTGAAGAAATATAATGGCTTAAATAAGTTCATTTCATTAATTGTCTTTCAAATGCTTTCAAACACTCATATGTCAATCCAGGTGCCTCCTACTCAGGACTCAGTCCTGTTTGTTAAGGATGAATTCATCAGAATTCAACAGATATTTACTGAGACCCAAGGTACACCAGACGTACCTTAGAAACAGAAGACTCAAAGATGAATAATGTAAAATTCAGACCCTCCGAGAGCTCTCATTTAGAAACAACCTGTGTCCATCAATGGATGAATCAATAAAGAAGATGTGGTATATATACAGTGGAATATTATTCAGTCATAAGAAAGAAGGAAATCCTGCCGTTGGTGACAATGGATGGACCTTGAGAGCATTATGCTAAGTGAAATAAGTCAGACAGAAAAGGACAGTACTGTATGATGTCACTTACATGTAGAATCTAAAAAAGCCAAACTCACAGAGGCAGAGAGTAGAATGGTGGTTACCCAAGCGGGCCTGAGGGTTGGGAGAAATGGGGACATGTTGGTCAAAGAGTACAAACTTCCAGCTAGAAGATGAATAAGTTCTGGGGATCTAATGCACAGAGTTTTGATTATAGTTAACAGTACTGTGTTATATACTTGACAGTTGCTAAGAGAGTAAATCTCACATGTTCTCACCACAAAAAAAGAAATGGTAATTATGTGACATGATGGAGATGTTAGCTGAGCAATGGTGGTAATCATTTTGCGGCATATAAGTGTACCAAATCTACATGGTACACTTGTAAGTTATTAAACTTACACAGTATTATATGCAAATTATATTTCTATAAACCTGGAGGGAAAAAAGTCTAATGGCTCTAAGCCAACTGTGGTAAACTCAACAACAAGTGCAGCAGGAGAACTCGAACCCAGAGACTTTACAGTGGTGTCCTGTATACATAAGACCTGAGAAGAGCCTTGCAAATATGATTTTGATGAGTCCAAGGAAGAGAATGTGTATTCTAGGAAAAAGGAACCTTGCAGGCAAACGCATGGAGATGGAAGAGTCCAGTTCATGTGCAAGGAAGGGGAGGGCCAGTATGAGTCTTGGACCACGGGATCTGTGGAAGGGTAACATGGGAGATGAGAATAGATGGCCTTGACCATCTTCTTGAGACATTAATTTACAACGGTGCATAGGAGCTACTCTTCTAATCCATCCTAGTTTTATTTATAAACTCCATATCCTCTCTGTAAATCTTTTTAAATTCTAAAAGCAATGTATATTTAATTTCTTAAATTTGTATTGAAATATAGTTGCTGTATAAAATTATATAAGATACAATATTATATAAGATAACAATCTTTTTAAATTATAAAAGCAATGTATATTAATCTGACAAGATTTATAAAATGAACAAATACACAAAATAAAAATAATCTGTAATATCACCAGCTGAAGATGACTGCTTCTTCAAAATGAAATACATGTTTACATACTGGAGTAATACTTTCTTCATAATTTTAATCCTGCTTTTTTACATGACATTTATCATAAGTGCTTTTACATGTCATTAATAATTTTCAGAAGAATATACACTACTATGTATAAAATAGATAACTAATGAGAACCCACTGTATAGCACAGGGAACTCTACTCAGTGCCCTGTGGTGACCTAAATGGGAAGGAAATCTAAAAAAGAGGGGATATATGTATACATATAGTTGATTCACTTTGCTGTACAGCAGAAACTTAACACAACATTGTAAAGCAACTATACCCCACTAACAAAAAAAAAAAAGAAACATCATTTTAGTAAACTGTATGGCATTCCATTTTATGAATGTGCCATAATTTATTTAATCACTCCCTCATCACTGTACATTTAGATCCTTATCTTTGCTCTAGCAGCTTAATGCTGAGATAGTGTAGATAAAACTAGACTTCCCGTTGCTTCTGTTGTTGACTGATGCACTGAAACCACTAGAAGGGCAAACCTTGCCAGACCACTTTGGATGGATCTTGCCTCTGAGCAGCAGGGTGAACTCCTGGGAAACACACATGTGCTTCCATAGAAAACTACAAGTAGTTGTGACAGCTTTGCTCATATAGGGATTGTTTTTCCTTTGGGTCCCTTCATATCATTTCTCCAGTCACTATTTGAATATTTTTTTAAAGTTTGGGTGTGTGTATGTAAACAGTAGTGTAATGGTATTTTATTTCCAGATAAAATAGCTGACACTTAGTAGCCGGGCAACTGTCGGTTATCTTCCCTCTCCTAGTCCCTTCTTTATATCAGATAATCAGAAAAATGTTGTCTAAAGGGTTTTTTTCCTTTTTACAATACATTACTCAAGTACAGAATTAGGCCGAATCTGTTAGCTCAAGCACTCAAGATTGGAAACCCTTTGAGGTATGATTTGGTGTTGCCTTAGTGATCAAGTCTAATTGCACAGCAGATCTGATTGATCAGGAAGAAATAGGTTGTTAAAGCAAAAAATATGATCATTCTGGAAGAAGTTTGATTAAGTGACCTCATATTGACAGGACCAAGCAGTGACCATCAGCCTGTGTGGTTAAGAGGTTTGGGAGCACCATAAAAGAGCAAACCTGTCTTTAAGAAACCCATAGTCTGTTTCGCTTAATTGTAATTGGAAGGAGTTATTGGTTTGCTCAATCGCTTTCTTTTTGGTATTTTTCCCCTTCAATTAACTAAGTGGGAGAGCTGTGTTGTTTCATTACTGGCTGAGAAGCCTGTATCAGCTAATGGGTGTTTTAGCAGAGATGGAAGCAGTGGTTATAATAAAATGGTCTGAAAGTAGATAGTCTGTCAGAGATCTGACACTTACTCAAAGCCGACAGAGGCCATTCATTGGTACATTTCTTGCTTGGCACCCACTGAAAGCTCTATCTGATGACTTCTCATTCAGATATGTATGGAAACTGTAGTATTCCATTTCTTTTTTTATTGTCATCAGTGAGCTCATTTTGCTCAAAGCAGTATTTCTCCTGATATAAGTTTGTGAGTTAGCTCACAAATAAATACGGAGTAGCTATTTTGACTGTCATCTTACCATTCCTGACCTGCCATTCAAAGCTTGTTTTCCTGAATAACCAGTAAGTGAGCTCATCAAAATGCAAAAAGCCTTTTATAGTGCTATATTAATCTAGAAAGCTTGCATTAAATTATTACACACAGGCACTTTAGCCATCTTATTCTTGCTGGATAGTTTGAGGAAATCAGCTTCTTTTTTCTCCTTACTGAAATAATCTCAATATCAAGTAGGCGATCTAATCCTTGCTATTAGAAAGTGGCTCAGGGAAGCATAGGAATTAAGAGTTTCCTGGTTTTACCCTTATTAAAACCAGTCTACTTATTATTACAGAGCCAGCAGGTGCTTCACATCATATTATCTTGGGAGCCTAACCATAATACCATCTAATGTACAAAAAAAGCATGCCAATTTTAAAAGTAGGTAATTGATTACAATGTAATAAATGAATAATTGTTTTAAGTAATTTTCTAGTATTTGCAGGAATAAATTTGGAAATTTTTGTTCAGCCATGTTTTACTCCAGTGGCCTAGTTTTCAGTGATCAGAGTTTCAGAGTGAGGTCATGTCTCTTTCCTGAATTCACATATTTCTTCACCTGTACTATTCCTACAGGCCTCATATCTACCTTGCATCTGAGGTACTTGTGCTGATGCTACATTTTTTATTAGACTGTGCACTCTTGAATACACCACTGTAATGACTAGTGTGTTTTCCATGTGAGACATTTGATATGTACTTGAATGAATGAGTAAAAGTATTCTAAGTCTCATATCCTACACATTAAGCTAGTCTACCTTGTAAAAGGGATATTGTAATGGCAAAGATTTTTAGTTTTTAAGGAGTTTCCAGAATTCCATTTTATTAAACGCTTTGTTCAACTTGTTGCTCATACATCAGAGGGAGTTTCAATTCTCTGTTAAACCAGAAGTATTTATTCTTAAATTTACAACAAGAGGCCATTGGAAAAAGTCCTTGGCATTTTTGACAGTCCTTTCTTCTCCCGCGAGGTTCTCTTCTCCCTTGGTTCCTGTGGTTGCACTTGTGATCTTCCCACCTTGATGCTAACAATTCCTCCTACAGTTCCTCTGCCTTTTCTTTCCCTCCATTTTCCCCCAAGGACTGTCCTTGGCTCTTTCCTGTCTCTTTGTTATCTCAACTTTAGTAGTTTCATCCCCCTGTTCCAATTTCAGAAGCATCTTGTAATATCAGTTCTGATTATATTATCCGCATGTTTCTGGTTCTGATATCTTTTTCCAGAGCTTCTGGCTCATCTTTCTTTTCATCTAGATATCACTACTAGCCAGTTGCTATCATATTATACTCAACACTTTAAAAATGAGGCTTCTGAATGTTTTCTAAAAATATTTTTATGTATATGAAAGAAATTAGACACATTTAAAAAATCAAAAACAGAAGAACTTGGAATGAAAAGCAATAGTCCCCTGACTCACTTCCTGCTTACCTACTATCAGCTTTTCTAAAAGGAGTTCCTCACCTGAACTACAAACCAGAAAATGACCCGAGCAACTTATTTTTCAGATCTCCCAAGGATGGTACATGACTAGTACCATACCAGATACACAGGAGAGAAGTTCATTCATGATATACTCAGGATGCCTTAGGGCATTAGAACTTATTTCTCTTGTGAAAGTCCAGTTGAGACAAGGTACTAGAGGGGACCACTTTCCGGGGGGACCACTTTCCCATTCTAATATTTTATACCATGCTTTCTTTAACTGGTCAGTTTTAGACGTTACCAGTAGACTTTTTCTATGATAGATGATGATTTACCTTCCTTATACCACCACCCTTCCATATTCCCTTTTCTAATGTAAGTTACCTTTTTAGCCTTCACCAGTATATGTGTTCACCTTCATTTCTTGTTTTATCTACTATACATAGTTTTCCTTGCTTCCCTATTTCCAAATAGAGTTATGTTCTGAGTTCTTAGTGGACATGAAGTTTTGGGGAACAGTATTCGACCCACTACAGGTAGTTTTCAGTGTATTGATGGAGTTTGAGTATTTAAAGCCCTAGTATTAGATGAAATCATTAAGAAGTTAGTAGATGGAAAAGAAAATATCTGAATATAGATCCCTAGGGAACTCAAACTTTTGGAGATTGAGAAGATAAGACCTGAGAAGAAGACCAAGATATAGGGGCAATGAGGTGAAAGAACTAAGACAGTGGTATATCCCTGCAACATGGAGAGTTTTAGGAGAGAGTGGTGAACTACTGGTAGGTGTTTTGTTACATGGATTTAGTCCTTTATTTTATTGCACTACATCATCAGTAAAATCTTTTAAAAATAGTAAATGGCACAAAAACTTTCTAAGAAATTATATATCTTAAAATATCTTTATCCAGCTTCTTCAGGTATTTGAAAGTTTTGTCAAGTATAGAAATCTAGGGTCAAAATCATTGCTTTGCTGTCTTACAACAAACAGTGAGAAATGTGATGCTAGACAGATTCTTATCCCTTTATGTGTAACCTTTAGGTTGCACATAAGGGTTATTTCCCTCTGGAAGATTTGTATGTTGCACTTCCTGTGAAATTTCACAATGTGCATTTAGATGTGAATCTGTTTCATTCATCTGAGGTACTGTTGTATATGGGGTAAGGGTTTGACCTCTATAGCTAGAGTATCTGGATTCAAATCCTAGTTTTGCCCTGCAATAATCTTGAGAAAATTACTTTAACTCCCAGTATCTAAGTTTCTTTCTCTTTAAAATTGAGAGAGTGGGGCTTCCCTGGTGGCACAGTGGTTGAGAGTCCGCCTGCTGATGCAGGGGACACGGGTTCGTGCCCCAGTCCAGGAAGATCCCACATGCCGCGGAGTGGCTAGGCCCGTGAACCATGGCCACTGAGCCTGCGCGTCCGGAGCCTGTGCTCCGCAACAGGAGAGGCCACAACAGTGAGAGGCCCGCATACCGCAAAAAAATATAAAAAAATTAAAAAAAATAAATTGAGAGAGTGCTAAAATTTCCTACCTCATGGGACTGCTGTCTGCACTATATGAGTAAATACAGGTAAATTGCAAAGAACAGTGGCTGCCATATAGTCAGTCATCAGTAAGTATTGGCTATCATTTCATTATTCATTATTTGGAGAACTTGATGGGGCCTTTTAATCTGAAGACTAAAGTCCTGTGAAAAGTTCTTCAATTATTATTGTTATTATTTAAGATAGTTTCTTCACTTTGATTTTTCTCTTTTCTTGGTATGAAATTTGTCTTTAATCATAAGCTGTATGTACCATTTGAGTTGGTACATTTTGATTGTTGGTTGGTACAAAAGCTGTTTGATTTTTTTCCTATCATATTTTTCTTCTATTTTCTATATTTTACTCTTTTAGAAAGACTACTTCGACTTGATCTTCCAAGTATTATATTGCATTTTTGAAAAATTTCAGCTATCATATTTTTAATTTCTAAGAGCTCCTTATTCTCTGAATATTCCTTTTTATAGCACTGTGTGCTTTTCTTATGAATGAAATATTCTTTCAAATCTATTAGAAGGTATTAATTAGAAATATTTTAAGCCTGTGCATTATCTCTATTTCCTTCAGGGTTAGTTTTTATGATGGTATATCTTGGTTATTCTGTTAAATGTTATAGTCTTTTGTCAAGTATTTGTTTCTCCTTGATCTCACATTAATGTTTAAGAGTGAATTAAACATTGACCTTTGATATGAAGGTAAGGTTTGTTGACTGGCAGACTTACATTGGGTGAGCTAAAAAGGTGCCACTTTTTACACTTTGAACTCTAAACACTGAAATGCAGGGGACTTTGTTACAAAGGATAACTCCTACATTAGCTACTTAGTTTCCTTCAGATATTTTATTTATTTATTTTCTTTACAGAAGAACCATCCATTCTAGCTTTGGGGGTAATTGCTTTCTTTCAGCTGTCTGCTCAAGATGGGAGGAGGTGGTTGTGTTGATTGTTCATCAGTAGACCTTTAACTAACCCAGAAATTCATTGAATTTTCTTCTCCACTGGTGGTGTTTTACCTTTTATCTTTGTTTACACTTTTCTTTGTCCCTTTAATGTAATGCTTATAAGATGGGAGGAAGAAGAGATTTAACAAAGTTTTTAATCTTTCATCTTTAATCAGAAGTTTGGATGTAATCTTTTTGTTAAAAAATTAATAATATATGTTATATATATTAAATATATAATTACATTTACATTGTATTTCATGTATATATATATATATAATGTACACATTTTCTGTACCAATTCTACTCCATTTAATATTATAGTCAAGTTTTTGACATAAATATTTGAAGTAGGATAAGAAAGGGTCACCTTATCATCTTGTTATTGCATCTTAGTGAATGCTTTCAAGCTGCCACCACTGCCTTAATTCCCCCTGACCTAGCAGGACTCAAAAGGTGGCATGCTGAGGTTGCCACTTAGTTACCTGATATTACAAACAGATCATTCATTCACTCAGTAAATGTCTCTAACCATGTGTCTGGTTCTTTGCTAGATGTTAGAGAAAAAAAGAAAAACATACAGGCATAGTCACTGCCCATATTTATACAAATTATTTGTAAACTGTTTTGATATTAAGGAAAATTGGGGGTGAAAGCAATATTTTATAGCTTGATTGTGGTAGTGTTTATGTGTCAAAATTCATGAAATTGTTGGTGATTTTTTTGCATATAAATTTTACCTCAGTACAGTTGGTTTCAGGTCTGAGGAGATAATATGTATAACATGATGACTGTAGTTGATTATACTGTATTGTATAATAGAAATTTATTAAAAGAGTAGAACTTCAATGTTCTCACCAAAAGAAAAAAAAAAGGTAAATCTGTGAGGTGATGGATGTGTTAATTAACTCAATGGGACAATGGGGGAATCCTTTCACAATTTATACATATATCAAATCATCATATTGTAGTCTTTAAATATCTTACAATTTTATTTGTCAATTATACCTTAATAAAGCTGGAGAAAAATAATGTTGGTTTCAATAAAAAGGAAGACAAATAGGAATAAGCCCAGGCAAACTATATAGAAGGTGTCCTTTCAGAAATCTATAAAGACCATAAAAGCTATAAAAATTATTAGAGAAAGAGGAAATACATCATGTGTGTGGATGAAAAGATTCAATAATGTAAAGATGTCACTTCTTCCCAAATCAATCTATAGAATCAATTCAGACTTCCCCTCCCCCCGTTTTTGGTTTTGTTTGGGGGTTTTTGTGAGAAATTTCAAACTGATAGAAAACCCAAAGAATCAAGATACTTTTGAAAGGTGGGCAAAAAGATGAGGAGTAGCTATTCTGAGCCAGGCACTGCTTCTCCTGTGATGCCACGTATAGTTAATGGCAGTAGTTAAGAGCGAACTATTAAGAAATAGAGAGTATTACTTCTATTTCAAAAACAGAAAACCCAGAGAAGTTTAGTAAAATAACTCAAAGTTACACAGCTGACAAGCGACAGAGCTGGAATTCACTCACATTAAGATATATACTGATTAGTTATAAAGCAGAAACTAACACACCATTGTAAAGTAATTATACTCCAATAAAGATGTTTAAAAAAAAAGATATATACTGAGACATTTCAAAGTATAGGCTGTTTCTGGTTGGCCAAGTGTTGGTCTTCAGAGGCAGCCTGTGGTGAGAGAAAGAGCACTGGACTTGGAGTTGGAAGAGTTCTGGTCCATGGTGTGACCTTGAGCAATGCCTTTGCTCTCACCGCTTCTTTGTCTGTGACATAGGGATAAGAATAACTCACATAGCTGCTGTGAGGACTAAATGACATGCTGAAGAAATTATATTATGCTTTTTTAAAGAGTTGTCATTAACTTCCTAATTATGAACTATAAAGTAGTGAAAATAATTTTCACTAAATCTCCAATGTTATTATCCAACTTGTGAAGAGGATTTTAGGATTTTCAAATTTTATTTACATATATTGTCATTTTACTTTCAAAAAGTTCACATGAGAAAATCAGTCTTTTTATGAAATTTTGGATATTTTATACCCAAGTCTGGAATAGTTGTAAAAAACAATATAATGCTCAAAAGAGTTTGCTTTCATTGAGCACTCACATCTAAATGTTGAAAGCAGACTCCCCAGAAGCTCAACAAAAGACAGAGGGAAATGACCTTGTGATTTAAAAAAAAAATGCTGTGGATAATCTAGAAAGCAAATAATCCACATGTGGGTAATCAAGAGTTGATTAATTGTTTTGAGGATGTTTAATTTCCTACTGTTTATCAATATAATTTAACTACCAGTGCCTAGGATAGTGATATAAATAGTCCAAGTACTATTTTTTTATGAGAAATTGTCAGGTTTTTATTAATAATAAACACTTTGAAACACAGTACTCTCATGATTTGACTTTGCCATTAAAAGTACCATGCTCATTTTAAAAAAATTGTATTTTCTTTTCTTTTGAATAGGGTAGCAGGTTAAACTAATGATTAGGGTCTGTTTTAGGTATGGATGGTTCTAGATATTTACACACTTTTTATTATTCTTAGTTATGTTGTTATGATAGAAATAACTGTTACTATGCATGAGAAAGGGTTTATCATTCAAGTGTCTCATTTTATAACTACACTTAATTTTACAAAGAAATAATTTGTCATTTTCCAAAGTGATCCATTAAATGCTGATGTCAAAAGCCATTTTTGTTTGGCCTCCTCTGAAGCCAGTGGTCTGTGACATTGTAGGAGGTATGCAGTCTTGTGTCACCACACTTGAGGGAGGCAAAGTAAACAAGATACTGACATATGTGAGCTTTTTTTTATTCATACATTTTCCTTTCTTGTTTTCTGCTTGTTGGTTTGTTTTTAATGATTACCTCAAAACATATGTACTTTCTAGAAAATCTATCGCCACAGTGCCTTCCACTTCCATTTTCTAAGTTGATTTTGATCTCTAGAGTATGACTGCTATTCGTGACTGCTGTTGGATGGCTAAATATCTTTTGGATTTTAGATTCTCTGTGCTCTGGGACAGCATCTCAATATCATCACTAGCTGACTGTTCTAAATGTAGCTAGTGAAAAAGTTCTAATTGTCCCTAAGGAACTAGTTCCTTTCTAAGACAGAATATATAATGAAATCACAGTTTTTCATAAAATTTATTTTTAGTTTTTTATATAATGTACCTACAGAGTATAAAATTAAGGTCCTTATAATTAAGACTAAATCATATGAGCTGATACATCCTGTACTAACCTTTTAGAATACTGTAATTCCGTTTGGAAAGTAATTTGTTCAAACTTGGTAGTTCTTATATGGAATAAAATAATAACATTTCCCCCTCCTAGGTCTACTGTTCTCTGTGTTTCTAACTCAATTAGATAATATAAAGTTTGGTTTTAACTGACCTAAAGAAAGTACCAAAGAAATAAGTCATTTGATTTTTTTTTACTACTTTCTGTTATTATATGATATGTAAAGCACAATATGTGCATATCTGAAATTGCACACAAAATGTGTGCATTTATATGTTCTAACTCATAGTAATATCTACATTTGTGTATAGATAAAATATACTTAATTCTTAAATTGTGGATCAGATTTCAATTCTTATTAATGATTACTGAGTAACTAAAGATACCATCAGATAGCTTACAGATAAGGCTGCTTGTTTCATCTTTAACTTTTTTTTTTTTTTTTTTTGCGTTACGCGGGCCTCTCACTGTTGTGGCCTCTCCCACTGCGGAGCACAGGCTCCGGACGCGCAGGCTCAGCGGCCATGGCTCACGGGCCCAGCCGCTCCGCGGCATGTGGGATCTTCCCAGACTGGGGCACAAACCCGTGTCCCCTGCATCGGCAGGGGGACTCTCAACCACTGCGCCACCAGGGAAGCCCCTCACCTTTCACTTTAATTAGAACCATGAGCCAAACAAACATACCTTCTGGTGGAAAATGCATACTTTGGCAATTCAAGCACACTCTCATTTTCTACCGACTTTCACCAAAGTAGAAAAGTTTTCATAAACAAATCAAAATTAGCAGGAACATGAAAGTGTAAAATAAAGCAATGTATATTATCTGGGTAGTTTTACTTTGCTATCCTAAATGGTAGCAAGTATATAATTTGAGCCATGACATATGTATACTTATACTATATTTTATAAGTTGAGTCATATTTTAAATGAATTAAGACATTTCACTACCTAATGAACTACTCAGTAAATCCTTCTGAGATATGAATTATTGCTCCATACTGTATCTTAGTGTTTTCAAAACTCCAGTCATTCATATGCCACCTTAATAGGTTTTGTCATATTCATATGCTGTTTATACCAATATCTACTTACTGTTGTTTCTGTAATCCCTCTCACTTTTTAAATTTAAATACAATTTCACTACTGTACTATTAGTATCACTTGCTATAAATAGAAATAATTCAGAAATATACAAATGTAGCTATTAAAATAAAGTATTTGCCTGTTATCACCTAAATACCATACCAGTGGTGGCAGATATATAACATGCTGGGAAACACTGTCCTGCATGATTGTAAATTCAGATTTTCATAAATTTAATTTTCTTAAAACAAAACACACTTTAGATAGATAGTAAACCCAGCAAGGGCAGAAATTACTTCTGCTTTATGTATCCTTGTTTCCCCAGCACTTAATACTTGGCATATAACAGGTATTCAATAAGTATTGAATGATAAGTTAATGAGTGACATATATATTTGCATATCTATCCTCTAATATGCTACTTAGTATTAATAGTCAAATAATGATACTCAGATTGTATAGGAAAATACATTATGGCCAGCACATTTTCAATCCCCAGTCTTCAGGGAATATGCACTAATATACTGTGTAACATTTCTATTAAACTTTAATGGATATAGATCAAGGAAGGTTGCTATAATATAAACAAAGAGAAGTGGAGATGAAGCAGTATAGGAGTGGGCCTGGTGATTAGAAAGAGTGACAAGAGAAAATGAGTGAGGAGTAAATATTGAAAGATACATCTGTGTCATGTGACCTGAGGTAGCCCTTGTGTTGCAGCAAGAAAAAATAACTAAATTAAAGGGTAAATAAGAGATGTGAAAGTTGCTTCAGTGGATAAGGCTCTGTTCTATTAATATTTACTTCCAAATCACCAGCGCTAATGACCAAATTATTCTAAAATTAGGTACTCTAAACATCCCTCTCCTGACCTTCTTCCAATAAACTCATTTCTAATGCTTAAATTCCAACCTATTTTCTTTTGTCCATGCACTTAAGAAATGACATAACCAACTTCCTGCATCTTTTGGGTTAGAAGAAAAGACCATATAAAGCTGAAATGAGCATAGCATTTTAGTCCCATTTGTAAATCATCAGTTAGGGAGGCCCCTGAAGTACAGATAGGCTGTTTCATAAAACGTATGAGGCCTTAGTAAATGGAAGCAATCCACATCAGCTGTGTGTCAGGAAGTCAATGGTTAGCTGATTTGGCCACTAACAATTATTTTGACAATAGGAATTACTAACGGTAAGACACTGACTCTTCAGAAGAGAAACCACAGAGGCAAATCACTCATAGTTCAGAAATAATGTTAAAATTTTGCAATCATATAAAATATTTATTTTGGCTTACTACCTAATCTAAGAGAATGGTTTGTGCCTTGTTTTACTGAAGGAACTCTGGGCTTATCAAGAAGTATATGAGTGATGACTTTTTTTTCTTTTAAAAATCTTACTTATTCAAAAATTTGTCTCTTTAAAAATTGAACATAGTAAAAGAGGAAATTTTAAAAGAAAACGAAAGAAATATATACTTCCAAGAATTTGAAGTTAGATGAGACTAAGAAGGCAGTAGATACTGCTGAGCTGGAGTGGATTGTCTGGGAGGAAAGGACTCTAAAAAGTATCTGGTCTTCCCTTCAATAGGAGGGACTTGTCATGCTGGTCACTGCAGCAGGGAATATGATGCAGGTGTGGAAAACATATAAGAAAAGGCTATTCTACCTTGGCGAGTGGAATCTGCAGTCATGGCAAAGGATTGTCAAGATGGATATTTTTGGCAGCTGTGATGGTATGGTGCCAGCAGATCACTTAGCAAGGTCTGAGGCAACCCCAAAGCACCCAGAAACCCAGAAGGTATTAAGAAGAAGGGGACACTCTGTAAAGCAACTCTAGGAATTACTTTTTCCTCTATGACTGATTAAAGAGCCTTGGATGGACATCAGATGTTCCCATTAATCAACAGACTGAATAAGAAGAATAAAAGGCTCACAAGATTTGGGAATAGTAATAAGCCACTGGAGGAAATATATGAAACTCAAGATACATGCTCTGTTTGTTTAGACAATTTTGCCAATTTCAGCCTACTTGTATGAAGGAGCACACACCAGAAAGTTAGGCATATATGAACTCTTAGGTGACCTTGGTTAAATCCCATAATTTCCTTTTGCCTCATTTTTTTTCATATGTTCAATATGCTGTCTAAATTGCAAGTTTTTTTTGAGGGTTGAATGAAGTAATGATATATGTGAAATACATTAAAAGGTGACATAGATGGGATATATTCTCAAAAATCTGAAGCATGTTGATGCATGAATGCTATTGCCATGTACTGGAGATTATGTTGATAGTAATAAGAGACCCTAAAATTTCAGTGGCTTAAAGCAAAAAGGTTGGTTTCTTGCTCATACTCTATGTCCACCCCAACTAGAGGAGGAACGTGCCCCATATCGTCTTCACTCAGGACTCAGGCTGATCTTCAGAGCTTCTGGAAATCACTGGTCATTGTGATGGGGGAAGGGTATGTGTGAATCACACGCCGCATCTTTAAGGCTCTCTCTGGAAGTGACACATGTCATTCCCTAATTGACTTAAGGAAGTCACACGGCAATCCTAGCTGTGTCCAGAAGAAGAGCTGGAAATATTTGGTGAGCAGCACTAATGACTATCAAAGATGGTTTCTTTCCAGTTTCTACACTTGGATAACTTTTGCAACAGAGAAGCTGTCTAGATGTTTCTCCTATTGCTAATACCACTACATTCTTTCTGTATAGCTTTCAGCAACCAAGTAGACTTTCTTGATGTTATGTTTTCTCAGTTTTAAGGATTTGCTGACACTAAATATTTTAGTAGCCATCTAACAGAATATTTTAGTTTCTTTGAGAGAAAAGCAGCAATTGTATAACATCCCGTTTTCTTTCCCAAATAGACATTGATGAGTGCTCTGATGGCTTTGTTCAGTGTGACAGCCGTGCTAACTGCATCAACCTGCCTGGATGGTACCACTGTGAGTGCAGAGATGGCTACCATGACAATGGGATGTTTTCACCAAGTGGAGAATCGTGTGAAGGTCAGTACAAGGAGAAGACCTAGAGTTTAAAGTCTTAAAATGGAGGAAAATGCAGTGAGATGTAAATAGTAGACATTGATCTAATATTTAAGGTATTGGTGATTTTTGCTGTGTGTTTATACAACAGTGATTAGAAACATATTAAAATCTAACTTTTGCTTGCTAATTATGATAACTGATTTTTAGATAATTAAAACTTTCAGGGCTTCCCTGGTGGCGCAGGGGTTGGGAGTCCGCCTGCTGATGCAGGGGACACGGGTTCGTGCCCCGGTCCGGAAGATCCCACGTGCCGCGGAGCGGCAGGGCCTGTGAGCCATGGCCGCTGAGCCTGTGCATCCGGAGCCTGTGCTCCACAGTGGGAGAGGCCACAGCAGTAAGAGGCCCGCGTACCGCAAAAAAAAAAGAAAAAAACTTACAATAGTAAACCAATTTTCTGTGGACACTTTTAACTGTTGAAGGGTGTTTTAGAATGAATAAACCCATAGTGTCAGGTAAATTTTTTAAATGGCAGCATGTAAAAATCTGACTCAAAAAAGAGCTAGAAAAAAAAAATAGATGAGGAAAGCAGGATAGAGGGAAAATGAGGGTAGAGTAAATACAATGATGATATGGCCAAGGGAAACATAATGCATGCTACTCTGGGCTGTTCCTAATGTATCACTTACCTGGCAAAGTCAGAGATATTTAGTGAATGTTGGATACAGAAGATATGGTCCCGGCTTCACAGAAGATGTCAATCTAATAAGAGTGGAAATTTGAAAAGATTATATTCAATTATTTACCATTAATTTTGACTTATTTTCAGTGAATTGACAACTCTGTTCCCTTATATCCTCTATTAAGGGGCACAATATTTAGGAGGCAGGCAGAGTAAGCAAAGCACAGTGAATAATGGTCAGGGAAACCACCCACACTAAAAGGATTTGGCATAGGATTGGAAAACGAAACAAACCTCAAGAAGTCATTATTTTCTCCATTGGTGTTTACACCTTCATAGAGTAACAGCCTAAGAGAATGATGCAGCTAAAATGACACAGTCAATGAAAGTCTTGGAGAATCTAACTTAGCAGTGCTTGACCCTTAAATGATGAGATGTCTTTTATCCTTGGGCCTCAAGAGGTTTTCACACAGAGAAAAGTGAAACAGACTTGGGTGATAGATGCCAAGGCTCCCAGCGTGCTTTGCCAGCAGCTGCAGAGCTCTGGACCTTGAGCAGAGCGTTCATCTGGATTTTTATGCGGAATGGGAACGCTACTGCCTTACCAGGGGCTAAAACCTGGCATTTGCAGATAACCACTTAGCTGTGGTCTGAAGACTCTACCTGGCACTTGTGAATGTTCCAGAATGTGTACCTCCAGCCCTGTAGAGAATGCCATTCAAGAAGCCTATCAAATCGTGTGATTTTGCCCTTCCCTGATAAAATATTTTGCCTGTTTTCTATAGTATATAATGAGGAAGAAGTCTTCAGTGCTACCTTTTTAAGATTGTCTTTTCTTTTAAGTTACATACATAAAGAATGGATACAAGCTGATTATAAATAATTCAAATCATACAGAAATATATAGAGCAAAGCTGAAAATGCATCTTTATTTCATCTCCCCCTTTTCCCCATCCCTTCCTCTTCTGCTCTAGGGGTAACCTGTGTTTAATTCTGCTTGGTATCCTTTTCTGTGCATCAGAATATAACTAGAAAAAATACATACCTCTGCTGACTATCTTACTTTATATTTGCAACTGCTTTCACTATCTTTTAAATTTATAACCACATGTCTCAAGAGGGCTGTATTAGTTATCTATTGATGTGTTAAAAGTTACCCCCAAAACTTAGAAACTGAAAACAACAAAAGTTATCTCACAACTTCTGTGGGTAAGGAATCTATGCACAGCTTAACTGAATGCCTCTGGTTCAAGGTTTCTAAAGAGGTTACTACCAATCAAGTTGTTGCCCAGGGATGTGGTCTCATCTTGAAGACTTGTCTGGGATGGGAGTGGAGAGAATGAAGGTCACTCATGTGGCTATTGGCAGGCCTTGTTTCCTTAACACATAAGCTACTCCACAGGGCTGGGGGCTGGCTTCCCCTAGAATAAGCAGGTGCCCAAGATGGCAGCCACAGTCTTTCCATAACTGAATCTCAGATGTGACATTTCATCACTTCTCCCATAGTCTATTTGTTAGAAGCCAGTCAGTAAGTCCAAGGGGAAAGGATTACACAAGCGTGTGAATATTAAGTGGTGAGGATCGTTGGGGGCCATCTTGTAAGCTACCTTCTCTGAGGACCATCGACATCACCCAGTATTCCTACTTTATTTCCTTAGTTACTTTCCCCTGCATACCTTCTTCCGTCTCCTCAAATCTTAGATACCACTTTCTTTCTCTTCTTTCTCTGTCTATAACTCTTCTTATTTAACTGAGAAAAAAGAAGTACTTCACTTTTCCACCAGACATATGGTATGATATACAGTAAAGATGTAGCGGTCAGGAAAAAATGACAAAACATAATTAGTGCATTCATTAGTGTCCAAAAGTAACAAGGAAAATGAAACTAGCCATTAAAATAACACGTGATAAAGATGAATATAGGGAAGTAAAGGATTCTATGAAATGCCTACACAGAAAAGGCTTTTTGAGGAAATTCCATAAATACAGAAGGAATGGGGAAATCTGATTTTTTTAAAAAAGAACCACAGTTCTAGAAAGATGATTCTATTATTATCTTCCAGTATAATTTATAATGATTATCATAAAAATCCACTACTCTTTCAGAAGACAGTGTGCTCTGAAGAATACTTTTAAAAGAACCCACCTATGCTGTATAAAACAAGAGAAAACTAAAGTGCTTCTTTTTAACAACTATCTATTTACTGAAAATTCAGTGATTTGTAGAATTGTAATATTAGTATTTAGAAGGATGCAATTTTAAGAGTGTGATTATATCTGAGCAGGTTCCATTTTTCTGTGCTGGGGGAAAAGAAAAGAAGCATTTCAACGTGGACAAAGCCACAGCAGTGGGTTTACAATTATGCTGAAGTATAATATTCATATTTGAAAATATGAATAAATAACTTTTCACTGTTTCACTACTTTTTAGGCTGTGTAATCTACAAATACATGCTTATAAACTGCATTCATACAAAGCGTAAACTGTTTTGCTCATCCATTTACCTCAGAGGTGTAGACATTTAATCGCCAGATAATGTACAAGGGTACCACTTTCCTTGTCCATATCATCATTCCTAATGTGCCTGAAAATTTGTCTTTCTCTGAGAATAAAGCCCAGTATTTTTTTTCCAGGTAAGAATATTGTATTTTCATGCCCACATTTCCCCTCATTTAAAGCTTTTATTTCTGGATTATCTTTATGCTTGGTGAGGAATTTTTGAACTTGTATGACCTAAAAAAAATGTTTATAGGGTAACATCTTTTGAGTATTATGTCCAAGCCAAATACTATAAATTCTAAACTTAAATCAAGGAAAAGTATGAAAATGAAATGAATCTATTTCAACTCAAGAAGTGGTTACTGAATCTATGCACAGGTACCTTGAGGTACTTTACCAGGTACCTGCTGTGAAAAAATATAAAGGAGGTATGATCACTGCTCTCAGCTTGTAGTCGAGATAAAATATGTACAGTAACAACTGTCATACAAGATAGAATGTAGTAAGTTTTTCAATAGAGGAGAAAGCTGCAAAGTTGAAAATGATGAATACATAAGAAAAGTATGAATTCAGAGCCATAATGAAACAAAGAGAGAAATTATTTCCTGTTGGGATCAAGAAAGGATTGAATATCTAGCATTGTTTCAGGACTTAAATATGATGTGATTATTGGCTCATTGAGATAGGGAAAGAGAGTTCCAGCAAAGGAAGTAGCTTTAAATGCCTTTCTAATAAGTTTGAACTTGAGTCTGAAAGTCTATTTTTGAGAAAGAGAATGATGAAAGTGTATCTCCACCAAATCTATATTTTGGCCCCGTCCTATTTTCTGAATTCCAGACCCACATATCCAGCTGGACAGCTCTACCCGGAAGCCCAGAGGAAAGTGTATTTCAACATGTCAAACTAACTCATGTCTTTGCTCATCCCTGCCACCTATTTCCACTCCCCAGCAAAATCTTGCTCTTCTTTGTATAAATAGCATCAACCAAATTTTCCAAGTGGGAAATCTAATCATTCATGACCCTTCTTTCTCCCTAGTCTTTGAAGCCAACAAATCACTAAGAAGTTGCTTTATCTTTGTTGTTTCTATGTTGGAAGATTTTAGCTTTGTTGTTTCTTTCTATGCATCCCCACGGCTACTATTCAGTACAGCATTATGCCTAAGAGCACAGACTTGGAGCCTGATAGCTTGAGTTCCCATCTGGGCTGTATACCTTACCAGCTGTGTGACCCTGAGAAAGTTATTCAACCTGTCTAGGCCTCAATTTCCTGAGCTATACAATAGAGATAATGATGGTACCTTTCATGGTTGTTGTGAGTCATTATATGAAATGAGTCATTATATGAAAGTACTTAGAATTTGATACATACCAACCACTATATAAGTGTTTCCTTTTATTATATGACCATCTCTTTCCTGGAATACTGAACAGTCTATTAATCAGTCTCCTAGCTTCAATTTCTAATCCATTTAAATCCCTTTTCCACAGTGAAGCCAAAGGACCCTTTCAAAAATGGATATCTGATTTTGATTTTTTTTTGCAATTCCCTAAAATGACATTTTATTGTCTTTAAGATGGGTTCAAATTTCTTACAACATGACTTTTAACTGATCCCTGAGAACCTCTTCAGCTGCCTGTCTACCCACTCTGCTCTCCCTAGACATTCAAGTCATACGGATACTTCTGATCCTCTAACACATCTTGATGGCTCTGAACATTGGGACTCAAACACACCTTTACCTCTGACTAGACCAGTCTTTACCTCCTCTTTGCTTGGCTAAATCTTATTCATAATGTAACTGCCACACCTGGAGAATGTGTATGCGGGCAGAAGAAAGATCCAAAAAGAGCTACCAGTGTGATAGGAAGCAAGTAAGGGAAATTTATCACAGAGAGGGAAGGACCTGTGTCGAAAGCTGCTGCTAGCTCAAGTTCAATGGGAACTGAGACTTGACCACTAGCTTCAGCAACATTATTTTTCCAATCACTCACTAAAGCACTTACCAATATTTTTTTTGAATTTCATTTTACTTATTTTTTTATACAGAAGGTTATTAGTTATCCATTTTATACATATTAGTGTATATATATCAATCCCAGTCTCCCAATTCATCCCCTCACCCCCCACCCGCCACTTTGCCCCATGGTATCCATACGTTTCTTCGCTATATCTGTGTCTACCCTGCACACTGGTTCATCTGTACCATTTTTCTAGCTTCCACATATATGCGTTAATATATGATATTTGTTTTTCTCTTTCTGACTTACTTCACTCTGTATGACAGTCTCTAGATCCATCCACATCTCTACAAATGACCCAATTTTGTTCCTTTTTATGGCTAAGTAATATTCCATGGTATATATGTACCACAACTTCTTTGTCCATTTGTCTGTAGATGGGCATTTAGGTTGCTTCCATGTCCTGGCTATTGTAAATAGAGCTGCAATGAACACTGGGGAGGTGCATGTGTCTTTTTGAATTATGGTTTTCTCTCGGTATATGCCCAATAGTGGGATGCTGGGTCATATGGTAATTCTATTTTTAGTTTTTTAAGGAACCTCCATACTGTTCTCCATAGTGGCTGTATCAATTTACATTCCCACCAACAGTGCAAGAGGGTTCCCTTTTCTCCACACCCTCTCCAGCATTTGTTGTTTGTAGATTTTCTGATGATGCCCATTCTAACTGGTGTGAGGTGATACCTCATTGTAGTTTTGATTTGCATTTCTCTAATAATTAGTGATGTTGAGCAGCTTTTCATGTGCTTCTTGGCCATCTGTACGTCTTCCTGGAGAAATGTCTATTTAGGTCTTCTGCCCATTCTCAGATTGGGTTGTTTGTTTTTTTTAACATTTAGCTGCATGAGCTGTTTATATATTTTGGAGATTAATCCTTTGTTCATTGATTCATTTGCAAATATTTTCTCCCATTCTGAGGGTTGTCTTTTCGTCTTGTTTGTAGTTTCCTTTGCTTTGCAAAAGATTTTAAGTTTCATCAGGTCCCATTTGTCCATTTTTGTTTTTATTTCCATTACTCTAGGAGGTGGATCAAAAAAGATCCTGCTGTGATTTATGTTGAAGAGTGTTCTTCCTATGTTATCCTCTAAGAGTTTTATAGTGTCTGGTCTCACATTTAGTCCTCTAATCCATTTTGAGTTTACTTTTGCATATGGTGTTAGGGAGTGTTCTAATTTCATTCTTTTACATGTAGCTGTCCAGTTATCCCAGCACCACTTATTGAAGACACTGTCTTTTCTCCATTGTATATCCTTGCCTCTTTGTCATAGATTAGTTGACCATAGGTGCATGGGTTTATCTCTGGGCTTTCTATCCTGTTCCATTGATCTATATTTCTGTTTTTGTGCCAGTACCATATGGTCTTGATTACTGTAGCTTTGTAGTGTAGTCTGAAGTCAGGGAGTCTGATTACTCCAGCTCCATTTTTTTCCCTCAAGATTGCTTTGGCTATTCAGGGTCTTTTGTGTCTCCATACAAATTTTAAGTTTTTTTGTTCTAGTTGTGTAAAAAATGCCATTGGTAATTTGATAGGGATTGCATTGAATCTGTAGATTGCTTTCAGTAGTATGGTCATTTTCACAATACTGATTCCTCCAATCCAAGAACATGGTATATCTCTCCATCTGTTTATATCATCTTTAATTTCTTTCATCAGTTTCTTATAATTTTATGCATACAGGCCTTTTGTCTCCCTAGGTAGGTTTATTCCTAGGTATTTTATTATTTTTGTCCCAGTGGTTAATGGGAGTGTTTCCTTAATTTCTCTTTCAGATTTTTCATCATTAGTGTATAGGAATGCAAGAGATTTCTGTGCATTGATTTTGTATCCTGCAACTTTACCCAATTCATTGATTAGCTCTAGTAGTTTTCTGGTGGGATCTTTAGGATTCTCTATGTATAGTATCATGTCATCTGCAAACAGTGACACTTTTACTTCTTCTTTTCCAATTTGTATTCCTTTTATTTCTTTTTCCTCCCTGATTGCCATGGCTAGGATTTCCAAAACTATGTTGAATAATAGTGGTGTGAGTGGATATCCTTGTCTTGTTCCTCATCTTAGAGGAAATGCTTTCAGTTTTTCACCATTGAGAAAAATGTTTGCTGTGGGTGTGTAGTATATGGCCTTTATTAGGTCGAGGTAGGTTCCCTCTATGCCCACTTTCTGGAGAGTTTTTATCATAAATGGGTGTTGAATTTTGTCAAAAGCTTTTCCTGCATGTATTGAAATGATCATATGGTTTTTATTCTTCAGTTTGTTAATATGGTATATCACATTGGTTGATTTGTGTATTTTGAGGATCCTTGCATCCCTGGGATAAATCCCACTTGATCATGGTGTATGATGCTTTTAATGTGTTGTTGGATTCTATTTGCTGGTTTTTTGTTGAAGATTTTTGCATCTATGTTCATCAGTGATATTGGCCTGTAGTTTTCTTTCTTTGTGACATCCTTGTTTGGTTTTGGTATCAGGGTGATGGTGGCCTGGTAGAATGAGTTTGGGAGTGTTCCTCCCTCTGCTATATTTTGGAAGAGTTTGAGAAGGATAGGTGTTAGCTCTTCTCTAAATGTTTGATCGAATTCACCTGTGAAGCCATCTGGTACTGGGCTTTTGTTGGTTGGAAGATTTTTAATCACAGTTTTAATTTCATTATTGTGATTGGTCCATTCATATTTTCTATTTCTTCCTGGTTAAGTCTTGGAAGGTTATACCTTTCTAAGAATTTGTCCATTTCTTCCGGGTTTTCCATTTTATTGGCATAGAGTTTCTTGTAGTAGCCTCTTAGGATGCTTTGTATTTCTGCGGTATCTGTTGTAACTTCTCCTTTTTCATTTCTAATTTTACTTATTTGAGTCCTCTCCCTCTTTTTCTTGATGAGTCTGGCTAATGGTTTATCAATTTTGTTTATCTTCTCAAAGAACCAACTTTTAGTTTTATTGATCTTTGCTATTGTTTCTTTCTATTTCATTTATTTCTTGTCTGATCTTCATGATTTCTTTCCTTCTACTAAGTTTGTGTTTTGTTTGTTCTTCTTTCTCTAGGTCCTTTACATGTAAGTATAGATTGTTTATTTGAGATGTTTTTTATTTCTTCAGGTAGGATTGTATTGCTATAAACTTCCCTATTAGAACTGCTTATGCGGCATACCATAGGTTTTGGATCATCGTGTTCTCATTGTCATTTGTCTCTCGGTACTTTCACTTTCCTGTTTTTTTCTTTCTTTTAATTTATTTTTTCATACAGCAGTTTCTTATTAGCCATCCATTTTATACCCATCAGTGTATACATGTCAATCACAATCTCCCAATTCATCACACCACCACCACCACCCACCTCTGCTTTCCCACCTTGGTGTCTATACGTTTTTTCTCTACTTCTGTGTCTCAATTTACACCCTGCAAACAGGTTCATCTGTACAATTTTCTAGGCTCCAAACATATGTGTTACTATGCGATATCTGTTTTTCTCTTTCTGACATACTTAACTCTGTATGACAGTCTCTACATGCATCCACGTCTCTACAAATGACCCAATTTTGTTCCTTTTTTTTCCTTTTTAACAGCTTTATTGGAATATAATTGCTTTACAATGGTATGTCAGTTTCTGCTTTATAAAAGGGTTAATCAGTTATACATATACATATGTCCCCATATCTCTTCCCTCTTCTCCTCTCTCCCTCCCACTCTCCCTATCCGACCCCTCTAGGTGGTCGCAAAGCACCAAGCTGATCTCCCTGTGTTATGCGGTTGCTTCCCACTAGCTATCTATTTTACGTTTGGTAGTGTATATATGTCCATGCCACTCTCTCACTTTGTCACAACTTACCCTTCCCCCTCCCCATATCCTCACATCCAAGCGCGAGTAAGTCTGTGTCTTTATTCCCGTCTTACCCCTAGGTTCTTCATGACTTTTTTTTTTAAGACTCAATATATATGTGTTAGCATACGCTATTTGTTTTTCTCTTTCTGACTTACTTCACTCTGTATGACAGACTCTAGGTCCATCCACCTCACTACAAATAACTCAATTTCGTTTCTTTTTATGGCTGAGTAATATTCTATTGTATATATGTGCCACATCTTCTTTATCCATTCATCTGTCAGTGGAAACTTAGTTTGCTTCCATGTCCTGGCTATTGTAAATAGAGCTTCAATGAACATTTTGGTATATTACTCTTTTTGAATTATGGTTTTCTCAGGGTATATGCCCAGTAGTGAGATTGCTGGGTGGTATGGTACTTCTATTTTTATTTTTTTAAGGAACCTCCATACTTTTTTCCACAGTGGCTGTATCAATTTACATTCTGCCAACAGTGGAAGGGGGTTCCCTTTTCTCCACACCCTCTCCAGCATTTATTGTTTGTAGATTTTTTGATGATGGCCATTCTGACCAGTGTGAGATGATATCTCATTGTAGTTTTCATTTGCATTACTCTAATCATTAAAGATGTTGAGCATTCTTTCATTTGTTTTTTGGTAATCTATATATCTTCTTTGGAGAAATATCTATTTAGGTCTTCTGCCCATTTTTTGGATTGGGTTGTTTGTCCTTTTGATATTGAGCTGCATAAGCTGCTTGTAAATTTTTGAGATTAATGCTTTGTCAGTTGCTTCATTTGCAAATATTTTCTCCCCTTCTGAGGGTTGTATTTTGGTCTTCTTTATGGTTTCCTTTGCTATGCAAAAGCTTTTAAGTTTCATTAGGTCCCATTCATTTATTTTTGTTTTTATTTCCATTTCTCTAGCAGGTGGGTCAAAAAGGATCTTGCTGTGATTTATGTCATAGAGTGTTCTGCCTATGTTTTCCTCTAAGAATTTGATAGTGTCTGGCCTTACTTTAGGTCTCTAATCCATTTTGAGTTTATTTTTGTGTATGGTGTTAGGGAGTGTTATACTTTCATTCTTTTACATGTAGCTGTCCAGTTCTCCCAGCACCACTTATTGAAGAGGCTGTCTTTTCTCCACTGTATATTCTTGCCTCCTTTATCAAAGATAAGGTGACCATATGTGCTTGGGTTTATCTCTGGGCATTCTATCCTGTTCTGGCTTGTGCTAGTACCATACTGTCTTGATTACTGTAGCTTTGTAGTGTAGTCTGAATTCAGGGAGCCTAATTCCTCCAGCTCCGTTTTTCTTTCTCAAGATTGCTTTGGCTATTTGGGGTCTT
This sequence comes from Mesoplodon densirostris, assembly GCF_025265405.1. Lineage (NCBI taxonomy): Eukaryota > Metazoa > Chordata > Mammalia > Artiodactyla > Ziphiidae > Mesoplodon > Mesoplodon densirostris. The sequence goes on from NC_082671.1 coordinate 54,349,296, forward strand.
TTTGCGTTTCCATACACATTGTGAAATTTTTTGTTCTAGTTTTGTGAAAAATGCCAGTGGTAGTTTGATAGGGATTGCATTGAATCTGTAGATTGCTTTGGGTAGTAGAGTCATTTTCACAATGTTGATTCATCCAGTCCAAGAACACGGTATATCTCTCCATCTATTTGTATCATCTTTAATTTCTTTCATCAGTGTCTTATAATTTTCTGCATACAGGTCTTTTGTCTCCTTAGGTAGGTTTATTCCTAGATATTTTATTCTTTTTGTTGCAGTGGTAGATGGGAGTGTTTTCTTAATTTCACTTTCAGATTTTTCATCATTAGTGTATAGGAATGCTAGAGATTTCTGTGCATTAATTTTGTATCCTGCAACTTTACCCAATTCATTGTTTAGCTCTAGTAGTTTTCTGGTAGCATCTTTAGGATTCTCTATGTATAGTATCATTTCATCTGCAAACAGTGACAGCTTTACTTCTTCTTTTCTGATTTGGATTCCTTTTATTTCTTTTTCTTCTCTGATTGCCGTGGTAAAAACTTCCAAAACTCTGTTGAATAATAGTGGTGATAGTGAGCAACCTTGTCTTGTTCTTGATCTTAGTGGATATGGTTTGTTTTTCACCATTGACAATGATCTTGGCTGTGGGTTTGTCATATATGGCCTTTATTATGTTGGGGAAAGTTCCCTCTATGCCTACTTTCTGGAGGGTTTTTATCATAAATGGATGTTTAATTTTGTTGAAAGCTTTCTCTGCATCTATTGAGATGATCATATGGTTTTTCTCCTTCAATTTGTTAATATGGTGTATCATATTGGTTGATTTGCATATAGTGAAGAATCCTTGCATTACTGGGATAAACCCCACATGACCATGGTGTATGATCCTTTTAATGTGCTGATGCATTCTGTTTGCTAATAGTTTGTTGAGGATTTTTGCATCTATGTTCATCAGTGATATTGGCCTATAGTTTTCTTTCTTTGTGACATCTTTGTCTGGTTTTGGTATCAGGGTGATGGTGGCCTCGTAGAATGCATTCGGGAGTGTTCCTCCCTCTGCTATATTTTGGAAGAATTTGAGAAGGATAGGTGTGAGCTCTTTTCTAAATGTTTGATACAATTCGCCTCTGAAGCCGTCTGATCCTGGGCTTTTGTTTGTTGGAAGATTTTTAATCACAGTTTCAATTTCAGTGCTTGTGATTGGTCTGTTCATATTTTCTATTTCTTCCTGGTTAAGTCTCGGCATGTGCTGCATTTCTAAGAATTTGTCCATTTCTTCCAGGTTGTCCATTTTATTGGCATAGAGTTGCTTGTAGTAATCTCTCATGATCATTTGTATTTCTGCAGTGTCAGTTGTTACTTCTCCTTTTTCATTTCTAATTTTATTGATTTGAGTCTTCTCCCTTTTTTTCTTGATGAGTCTGGCTAATGGTTTATCAATGTTGTTTCTCTTCTCAAGGAACCAGCTTTTAGTTTTATTGATCTTTGCTATTGTTTCTTTCATGTCTTTTTCATTTATTTCTGATCTGATCTTTATGATTTATTTCTCTGGTAACTTTGGGTTTTTTTGTTCTTCTTTCTTTAATTGCTTTAGGTGTAAGGTTAGGTTGTTTATTTGAGATGTTTCCTGTTTCTTCAGGTAGGATTGTATTGCTATAAACTTCCCCCTTTGAACTGCTTTGGCTGCATCCCATAGGTTTCGGGTCGTCGTGATTTCATTGTCATTTGTTTCTAGGTATTTTTTATTTCCTCTTTGATTTCTTCAGTTATATCTTGGTTATTAAGTAGTGTATTGTTTAGCCTCCATGTGTTTGTATTTTTTACAGATTTTTTTCTTGTGAGTGCTATCTAGTCGCATGGCGTTGTGGTCAGAAAAGATACTTGATACAATTTCAAATTTCTTAAATTTACCAAGGCTTGATTTGTGACCCCAGATATGATCTATCCTGGGGAATGTTCCATGAGCACTTGAGAAGAATGTGTATTCTGTTGTTTTTGGATGGAATGTCCTCTAAATATCAATTAAGTACATCTTGTTTATTGTATCATTTAAAGCTTGTGTTTCCTTATTTATTTGCATTATGGATGATCTGTCCATTGGTGAAACTGGTGTGTTAAAGTCCCCTGCTATGATTGTGTTACTGTCAATTTTCCCTTTTATGGCTGTTAGTATTTGCCTTATGTATTGAGGTGCTCCTATGTTGGGTGCAAAAATATTTGCAATTTTGATATCTGCTTCTTGGATCTATCCCTTGATCATTATGTAGTGTCCTTCTTTGTCTGTTGTAATAGTCTTTGTTTTAAAGTCTATTTTGTCTGATATGAGAATTGCAACTCCAGCTTTGTTTTGATTTCCATTTGCATGGAATATCTTTTTCTATCCCCTCACTTTCAGTCTGTATGTGTCCCTAGGTGTGAAGTGGGTCTCTTGTAGACAGCATATGTACAGGTCTTATTTTTGTATACATTCAGCCCGTCTATGTCGTTTGGTTGGAGCATTTAATCCTTTCACATTTAAGGTAATTATTGATATGTATGTTCCTATTACTATTTTCTTAATTGTTTTCAGTTTGTTATTGTAGGTCTTTTCCTTCTGTTATGTTTTCTGCCTAGAAAAATTCCTTTAGCATTTGTTGTCAAGCTGGTGAGGTGGTGCTGAATTCTCTTAACTTTTGCTTGTCTGTAAAGGTTTTAATTCCTCCATGAAATCTGAATGAGATCCTTGTTGGGTAGAGTAATCTTGGTTGTAGGTTTTTTTCTTTCATCACTTTAAATATGTCATGCCATTCCCTTCTGGCTTGCAGAGTTTCTGCTGACAGATCAGCTGTGAACCTTATGGTGATTCCCTTGTGTGTTATTTGTTGTTTTTCCCTTGCTGCTTTTAATATGTTTTCTTTGTATTTAATTTTTGATAGTTTGATTTATATGTGTCTTGGCGTGTTTCTCCTTGGATTTATCCTTTATGGGGCTCTCTGTGCTTCCTGGACTTGATTAACTATTTCCTTTCCCATATTAGGGAATTTTCAACTATAATCTCTTCAAATATTTTCTCAGACCCTTTGTTTTTCTCTTCTTCTCCTGGGACCCCTATAGTTTGAATGTTGGTGTGTTTAATGTTGTCTGAGAGCTCTCTGAAACTGTCTTCAATTCTTTTTATTCTTTTTTCTTTTTTGTCCTCTGCAGTAGTTATTTCTACTCTTTTATCTTCCTGGTCACTTATCCGTTCCTCTGCCTCAATTATTCTGCTGTTAATCCCTTCTGGAGAGTTTTTAATTTTATTTATTGTGTTGTTCATCAGTGTTTGTTTGCTTTTTAGTTCTTCTAGGTCGTTGTTAAATGTTTCTTGTAATTTCTCCATTCCATTTCCAAGATTTTGGATTATCTTTACTATCATTATTCTTAATTCTTTTCCAGGTAGACTGCCTACTTCCTCTTCATTTTTTAGGTCTGGTGGGTTTTTGCCTTGCTCCTTCATCTGCTGTGTGTTTCTCTGTCTTCTCATTTTGCTTAAGTTACTGTGTTTGGGGTCTCCTTTCACATGCTGCATGTTCGTAGTTCCTGTTGTTTTTTGTGTCTGTCCCCAGTGGCTAAGGTTGATTCAGTGGGTTGTGTTGTCTTCCTGGTGGAGGGGACTCATGCCTGTGTTCTGGTGGATGAGGCTGGCTCTTATCTTTCTGGTGGGCAGGTCCACGTCTGGTGGTGTGTTTTGGGGACTTATGATTTTAGGCAGCCTCTCTCCTAATGGATGGGGTTGCGTTCCTGTCTTGCTAGTTGTTTGGCATAGGTTGTCCAGCACAGTAGCTTGCTGGTTGCTGAGTGGAGCTGGGTCTTGGCGTTGAGATGGAGATCTCTGGGAGATTTTCGCCATTTGATATTACATGTAGCTGGGTGGTCTCTTGTGGACCAGTGTCCTGAACTTGTCTCTCCCACCTCAGAAGCGCAGCCCTGATACCTTGCTGGAGCACCAAGAGCCTGTCATCCACACGGCATTCCATAATTTGCCAACTTGTTGTATTCTTCTATTCATTCTCCCTCTCTTCTACTGCTAGTATTGGAGGGTCTCCTGCAGGGCTGGGGGCAGCTGTGGCTCACTGCAGGGACAAAGACACGGCAGGCAGCAGTTCTGGAGAGTACTCACCAATGTGAGCCCTCCTGGAGGCTGCCATTTTCTTACCTTCGTTCCTCTTTCTGGCTGAGTAATATTCCATTGTATATATGTAACACAGCTTCTTTATTCATTCTTCTGTCAATGGACATTTAGGTTGCTTCCATGACCTAGCTATTGTAAATAGTGCTGCAGTGAGCATTGGGGTGCATGTGTCTTTTTGAATTATGGTTTTCTCTCGGTATATACCCAGTAGTGGGATTGCTGAGTCATATGGTAATTCTATTTTTAATTTTTTAAGGAATCTCCATACTGTTCTGCATAGTGGTATATCAATTTACATTCCCACCAACAGTGCAAGAGGGTTCCCTTTTCTCCGCACCCTCTCCAGCATTTGTTGTTTGTAGATTTTCTGATGATGCCCATTCTAACTGGTGTGAGGTGATACCTTATTGTAGTTTTGATTTGCATTTCTCTAATAATTATTGATGTTGAGCAGCTTTTCATGTGCTTCTTGGCCATGTGTGTGTCTGTTTTGGAAAAATGTTTTGTTTGTTCTTCTTTCTCTAGTTCCTTTAGGTGTAAGGTTAAATAGTTTATTTGAGCTGTTTGTTGTTTCTTGAGGTAGGATTGTATTGCTCTAAACTTCCCTCTTAGAACTGCTTTGGCTGCTTCCCGTAGGTTTTGGATTGTCATGTTTTCATTGTCATTTGTCTCTAGGTATTTTTTGATTTCCTCTTTGATTTCTTCAGTGATCTCTTGGTTATGTGGTAATGTATTGTTTAGCCTCCATGTGTTTGTGTTTTTTACATTTTTTACCCTGTAACTGATTTCTAATCTCATAGCGTTGTGGTCAGAAACGATGCTTGATATGATTTCAATTTTCTTAAATTTACTGAGGCTTGATTTGTAACCATGATGTGATCTATCCTGGAAAATGTTCCGTGCGCATTTGAGAAGAAAGTGTAATCTGCTGTTTTTGGATGGAATGTCCTATAAATATCAACTAAATCTATCTGGTCTACGTTTAAGGTAATTATCGATATGTATGTTCCTATTACCATTTTCTTAATTGTTTTGGGTTTGTTTTTGTAGGTCCTTTTCTTCTCTTGTGTTTCCCACTTAGAGAAGTTCCTTTAGCATTTGTTGTAGAGCTGGTTTGGTGGTGCTGAATTCTCTTCATTTTTGCTTGTCTGTAAAGCTTTTGATTTCTCCATCGAATCTGAATGAGATCCTTGCTGGGTAGAGTAATCTTGGTTGTAGGTTTTTCCCTTTTATCACTTTAAATATGTCATGCCACTCCCTTCTGGCTTGTAGAGTTTCTGCTGAGAAATCAGCTGTTAACCTTATGGGAGTTCCCTTGTATGTTATTTGTCGTTTTTCCCTTGCTGCTTTCAATAATTTTCTTTTGTCTTTAATTTTTGCCGATTTGATTACTATGTGTCTCAGCATGTTTCTCCTTGGGTTTATCCTGTATGGGACTCTCCACGCTTCCTGGACTTGGGTGGCTGTTTCCTTTCCCATGTTAGGGAAGTTTTTGAGTATAATCTCTTCAAATATTTTCTCTGGTCCTTTCTCTCTGTCTTCTTCTTCTGGGACCCCTATAATGTGAATGTTTTTGTGTTTAATGTTGTCCCAGAGGTCTCTTAAGCTGTCTCCATTTTTTTTTTTCATTCTTTTTTCTTTATTCTGTTCCACAGCAATGAATTCCACCATTCTGTCTTCCAGGTCACTTATCCGTTCTTTTGACTCAGTTATTCTGCTATTGATTCCTTCTAGTGTATTTTTCTTTTCAGTTATTGTATTGTTTATCTCTGTTTGTTCGTTCTTTAATTCTTGTAGGTGTTTGTTAGACATTTCTTGCATCTTCTCTATATTTGCGTCCTTTCTTTTTCCGAGGTCCTGGATCATCTTCAGTATCATTATTCTGAATTCTTTTTCTGGAAGGTTGCCTATCTCCACTTCATTTAGTTGTTTTTCTTGGTTTTTATCTTGTTCCTTCATCTGGTACATATCCTTCTGCCTTTTCAGCTTGTCTATCTTTCTGTGAATGTGGTTTTTGTTCCACAGGCTGCAGGATTTTAGTTCTTCTTGCTTCTGCTGTCTCAGTATTTTTAAAGTTGGAATTTCTGTATACTATAGTAGGTTTTTCAAAGCAGAATATATACTGTTTATGTATATATTATGTATATAATATAGGAATCTTATATTATGATAAAACTATATGTAAAAATGAATTCCAAAATTGTATACTATCATTCAATTGAGAATAGTTTCTGCACTGGGAAACCCAGTATAGATAACAAGCAGGAAAATTAAGTTCAAATTAATTCAACTCTCATAGGATAGCAAAAGGTAATAGTCCATTTTGATATTTTTGCCTTTATATTTCTCCAGGCATGACAAGTACATGCCAACCATTGTCATATGCAACTTTTTATTCTATTTCTTCATTGTTAATGTACTTTATTTAAGGGTACATATTTTCTTTGTACCTCTGTATCTTCTTTTCTTTGTCTTCTGCATCCAATCCAAGGACACTCTCTGACTTTAACCTAGCAAACAAACAAACCTGTTAGCAGAGCTTTTATTTTAAATGTAAGGCAATATGAAATGATTGTAAAAATCCAGCCATTGCCATTAACAGAATAGTTTCCTTATATTAGTGGATATTTAAAGGGTTAAATATATAAAATATATATATATATATATATATATATATATAGTGGATATTAAAAGGGTAGTAAGAGGGATTTGTAAAGATTGTGGTCAAAGAGACCAAACAACTATGGTTAATGTTTTTCTTGCTTACCATAATTGCTAATTACAAAAATACTTAATGGGAGACAAATATCAACTCATCAAAGATACCTTATTATTTAGATTAGAGCAAATATAGACGTGTTTTACAAAATTCATTTCTATTACCAAGAGAAATTTTTTTTCTGATCTGATATACATGTATGTATGTATACATATATATATCAATGTATTTTTTAAAATTTTATTATATCCTCATGCTGGCTAAGAGTTATTTTTTTTGATCATAGTTTTTCATTATAAGCAGTATTATCCTTGACAAATCAAGCTATAATAAAGTTTACTGTAGTTATAATAGAAACCTTTTCAGCTGTCAACTCAGTTCATTGGTTTTATTGATAATGGGAACTAATAAAAATCAAAGTACGTAGAGAGAAGTAATCTTGTAACTTATTTTCAGGAAAACATATATGACAGAATTTAAGTATTTAAGAATTTAAATGTGGCTAAAGTATAATCTTGGCCAGTGCATGTCCCCAACAATGTTGAAATCACACCATTTAAGGAAGATAGTTACTAAACTCTATAATTTTGAAAGGAAATCAGTGTACAGTTCCCCTAGTTAAAAGCTATATATTCCATCTTCTTTCTAACCCACTTTTCCTGCTGTGATTTAATTCTTTCTTCCTTGACCTTTACTCAGATGAAAAAGGAAATAACTCCTTACTGCCACTCATACAATATCCCTAAATGTATTTTGGCTTGTGACCTTTAAATGATGTGGATAAGTAAAATGAATCTCATATCTTCATATGGACCTGATCTGTGGGTCAACATATGTTTGCTTTTCATCTGTATGAAAATGCTTTGGTTGTGATTGCCATGGAATAGGTGAGGTCAGTTGAAGAATGGGAAGCTGCCAAGTGAGGCAGGAGATGAAACGATCTGAAATGGAAAAGTTAAGAATTAGGGGATTCTTTGTGCGAGAGATGATAATTGCTTATGGTCACTTGCCCTTCCATGGGTGAGAGGCAGGGTGTAAGGACAGTGTGAAAATGCCTGGACTGTTAAGGGAAGAACACCTGGGCAGTACACTGGAAAGAGCTTATATATGGGTGACATAGCTGTGAGAACAGGGCTTGAAACTGAATAAAAATGCCTCAGGTCTTCCATGACATTTCATTTCCCACTAAGAAAGGATTTTTTGTAAGCACCATTTTAACACTGAGGATGATTTCCCCAATTAAAAAAAAAAATAGGTACTTTTAGAATTTCCGCTGCCAAACTGTTTCTGTTTGAAACATTGAGTCCTATTCTTAACTTTCAAAAAATATAAATGTTTCATAAAGCCTAATGGTATTTACAGAGATATAAAATTTAAAAATCTAGCCAAGGTTATTTGGTGTTTGAAACCAAGCATGATAGTATTTTTGTGTGAAATCCCTAGATCATTAACATTGCTTTAGTCAGCATTAATAGGAAATGCATGCCAGTAAGATGAAAATTAATTTCCAGTTGAATGCTTTTGGTCAGGAGACAACTTGCCTGATTGCAGTTGTTTGAAACGGAGCATATTCTAAGCACATTGCCTGCTGCCTTTTCTTGGCTGTAGATATTGACGAGTGTGGGACCGGGAGGCACAGCTGTGCCAATGATACCATTTGCTTTAACTTGGATGGTGGATATGATTGCCGATGTCCTCATGGAAAGAATTGCACAGGGGACTGCATCCATGATGGAAAAGTTAAGCACAATGGTCAGATTTGGGTGTTGGAAAATGACCGGTGCTCTGTGTGCTCCTGTCAGGTTAGTATAAACAAAACATTGTAAACATTTTTATCAAGGTGTAATTTGCATATATTTCAAGTGTACAGCTTGATGAACTTAGACAAATGCATACGTCCATTTAACCATCACTCAATTAATATAACAGATCATTTTTACCTACCCAAAATGTTGCCTCTGTCCTTTCTTAGTCCCATAGCCCTAGCCTCAAGCAAACACTGCTTCCAGTTTCTATAGATTAGATTTGTATTTTCTAGAGCCTCATATAAATGGAATCATATAACACAGTTGGCCTTCTGTATCTGCAGGGTCCCCATCCATGGATTCAACCAACTGTGGATTAAAAATATTTGGGGAAAAAAAATTCCAGAAAGTTCCAAAAAGCAAAACTTTCATTTCCTGCACACCGGCAACTGTTTACATAATATTTACATTGTATTAGGTGTTATAAGTGATCTAGAGATAATTTAAAGTAAACGGGAGAGTGTGCATAGGTTATGTGCAAATACTATGCCATTTAATATAAGGGACTTGAGCATCCACGGATTTTGGTATCCATGATACCAAGGGAAGACTGTCCATACTCTTTTGTGTCTGACTTCTTTCTCTCAGCATTATGTTTTGATATTCATTTATATTCATTACACATATGAGTAACCCATTCCTTTTTATTACTGAATAGTATTCCATTGTATGGAAATACCACAATGTGTTTATTTATTCATATAGTAAAATTTTGTTTCTAACTATGCTAATGTTTCTATAGTCACAATATCATATTTGAATGAATGCATAAATGAAACCATAATGAATATGCTATGGCCTGTAAATGAAAAATATCTATTTGGGTTATATTTCAGTTTTAGAGAGGTGTTCTATTATGTGTACCCAGTTGATAATAGACATTTAAATTATAGTTAAATGAATACTACCAAGGACTCAACTATTGTTAAAGAAATTGATAACAGCTTGTACAAATCATAAGGTTGAAATATTCTAGAAACTTAATAATATGTAAAACTTGTTGACTAGCTACCAAATATAAACATACAAGCCCTCACACAAAAAAAGTATATTTATATATACATACACAATTTGTTTACACATAAGAGCCATGCAGTGGTTATCATTTTAACTGGTTATTTCTGAAAATTTTCTTTCCAGTCAAGTCATTTAAAGAGTAATGTGTGGAAAGAAAATTGGAAGTTCTCCAGCTTAAGTAATTTCTGGGTATTAGCTACAAAATGGAATTTTAAAGAAAATCAGTTATATTGGGTAAACAGTGTGAGTTAACTCAACTTCCAAATCAACATCTGAGATTATAGATATAGTATATAATATATATAAAATGTATATATGTGTGTGTATATACACATGTACACACACACAGATACACACATACATATGATGTTAGTATATTGAGAAATGGAGGTTTTTGGTAACTGCTTTTTTTCCCTTGTCATACAGAATGGATTTGTAATGTGTCGACGGATGGTCTGTGACTGTGAGAATCCCACGGTTGATCTTTTCTGCTGCCCCGAATGTGACCCAAGGCTGAGCAGTCAGTGCCTCCATCAAAATGGGGAAACCTTGTACAACAGTGGTGACACCTGGGTCCAGAACTGCCAACAGTGCCGCTGCTTGGTAAGTTCAGCTACGTGAAGTTCAGGGAAACGTTTAAACCCAGAATTGAAATTGTAAAACAACCTTGCCCTGCCCCCTGCACCTATATTCAGTACCTGGCCATAGTGTCGGGAGTTATAAAAAGTTAACCTGGTTAGGATGATAAGGTGATAGTTATGCATTCAGGGTCTGAGAAGGAATATCTGGGGGTAGATGTGGTCCACCATGTCATGTCAGTCTTTCAGGACTATCTCCAGAGCTCAAAAGAAGAAAAGGCTCTCCTGGCTTCCCCAATCCCACTCAGCTTAAGTTTACTTAGAGACAGTTATGAACAGAATAATGGCATTAAAAAAAATTACTTTTTCCAATAGACCTTTTGTTAATCCATTTCTATCAATTATGCTTAGATGTAAGCAAACAAAAACAAAAAAAAACACACTTTTTTTTCTTTCTAAAGATTATTACTGTCAGTGCTGTTCTGGTGGGCACCCTGTTTTACACATAATATGGATATGCAATAAATACCTACTAGAATCTTAGAATGGAATGTATATATTTATGAAACTTCTACTGGAAACAATAGGTTAAAAAGAAAATGAAGACTTGATAAAGAAAATGAAGACTTGATAAGGAAAATACCAATCATTTTTTCATTTAACCAAATTTCTTGTTTCTTTCTAGTGGTATAAATAAAAAGGAAAATTCATCTATATGTCTTTATAGAAGAAAGTTTCACAGATGCTACTTTAGTTAGGACTAGTTTCCTTTCTATTTGTGTGAAGATATTTTTAAGGCAATGCTTTTTTGTTGCTTCCTTTTTATACTTTCAACCCAAAAATCAGTTGAAAGAGCAAGGTCAGTTTCTGTGCCTGAAGGCCGCTTTCATCTCCAAGATCCCGAGACTCAGAATTATGAAGAAAATAGGAAACAGGTGGGAACTAAATTTTAAAAAGATCCAATTCACGCAATTTTCTCATGTGGAATAAAAAAGACTGAAATCAGCTCCTAGTTTTGTTTTGTTTTTTCCAAAGTCCCTACACTGAGAAACGTATAAATGAACAAAGAATAACTGTCAAATTTCCTTCATATTTCAGTCTACTTTCTTGTCAGTGGACAAAACTTTGTTTTTGCAGAAGGGAATAAATGAGAAGGTAGGGGAAAAAGATCGTAAAAACGAAAAAAGCATCTCATAGGCAGAAACTAAGTAAAAACCTCTTCTGTAGTAAACAATTCTCCTTTGTCATGGGAAAGAGAAGGGCATGCAAATTTGTTTGTTTTAAGAGAAAGAGTTTTTGCTTTCCTTTATTGTTGTTCTTGTTTAACCCCTGAAGACTGTTTTATAATCCATCTGCAGTATAGCTCTCATCTCTCTGATAGGGCTTTTGTGGATTCCCTACAAGATTCATAGCTGTGAAGGTCTGAGTGTAAATGTCCATCAAATAAATTGAGTATTCGGTAAACACTGTGCTCCCTCCCTCCTCACCTCCCTCCACGCCCTCCCTCCCCCTCCCTTTGCCCTTGTTCATTTGCTTTCCTTATAGCAAGGGGAAGTTGACTGTTGGCCCCTGCCTTGCCCAGAGGTGGAGTGTGAATTCAGTGTCCTCCCAGAGAATGAGTGCTGTCCGCGCTGTGTCACCGACCCTTGCCAGGCCGACACCATCCGTAATGACATCACCAAAACTTGCCTGGACGAGATGAATGTGGTTCGTTTCACTGGGTCCTCTTGGATCAAACATGGCACTGAGTGTACTCTCTGCCAGTGCAAGGTAAAGCCCATTCATTATATTCAAGTAGGGAGCACTTGGCCAGCTGCACCCAGGATTCACAGATACTAATGTGCTTAACCTGGCCAATGGGAAGCATCTTCTTTCCTATTTACTGTTCAAACAGAGATGGGAGGAGGGCCACTTAGCTTTATTAGTGCCAAGGCTGACTGTTCTGTGCATCCTGTAATGCATATTCAGGGAGAAGGAGGTGCTTGGTCAGAAACCAGAATGATGGGTTACTAATATCACCAGAACAGAAAGAACCTGTGTAAATTGCCCTAAAGCATCTAACTGTACACATCTTAAAAAAAAATAGTACACCACCAAACTTCATGTTTCTTTCATGATAGAAGACAATATTATTTTATTGATTTTTATCTAGTCCTTTTATGAGATAAGATATATCAACAAAGTGAACATATTATGTTTTCCAAAGTGAAAATCAATATGGCAAAAATGGGCATATTTCTTGGTTTGTGGTGGTGAGTTACATTGAGTTGAAAAATTTAAGATCTGTTGTTTACCATATTTTATTCCTACGGCTGGAGAAAAATCATTATAAAGATTTTTCTTTTTATTCTCATAGGAAAATAGAGCATTGTGCCTTTTACTTCACTGAGAATAGAAATACTGGTAATGTAGACAGAGTATATAGAATTCACAGATGGTGACAAAGTTGAAAGCATTCTACTATGATTATTGTTCCTACAAACATTTGATGTCATTGTACTTCATAGTCAAAATTTTAGAATCAACACTAGAACTAAGTAAATAATCTGGAAAGCTTAACAACAGCAAGAAAGCAAAGATGTCAGATTTTTCCCACCATAGCACAGCCAAATATCTATAACTGCTCTGGTTCTTTAAGTGAGCATTTCCATTAAAAAAATTTTTTTTCAATAGAGCAATTTCATTCAGATTCATGTAGTACAAATTTCTTACTAGAGTGGCTTGATGTAACAGGACAAAGATATGTGAAATGCTTTAAGTTTTGAGATGCTATTATTATCTATTTCAAGCCAAAATTTCTAGCTCTTTCAATTAATGCAATTTGTCAATCAAGCATAGCTTTTTGGGGGAACATTTAATGTGGTTTTCTAAAAGTGCATTAGCACATTTGGAAGTTGCTTTTACTACTAAAAGTTACTAATAATGTATATGCAGTGCTGCTTTAATTTACATTTTTTAAAATAGATCTTTATTGGAGTATAATTGCTTCACAATACTGTGTTAGTTTCTGTTGTACACCAAAGTGAATCAGCCACATGCATACATATGTCCCCATATCCCCTCCCTCTTGAGCCTCCCTCCCATCCTCCCTATATACATTTGATATGAGTACATTTGAGTACATTTAATGGTGCATTTTCTAGAAACTTCAGCATTCATGACCAATAGGGAAATACTTTCTGACATTTAATTACCAAATAGAGTTGAGTCTCTTTACACTCATAATCTAACTGTTAGATGATTGTTCTGAGCAATGACAACAAATACATATACCGGGTGATAGAATGTAAAACACCAGATATAGCTCAGACAGATACTTCCAACAAGAAAGATGCATTCAGTAATAGGCAGAAAAACAGAGTGTTTTCTGGGGAAAAGAATGTGAATGAGCTTGTCATTCACCACCTTACAAACAACTACTAGGTTTTTTGGCTCATGGTAGAAATATAGTCCAGAAAGTGTATTTTGACATTGAATTCATTTCTTGTCAGATAAGTGCTGATTCTCAGAGGTTACTATTTGATGCTGTTTCCCTCTTCCCTTCTTATTAAGTATGAGTTATAAGAATATCTTCAGTGTTACCAAATGAATCCCTAATACTCATCTTATTATGTTTATTTTGTGCTATTTTAAAAATGAAACTTACACCAAACAGGCTTGAGAGATTTCATTAGAGGTGAGCATCCTTTACAATTTGGTGCTTTCAGAGCACCGTTTTCGTTTATCATCTCCCCATCCTACCGCTTCTGAGTTATTTGTTTTAGTCAATAAATACAAATTATGTGGGGTATTGTGCCAGAACCAGGGTAGAATGATAAGCAAAAATGGGTATAATCGTTCCTGGAAATTTTTGCCCAGCAGCTTCTAGAGCTCTGCTGTCCAATACAGTAGCCAGTAACCACACATGGCTATTTAAATTCATTGAAATTAAGTTAAAAATCCAATCCTCAGTCACACAAGCTACATTTCAAATGCTCACACGTGCTAGTGGCTATCATATTAGATAGCACATATAGAGAACCTTTCTATCATTGCAGAATATTGTATTGGAAAGCACTGGCCTAGAGGTGAAGAATGTGGCATCTGGAATCAGGCTACCTGGATTGAAAGCCTGGTCAACGTCACTAGCAATGTCACCTCAAGGAATATTTATTAACCTCCCTGTGGCTCCATTTTTCTCATCTAAAAATGGGAATAATAATAATACTTACCTAGGAATAATTATAGAACCTACTTGAGAAAGTTGCTATAAGAATTAAGTGAGAAGATCCATACAAAGTTTCCTACACATTTCACATGCATTCAGAGTAAGCGCTCAATAAATATTGACTATTATTATTGTAGGTAGTGGAGTATAGAAACATTAATTAAGTCATGAAACAGATGAAGACAACATTACAAACTCTGATGGATGCTCTAAAGGAAAGTTGCACTGTGCTAAGAGGCTGTACAATGCATGAACCAGTTTTACTTCCTGAGGAATTAAGAGTTAGCTGGGAGAAATAGAGTTAAGAGTTTCCCTTCCCTTTTTAAAGATGTCTTCAAATGTAATTTGCTTAGGTTAAAAAAAAATGTTTCCTCCACTCAGAAGTTGAATTATTGCATCAAAAAAGAATTACTAATTTTGCCTTTCCTAAATCTAATAGAGACTACACACCCTTATGATGAGTCAGAGAGCTTTCAGGCAATTATGTTTTGAGCTCCAGACAATAAAGAGGGATGTACCCAGCTGAGAAATAAAGAGGGAGGAGGTATTAGAGGGTCATTCCCTTTAATAAATTATCACTGAGTGGGACACTTGGGAAATTGGAAACCAGAGGGCCACTTTTAACTCCTGGGGAGACTCTAGATATAATACTGAGATAATTGAGGTATGAAAAAAATAGTTTTAAGAGGATGAAGCTCCTAACTTTCTAAATGTTGCCTTCATCTATTAGAAACCATAAACTTCAAGTTTGGAAAGTGGACATCTGTGCTAAAATTAGAATAGATAACTAAGTCTATCTATGGAAAGATATACCCCATAAATGAACATTATTATAATGAATACTTTAATATATGATCAGGAGAGCTTTGCAAATCAAAAGAGGAAGAAAGGATTATTCTATAAATACTGGAATGACTGGACAGCAGTTTGAAGGATGTAAGTTGTATATACTAGTATATTATGTATCAAAACAAATTCCACGTGGAAAAAGTGCTAGATATTAAAAAATAAATCAAAGCAAAGATAAGTAATCAAATATTTATCAAAATTCTTGAAGGAAGATGCCTTTTGTAATTTAAAAGTGATAAAATCTACCTCAAAGAAAATTTAGAGCTTCTATAGATAAAATTAGCAAAATATAAGATCACAACTAGAAACTAGAAAAAATTTTCAACAGATATGACTTCTTTATTAGATTAAATATATATGAAAATTAATTTTAAAATACTTATTTCCCCATAAATAAATCAACAAAGGATAAATAAACAATTCACTAAAGAATACAGCTATCAGAAAAGAGGAACTCAATAGGATTTGAGAAGATAGCAGAAGAGTAAGGCGCAGAGATCACCTTCCTCCCCACAGATACACCAGAAATACATCTGCATGTGGAACAACCCCTACAGAACACCTACTGAACACTGACAGGAGACCTCAGACCTCCCAAAAGGCAAGAAACCCCCCACGTACCTGGTTAGGGCAAAAGAAAAAAGAAAAAACAGAGACAAAAGGATAGGGACGGGACCTGCACCACTGGGAGGGAGCTATGAAGGAGGAAAGGTTTCCACACACTAGGAAGCCCCTTCGCGGGTGGACACTGTGGGTGGTGGAGGGGGGAAGCTTCGGAGCCGCAAAGGAGAGCGCAGTCACAGGGGTGCGGAGGGCAAAGCGGAGAGATTCCCGCACAGAAGATCGGTGTCGACCAGCACTCACCAGCCCGAGAGGCTCGTCTGCTCACACGCCGGGGTGGGCGGGGCTGGGAGCTGAGGCTCGGGCTTCGGTCTGAGTGCAGGGAGAGGACTGGGGTTGGCGGCGTGAACACAGCCTGAAGGGGTTAGTGCACCACGGCTAGCTGGGAGGGAGTCCAGGAAAAAGTCTGGAGGTGCCGAAGAGACAAGAGACTTTTTCTTGCCTCTTTGTTTCCTGGTGCGCGAGAAGAGGAATTAAGAGCGCTGCTTAAAGGAGCTCCAGAGACGGGCGCGAGCCGCGGCTATCAGCGCGGACCCCAGAGACGAGCATGAGACACAAAGGCTGCTGCTGCCGCCACCAAGAAGCCTGTGTGCGAGCACAGGTCACTATCCACACCTCCCCTCCCGGGGGCCTGTGCAGCCCGCCACTGCCAAGGTCCGTGATCCAGGGATAACTTCCCCGGGAGAACGCACGGCGTGCAGGCTGGTGCAACATCATGCTGGCTTCTGCCACTGCAGGCTCGCCCCGCACTCCATGCCCCTCCCTCCAGACCAGCCTGAGTGAGCCAGAGCCCCCGAATCAGCTGCTCCTTTAGCCCCGTCCTGTTTGAGCAAAGAGCAGACGCCCTCAGGGGACCTACATGCAGAGACGGGGCCAAATCCAAAGCTGAACCCTGGGAGCTGAGCAAACAGAGGAGAGAAAGGGAAATCTCTCCCAGCAGCCTCAGGAGCAGCGGATTAAATCTCCACAATCAACTTGATGTACCCTGCATCTGTGGAATACCAGAATAGATAACAAATCATCCCAAATTGAGGAGGTGGACTTTGGGAGCAAGATAGATTATTTTTTCCCCTTTTCCTCTTTTTGTGAGTGTGTATATGTATGCTTCTGTGTGAGATTTTCTCTGTATAGCTTTGCTTTCACCATTTGTCCTAGGGTTCTGTCCGTCTGTTTTTTTTCTTTTTAAATTTTTTTTCTTAATTTTTATTTTAATAACTTTATTTTATCTTACTTTATTTTATTTTTTACCCTTTCTTTCTATTTTTTTCTCCCTTTTATTCTGAGCTATGTGGAGGACAGCCTCTTGGTGCTCCAGCCAGGCATCAGTGCCACTGAGGTGGGAGAGCCAACTTCAGGACACTGGTCCACAAGAGACCTCCCAGCTCCATGTAATATCAGATGGCAAAAATCTCCCAGAGATCTCCACCTTAATGCCAAGACCCAGCTCCACTCAACGACCAGCAAGCTACAGTGCTGGACACCCTATGCCAAAGAAATAGCAAGACAGGAACACAGCACCATCCATTAGCAGAGAGACTGCCTAAAATCATAATAAGGTGACAGACACCCCAAAACACACCAACAGACGTGGACCTGCCCACCAGAAAGACAAGATCCAGCTTCATCCACCAGAACACAGGTACTAGTCCCCTCCACCAGGAAACCTACATAACCCACTGAACCAACCTTAGCCACCGGGGACAGACACCAAAAACAATGGGAACTATGAACCTGCAGCCTGTGAAAACGAGAGCCCAAAAACAGTAAGATAAGCAAAATGAAAAGACAGAAAAACACACAGCAGATGAAGGAGAAAGGTAAAAACCCACCAGACCTAACAAATGAAGAGGAAATAGGCAGTCTACCTGAAAAAGAATTCAGAATAATGGTAGTAAAGATGATCCAAAATCTGGGAAATAGAATAGAGAAAATGCAAGAAACATTTAACAAGGACCTAGAAGAACTAAAGTGGAAACAAGCAATGATGAACAACACAATAGATGAAATTAAAAATACTCATTAAAAATGCCTCAGAATAACTGAGGCAGAAGAACAGATAAGTGATCTGGAAAATAAAATAGTGGAAATAACTACTGCAGAGCAGAATAAACAAAAAACAATGAAAAGAACTAAGGACAGTCTCAGAGACCTCTGGGAAAACATTAAATGCACCAACATTCGAATTATAGGAGTCCCAGAAGAAGAAGAGAAAAAGAAAGGGACTGAGAAAATATTTGAAGAGATTATAGTTGAAAACTTCCCTAATATGGGAAAGAAAATAGTTAATCAAGTCCAGAAAGCACAGAGAGTCCCATACAGGATAAATCCAAGGAGAAACATGCCAAGACACATATTAATTAAACTATCAAAAATTAAATACAAAGAAAACATTAAAAGCAACAAGGGAAAAATAACACACAAGGGAATCCCCATAAAGTTGACAGCTGATCTTTCAGCAGAAGCTCTGCAAGCCAGAAGAGAGTGGCAGGACCTATTTAAAGTGATGAAGGAGAAAAGCCTACAACCAAGATTACTCTACACAGCAAGGATCTCATTCAGATTTGATGGAGAAATTAAAACCTTTACAGACAAGCAAAAGCTGAGAGAGTTCAGCACCACCAAACCAGCTTTATGAAAAATGCTAAAGGAACTTCTCTAAGCAAGAAACACAAGAGAAGGAAAAGACCTACAATAACCCAAAACAGTTAAGAAAATGGGAATAGGAATATATATATTGATAATTACCTTAAATGTAAATGGATTAAATGCTCCAAACAAAAGACATAGACTGGATGAATGGATGAAAAAAAAAGAACCATATATACGCTGTCTACAAGAGACCCACTTGAGACCTAGGGACACATACAGACAAGGTGAGGGGATGGAAAAAGATATTCCATGCAAATGGAAATCACAAGAAAGCTGGAGTAGCAATTCTCATATCAGACAAAATAGACTTTAAAATAAAGACTATTACAAGAGACAAAGAAGGACACTATATAATGATCAAAGGATCGATCCAAGAAGAAGATATAACAATTGTAAATATTTATGCACCCAATATAGGAGCACCTTAATACATAAGGCAAATACTAAGAGCCATGAAAGGGGAAATCGACAGTAACACAATCATAGTAGGGGACTTTAACACCCCACTTTCACCAATGGACAGATAATCCAAAATGAAAATAAATAAGGAAACACAAGCTTTAAATGATACATAAAACAAGATGTACTTAATTGATATTTAGAGGACATTCCATCCCAAAACAACAGAATACACAATTTTCTCAAGTACTCATGGAACATTCTCCAGGATAGATCATATCTTGGGTCACAAATCTAGCCTTGTTAAGAAAATTGAAATCGTATCAAGTATCTTTTCTGACCACAATGCTCTGAGACTAGAAATCAATTACAGGCAAAGATCTGTAAAAAAATACAATCACATGGAGGCTAAACAATACACTACTTAATAACGAAGTGATCACTGAAGAAATCAAAGAGGAAATCAAAAAATAGCTAGAAACAAATAACAATGGAGACACGACAATCCAGAACCTATGGGATGCAGCAAAAGCAGTTCTAGGAGGGAAGTTTATAGCAACACAATCCTACATTGAGAAACAGGGAACATCTCAAATAAACAACCTAACCTTGCACCTAAAGCAATTAGAGAAAGAAGAACAAAAAAAACCCAAAGTTAGCAGAAGGAAAGAAATCATAAAGCTCAGATCAGGAATAAATGAAAATGAAATAAAGGAAACGATAGCAAAGATCAATAAAACTAAAAGCTGGTTCTTTGAGAAGATAAACAAAATTGATAAACCATTAGCCAGACTCATCAAGAAAAAAAGGGAGAAGACTCAAATCAATAGAATTAGAAATGAAAAAGGAGAAGTAACAACTGACACTGCAGAAATATAAGGAGCATGAGAGATTACTACAAGCAACTCTATGCCAATAAAATGGACAACCTGGAAGAAATGGACAAATTCTTAGAAATGCACCACATGCCGAGACTTAACCAGGAAGAAATAGAAAATATGAACAGACCAATCACAAGCACTGAAATTGAAACTGTCATTAAAAATCTTCCAACAAACAAAAGCCCAGGACCAGATGGCTTTACAGGCAAATTCTATCAAGCATTTAGAGAAGAGCTAACACCTATCCTTCTCAAACTCTTCCAAAATATAGCAGAGGGAGGAAGACTCCCAAACTCATTCTACGAGGCCACCATCACCCTAATACCAAAACCAGACAAGGATGTCACAAAGAAAGAAAACTATAGGCCAATATCACTGATGAACATAGATGCAAAAATCCTCAAAAAATACTAGCAAACAGAATCCAACAGCACATTAAAAGGATCATACACCATGATCACGTGGGGTTTATCCCAGGAATGCAAGGATTCTTCAATATACACAAATCAATCAATGTGATACACCATATTAACAAATTGAAGGAGAAAACCATATGATCATCTCAATAGATGCAGAGAAAGCTTTCGACAAAATTCAACACCCATTAATGATAAAAACCCTGCAGAGAGTCGGCATAGAAGGAACTTTCCTCAACATAATAAAGGCCATATATGACAAACCCACGGCCAACATTGTCCTCAATGATGAAAAACTGAAACCCTTTCCACTAATATCAGGAACAAGACAAGGTTGCCCACTCTCACCACTCTTATTCAACATATTTTTGGAAGTTTTAGCCACAGCAATCAGAGAAGAAAAAGAAATAAAAGGAATGCAAATTGGAAAAGAAGAAGTAAAACTGTCACTGTTTGCAGATGACATGATACTATGCATAGAGAATCCTAAAGATGCTACCAGAAAACTACTAGAGCTAATCAATAAATCTGGTAAAGTAGCAGGATACAGAATTAATGCACAGGAATCTCTGGCATTCTTATAAACTAATGATGAAAAATCTGAAAGAGAAATTAAGGAAACACTCCCATTGACCATTGCAACAAAAAGAATAAAATACCTAGGAATAAACCTACCTAGGGAGAAAAAAGACCTGTATGCAGAAAACTATGACACTGATAAAAGAAATTAAAGATGATACCAACAGATGGAGAGATATACCATGTTCTTGAATTGGAAGACTCAACATTGTGAAAATGACTCTACTACCCAAAGCAATCTACAGATTCAATACAATCCCTATCAAACTACCACGGGCATTTTTCACAGAACTAGAACAAAATATTTCACAATTTGTATGGAAACAAAAAAGACCCTGTATAGCCAAAGCAATCTTGAGAACAAAAAATGGACCTGGAGCATTCAGGCTCCCTGACTTCAGGCTATACTACAAAGCTACAGTAATCAAGACAATATGGTACTGGCACAAAAACAGAAATATAAATCAATGGAACAGGATAGAAAGCCCAGAGGTAAACCCACGCACATATGGTCACCTTATCTTTTATAAAGGAGTCAAGAATATACAGTGGAGAAAAGACAGCCTCTTCAATGAGTGGTGCTGGGAAAACTGGACAGGTACATGTAAAAGTATGAGATTAGAACACTCTCTAACACCATACACAAAAATAAACTCAAAATGGATTAAAGACCTAAATGTAAGGCCAGACACTGTCAAACTCTTAGAGGAAAACATAGGCAGAACACTCTAACATAAATCACAGCAAGATCCTTTTGGACCCACCTCCTAGAGAAATGGAAATAAAACCAAAAATAAACGAATGGGACCTAATGAAACTTCAAAGCTTTTGCACAGCAAAGGAAACCATAAACAAGACCAAAAGGCCACCCTCAGAATGGGAGAAAATATTTGCAAGTGAAGCAACTGACAAAGGATTAATCTCCATAATTTATAAGCAGCTCATGCAGCTCAATAACAAAAAAACAAAGAACCCAAGCAAAAATGGGCAGAAGACCTAAATAGACATTTCTCCAAAGAAGATATACAGATTGCAAACAAACACATGAAAGTATGCTCAACATCATTAATCATTAGAGAAATGTAAATCAAAACTACAATGAGATATCGTCTCACACCAGTCAGAATTGCCATCATCAAAAAATCTAGAAACAATAAATGTTGGAGAGGGTTTGGAGGAAAAGGAACAGTCTTGCACTATTGGCCAGAATGTAAATTCATACAGCCACTATGGAGAACAGTATGGAGGTTCCTTAAAAAACTACAAATAGAACTACCATATGACCCAGCAATCCAACTACTGGGCATATACCCTGAGAAAACCATAATTCAAAAAGAGTCATGTACCAAAATGTTCATTGCAGCTCTATTTATAATAGCCAGGACATGGAAGCAACCTAAGTGTCCATCAACAGATGAATGGTTAAAGAAGATGTGGCACATATATACAATGGAATATTACTCAGCCATAAAAAGAAAGGAAATTGAGTTATTTGTAGTGAGGTGGATGGACCTAGAGTCTGTCATATAGAGTGAAGTCAGAAAGGGAAAAACAAATACCATATGCTACCACGTATATATGGAATCTAACAAACAAAAAAAGGTCATGAAGAACCTAAGGGTAAGACGGGAATAAAGACACAGTCCTACTAGAGCATGGACGTGAGGATATGGGGAGGGGGAAGGGTAAGCTGTGAGAGAGTGGCATGGACATATATACACTAACAAATGTAAAATAAATAGCTAGTGGGAAGTAGCCGCATAGCACAGGGAGATTAGCTAGGTGGTTTGTTATCAACTAGAGGGTTGGGATGGAGGGAGATGCAAGAGGGTAGAGATATGGGAACATATGTATATGTATAACTGATTCACTTTGTTATAAAGCAGAAACTAGCACACCATTGTAAAGCAGTTGTACTCCAATAAAGATGTTAAAAAAATTAAAATAAAAATAATAAACATAGACTATGTGTCATGTAATACTGAAGAAAAAGGAAATCAGTGTTTTAAATAATTGACACTTAAATATAAACTAACATAATGAATTATTATTTTCACATACTATAGTAAAAAAATATTTCACCATAATTTCCAATGCTGACAGAGGTGTACTGGAATTGTAATTCTTATGCAATGTTAGTGACATTGAAAAATACATGTCAAGAACCACACATGCATCTCCTTGCCCACTCCCCATCCCCACAGAAATATCCAGAAGATCCTACTAATCCTGAGTCTGAGAATCCAACCTAAAGAAATAATCTAAAATATGGAGCAAAGTATATGCATCGTAATTTTAACCTCAACATTAATTGGCACACAGAATCAAGGAAGAAATCAAAATATCCAACAAAGGAAAAATGGGTTAAATAAATTATGGTAACTCTGTAACATATAACATTATATCATAATTATATAATATGTAATTATATGATTGCATTATTCAATTATTCATGTACTAACAATGCTTATAATAAAAATTAAGATAAAAATACTATTTGTGATTACATCTGCACTTTGATTACAAGAAGGTTGAAAATAAAGGAATATGAAGTGAATTCTATTAAGACATACTAAAATATTGATAATAGTTGGATTTTAAATTATTAATTTTTATGTAGATTATTTATAGCCACATATATATGAATATAGAATTACATATATTTATTATATCTGTAGTATGTATAATTTATAAACATTAATTAATATATTAATACCATATAGTGATTGATAAGTAAATAATAAATATATTAAATATAAATAAGAGTAAAATATATTATACATTATATATATAACATATATAAACATTTCTCTGAAAGCTGAAAGTCAGCTGTCTTCTAATCTTAACGTTATAGAGTTTACCATGCAAAGAGTGATGATGACTTCTTTACCAATAAATATAGCCAGAAATAACAAGGTGTTAAGGAAACTTACTGTGTTACTACATAAAAATAGATTTTATAATTAGTTATGACAGTAGGTGGTTACTATTCCTAGCAACCTAAGTTTCAGTGGGTCACCTTTTATTCTAGTTTTTATCAAGGTAATGTTTGTTAAGGTGAAATGCATAGTTATTTTGTATATAGTTTTATAAGCTTGATGAATCAAAATATAGAATATTTCCAACAATCTAGCAAGTACCTTGTTGTCCCCTCCCAGACAATACCTACTTCTCATAGGAAACCTTATTTCATTATAGTAAATTTATTTTTCTATTTAAAAATTTCCTATAAATGGATCACACAGTATGTATTCTTTTATATCTAATGGTGAATTGACCAGTTTATCATTATGTAATGTCCCTCCTTATCTCCAGCAAGGCTTCTAGACTTGAAGTCAATTTTGACTGGTACTTTTTTTTTTTTAATATTCATTCATTTATTTAGTTGCACTGGGTCTTAGTTGCAGCTGGTGGGCTCCTTAATTGTGGCTTGCCAGCTCCTTAATTGCAACACGTGGGCTCCTTAGTTGTGGCAGGTGGGCCCCTTAGTTGTGGCATGCAAACTCTTAGTTGCAGCATGCATGTGAGATCTAGTTCCTTCACCAGGGATCAAACCCAGGTCCCCTGCATTGGGATCATGGAGCCTTATCCACTGCACCACCAGGGAAGTCCATTGTCTGGTACTTTTGTAGCCACACAGTATATTGTTTTGATTCATCCACTTTCAACCTATCTATGGTTTTATACTTAAAGTGCATTTTTTATAGATAATGTATAAATAGTTCTTTCTTTTTTATCCAGTGTGACAATCTCTGTCTTTTAATTGAAGTGTTAGTCTATTTACATTTAATATTGTTTTTGACGTTGGTGGATTTTGGGCCACCATTTTGCCATTTGTTTTCTACTTGTTCCATCTATTTTTTGTATTCTTAATCATCTATTCCTTCCTTCTTTTTGTTTGTTAATATTTTCTATATTATTCAATTTTACTTGTTCTTTTGAATTCTTAACTATAACTCTTTTTATGATTGTTTTAGTTGTTGGTATAGTAGTTGTAACATGTATCTTTCATTTATTACAGTATAATAAGATTTAATATTATACTAATTCATATAAAATGTAAGAACTTTGGAATAATATAATCCCATTCCCCTAACCTTTGCACTATAATAATCATATTTATAACTATATATACTATAAACTCTAAAAATCTGTATTACTATCAATATTTTTGCTTTAATAAGTCAAATATCTTTGAAGCAAATTAATAGAAGAAAAAATGCTATATTTTAATTTTATATTTATTTTATATTTATATTTATCCACATATTTACTATTTCTTGTGCTCTTCAGTTCTTCTCACACATTTTAATCTCCATCTAGTGTTATTTCCCTTTATCTTGAATAACCTCCTTTAGCATTTTCCAGATTGCAGGTATACTGGCCACAAATTCTCTCAACTTACATTTATTTGAAAATGTCTTTATTTTTGAAGGATATTTAACTAAATATAGAATTCAGGATTGACAGATTTGTCTCAGCACTTTAAAGGTGGTACTCTACTGTTTTCTAGTTTCTATTATTTCTTATGAGGATTCAGCTATCATTTGTACTTTTGTTCCCTTATATGTAATGTCTTTTTTTTCTCCTCTGTCTCCTTTTATGATTCTTTCTTTATCTTTGGTTTTTAGAATTTTGACTCTTATGCACTTAAGTATGATTTTTTTTTTTCTGTTCTCTTTGGTATTTGCTGGGCTTTTTTGAGTATCTAAGTAGATTTTTTTCACCAAATTTGAGAAAAATTTGGCCATTGTTTCTTCGGATATTTGGTCTGCCACATTATTTCCCTCCTATTCTTCTGGGACTCCAATTACACATGTGTTATATGGTTTAATATTATCCTGAAGGTCACTAAGTTTCTATTTTTATTTCAATCTTTTTCTCTTTTTTTTTAAAGATTGGATAATTTCTATTTTTTTTAATTTATTGACTATTTCTTCTGCCATCTCTAATCTGCTGTTAAACCCATCCAACGAATTTTTCATTTTGAATATTGCACTTTTCAGTTCCAGAATTTTTATTTAATTCTATTTATAGTTTCATTTCTCTGCTGTAACTTACCATGTTTATCATTCATTATGACCATCTTTTATCTTTGTACGTATTAGTAATAGCTACTTTCTAGTTTTTACCATCTGGATTAACCTTGAGTCATTTCTATTCACTAGTTTTTCTCTTGGTGAGGAGTCACTTTTTTCTGTTTTTCTTCACATGTCTAGTAATGTTTATGGTTTACTGGATATTGTGGATAATACATAGTATAGACCCTACATTCTATTAGCTTCTTCTGAAGACTATTTTTGTACTAGCAGATTGCAAATTACTGGCCAGTCATCTTGCAGTTGGAAAGACTGGGCTTTACATTGGTTAGGTGGGTCTATTCCAGGTGTACCCTTAGTTTTAGGGTGAATCTCTTAATCTTGAGACATCATTTTCTTCCTAATCATGGCACTTTTGGGCTTTCAGTGGAAAGCCTGAATTTTTTATCAGTCCCTTCTAACTTGGCAGGACATAGATTTTAAACCCACAGTGAGCAGCATCTGAAATATCTGCTCAAATCTTTCAAACTTCAAGCTGTGACTCTCTGATTGTCTCTTTAGAGTCTCCTCTGCAATTCAAAGACCCGCCACAGATTTGAGGGGAGTTGACATGTTGATTCACTCCCTCCTTTCTAGACGTTTCCTCCTGAATTTCCAGCCACTCTGGCAGCCCAACAGAGCCCTAAATATTGTCCTCTGACATGTGGGCCCTAGCAGGTTGTGGCTTTCTGCTTGAGTTATAGTTATCCTAAGCATCACAGACTAGGGAGTGCCCTAAGGGAAAATGACAAGTAAAAAAATGAATCTCAAACAGTACATCTTCCTTCTTTTAAAGATTGAAACTCCTCCATTGTCTTCCTGCTTTTAGTAACTCTCCATTGCTTTAAATAGTTTTTATATTTTGTCCAAACTTTATAGTTATCCATAGGAGGGATACTAGATAGCCTTAAATAAGTAACTCTGCCATTACTGAAACAGGAACCCCAGTGGAATATTTTATCAATCTTTCTTGTATGAGCTATGTTTCCCTAATTGGGGAGCTTCCAATGACATGGTCTGTAGAGCATTTATGTTGCTATAGCAGAATTGATATGGAATATGAAAAACACTACTGGAAGACTTGGAAAATATACCTTCTTTTCCTAAAACATACTCATGCTCCAAGCATTCCCTAACTCTCTTTCTGCTCAAAATCCATACAATTTGAGAAACTGATATTCTCAGGAACTGGTACACCCCTCCCTTCATTGGGTCAATGGATTGGGAAAGATCATGTGACCAGGTTATAGCCAGAAAACCTCTGCCTCTGAGCATAATGACAAAACTTTAAAATGCAGCTAGAGATCTAAGAGATGGATGTCACCCTCTTTTGCTGTCAGAATAAGAACTCTGCTTAATAACAATTTAAAAAGAAAGAAGATTAAGTTAAATTGATAATACTCTTCTTGGATATAGACCGGCTTTTCCCTCATTTGGTAAGCTTCAACAAAGGCTAAAGTACCAAAGTCCTTTCTTAAGTTTTATCTTACATGAACAGACCCTTTTGGTTTTATCATATTAAGGTCTGATACATTTTCAATCATCTAAAGTCAATTATCTGAGAGAATATATCAAATAGAAGATGAGTTTTAGAGTCAGACTAACCTGAATTTTAATCCCAGCTGTACCATTATATTAGCTTTGTGATTTGGGCCATGATATTTAAGCTTTCTGATCTTCAGTTTCTGAACCTAAAAAAACATGACTATTAATAGTGATCCTACTGGGAATGCTCTGAGGTTGAAATTAGATAACGTATTTAAAGTGCCTGACAAAGTATCTGACACAGAGTACGCACTCAAAAAGTAGAAGGGTATTATCATCTTATGATTGTGGTAACAATACTAACATTTTCATTATTATTAGCTAGCCAGTGGAAGAAAGTAAGAGTGCAAGGATTCAAAAGAACAAGATACAAATTCTTTTCCTCTCTGTAATACACCATACTCTTTTGGTACTTTGTTATAAAAACTAATTATGCATATCTGGCTCTTCCTTGACTTTTTCCTGCCTCATCTCTACACTGTTTTCTTCACCAACTTAAAATTCTCACCCAGACCAAACCTTTCTAGGTTTCTTA
Organism: Mesoplodon densirostris; assembly: GCF_025265405.1. Lineage (NCBI taxonomy): Eukaryota > Metazoa > Chordata > Mammalia > Artiodactyla > Ziphiidae > Mesoplodon > Mesoplodon densirostris. The sequence continues at coordinate 54,377,321 of NC_082671.1, forward strand.
CCTACGCAAAACCCTTTCCACTTTAAAGCCTTCTACTCATTCTGTTCCCTGTGCTCTTGGCCTACCTTTTCACAAATCTGTCTTGAGGTCTTGGTTTAAACATCACTTCTACAGAGAAGTCTACTCTGGCCACCCAATCTAAGTAGCCAGACATTTACTCATCTCATGGCATCACCTAGTTTGTTTCTTTTCTAGCACTTTTCACAATTTTTGATTGTACATTTGCTTATTAACTTTCCCCCCCAAAACTATAAGCACTGTCCTATGAGGATAGTGACCATATCTGCTTTATTCATTCATCAGCATATCTCAGGCTCAATTTACTCAATGCTTATTTTGTGAATGAGTAAATAAAACAACAAATGTGAGCTAAGAGAGTGCCATGGGGTAAATAAAGCTAGCTTATGATTTGCCACAAATAACTGGCCATAGTTTGTTGTGCAACAGTAGAGACATGAAAAGTGATTGAGCCATTGAACTTTCAGGGGCACATAAATAACAAACCATTCAGTTATGTTATGTGTACCAATCGATGAGTATTGACTAATGGCTTAAAAAGTAATACCATGCTTTTTTTCCCCTCTCTTTTCTCTAGAATGGCCACATCTGTTGCTCAGTGGATCCACAGTGCCTTCAGGAACTGTGAAGTTAACTGTCTCACTAGAAATTTCTGTTTAAAGAATGTTCTTTCATTAAAAAGACCAAAAAAAAAAAAAGTTGAAGTGGATGATTTGTGGGCAGCATTGTTAATAGCTGAGTAAACTTTCAATTATGAAATCTGTGGAGCTTGAGAAAATCACAAAAGGAAACTTCTTGGGGCAACACTAGACCAGAATTCCACCTCAACTGCATCTGACGTCGGCATGTAGAAGAATGGGTGTGAAAAACACACCATGACATCACGACCTCTGGATGTAAAGCCTGAGCTTACGGGAGCTTTGGAAGCCTCTAGCTTCACTGGTGCAGAAAATTTTCCTCTAGGTCAGAATCTTCACAAATCAGTTCAGTTCTTCACTGCAAAAAATAAAATGTAAGGCAGTGAACAAATTCTGTTTTCTGAAGCAAAGCAAAGAAGCTATAACATGTTATATGTACAGTATACACTCTGAGAAGAAATCTGCAACGAGTTATTGTCATGATAAAAATAATGCACAGGCATGGTTACTTAATATTTTCTAACAAGAAATGTCATCCTTATTCCCTTGTTTTACTGCACTTAATATTATTTGGTTGAATTTGTTCAGTATAAGCTCGTTCTTGTGTAAAATTAAATAAATATTTCTCTTACCTTATAACATCTCCGAGTGTCTGTCATGCCTCAGTATACAAACTGCTTTCTAGTTCCGCTGATGAGAAACTCCCACCATGCTATTCCCAAACTGAAAGGTGATTTTCACTACATTACATGCCGAAGTGGCTGGGAGGTGGGTGATGGGTACCTTTGTTCTGCCTCTCTGTATCCTCTCAGTCACCTTTTACCCTGCCTTATATCCTGGGGGCTGACCTATATACGTTGTATTAATAGGTTCTCTTGTCCTCTGGATTCTGATTCGGTTTGACCGGTGGCGACCCCCGGCAGGATATCAGAAAGAGGACGTTTGGATATTTATTCTGCTGACTCCTTTCCTGCCAGGTTACTACCATGATTAGCTGTGTCACTTACTGAAGGTGACACCTCCTGACAGGTGACCCTCTCTGTTCAGCTACCCCCTCCATTTTTTGATAACTAACTTCTATTTGCTTCTTTTGGCTTAGAGATAATAACAACTCTGGCTGCTTTGTCCTTTCAGGTACCTGATCAATTTCTTGTTGTTTTCCCTATTTCCTGTTGCATCTTTATAAATCATCCCTTTGTTAAACAGTCTTTAATTAGCCAGCTCGAGTGTGCCATCTGTTTCCTGCCAGGACTTTGACTGATATACATAAGGAGGGGAGTATGTGAGGGTTGGGAATATCTTCAGCAATTGGTTCTTCACAATTTGATATAAAAATTTAAAGAATCCCAGTCTTAGGAGGCATTATGGTATTACATGTTAAAATTTTTGATGCACTAGAATCTCAGGAGGAAAAAATTAACTTACTGATGCCCAATAGAGGAGTTAATCCAATATTGCCCTAGTCATATGTTTTGTGCTAGGGTGAAAAAGGAAATAAAGATATTATTAAATTCACTTTTAGTTTAGAGACTTCTTTAAAGAAAAAAAAAAGAAAGTGAACAGAATAAGACTCCCACAAGCTACAGAAATGGTGAAGTGGCATTTTAACTACCCCTTCCCCATTATTATGGGAACAACCTAACAGGATCTGAGCTAAAGGATAATTTATAAATGTCTTAATACTTTGGCATGTGTAATATTTATTGAATGTGTGAATTCAAGTATCTCTCAATATTCCCTGGTTTTATCATAAACGATTTTTTCTGCAGCCTTTTTATATTTAATTTAAAATTTCAGCAGAGCATAAAGTTTATTTTACTTAAAAAATATTTTTTTTTTGGCTGCGTTGGGTCTTCATTGCTGCTTGTGGGCTTTCTCTAGTTGCTGCGAGCAGGGGCTACTCTTTGTTGTGGTGTGCAGGCTTCTCATTGCAGTGGCCTTTCTTGTTGCAGAGCATGGGCTCTAGGTGCATGGGCTTCAGTAGTTGTGGCTCACAGACTCAGTATTTGTGGTTTGCAGGCTCTAGAACACAGGCTGCGTAGTTGTGGCACATGGGCTTAGTTGCTCAGTGGCATGTGGGATCTACCCATACCAGGGATCGAACCTGTGTCACCTGTATTGGCAGGCAGATTCTTAACCACTGTGCCACCAGGAAAGTCCTAAGTTTATTTTTATTGGGCATTATTTACTATGGTAACTAGCAATTTAGTCTCCAAGAGGGTATTAATTTGAAGTTTTTTCTACATATTTCTCCCATATATAGATTAGGGATTTCATATTAAATCTCCCTAAAATATATTTTATTTGCTTTTATGAGGAGAGTGAGAAATAGTATTGCCTGTGTGTGTGTGTGTATACACACACATACTCACAATCTACATCCATATATTTGTATATATTCATCATTTAGATATTTTATGCCTTCTGGAAGAAGAAGCAAGGCTGTAATTGCATACTCCCAATCTGTTGTCTTTGTAAGGCTCTGAGCATACTGGTGGTTTTCAGAGTCTGGTTTCCATAGACTTCTGAAAGAAAGAAAACTAACAGTGAGAAGAAAAAGAGGGAAAAAATAAGATTATGTTCTTCCAAGGACCTTTGAACCAATGAATGTGTTCAGATTGAATATTTCCGGATCCAGGAATATGTATATATATATATATATATCCAGGAATATATATAAGGGATCCAGGAATAAGTTTATCAAAAGAGATGCATGGTCTTATGGAGAAAATATAAAACCACCTTGAACAAATTTTTTTTTGAAGTCCTAGAATATACCTAGGCACTGTGTGAAGAGTTTATACAATGAGCCAATTTCACTGCAACAGTCCAGATACTGCAGTGAATAAAGTGTGTACAGAGGGGAAGCACCCACACATTGCTTCCTCATGGAGCTCACATCCTAATGCAGGGAAAAGGAAATTAACAAATAAATAAATGCTATGCCAGGTGTTATGAAGAAAAATTAAGCTGAGTGAAGTAGTGATATGGACCAGGGTGCTAGTTTAGATAGGGCGGGGGTGAAGTCCTTTCTAAGGTAAAGTGACATTGGAGCAGATATTTAATGAAGTGAGAGAGTGAGGCATCCACACACCTGGTGAGAGAATAACAAGCAGAGAGAACTGTGCATGAATAGGTCTGAGATGTGGCCTGAGTGGACTGAGCAAACTGAGCCTTACAGAGGATGTGGTCACAGGAGCGGCTGGTGACCAAATCACATAGGTTTTCCTAGGCCATCATTAAAGATTAGCATTTTTATTCTTAGTGATTTGGAAGTTGTTAAGAGAGATTTGAGCATAGCTCTGACATAGTCTGATGACAATTAAAGGATCCCTCTATGCCCTTTATGGAGTATAGACCCGGGATTGGGGCCAGGTGGGGTGTGTGCTGAGCTTGGGTACAGGAGGTACATTTATACCACAGAATTTCCAACAAGATGATAATGAATTTGGACTAGGATGGCAACATTGAGGGTGAGAAATGAGGACCATTTAACATTAAAGAAGATCCGCTGGGGCTTCCCTGGTGGTGCAGTGGTTGAGAGTCCACCTGCCGATGAAGGGGACACGGGTTCGTGCCCCGGTCCGGGAAGATCCCACATGCCGAGGAGCGGCTGGGCCCATGAGCCATGGCCGCTGAGCCTGTGCGTCCGGAGCCTGTGCTCCACAGCGGGAGAGGCCACAACAGTGAGAGACCTGCGTACCGAAAAAAAAAAAAAAGGCCTGCTTACGTGAAAAAATGGGTAGGAAGACTAAATGTCATAAAAGTGTCACATCTCCCCACTATTGCTAATAAGGAAAAAATCCTGAACTATTATAGAAGAGCAAATGGCCAAGAATATTTTGAAGGGTTATATCTGGGGGCAGGAGAGACTTATTCTATCATATATCAAGAGGGTATAAAGCTATCGGAATTAAGAGTCTTTGTTATGGGAATAAATAAAATAGATGACAGATCAATCTACAATAGCATCAAGACCTCAGAAAGCATCCCATGCACAAATGGATACTTGATGTGTGACAGAGGTTATACTGAAGAATTGGGCATGTGGAAATTGCTTATGGAAAAGCAAAGATATAAAATTATGTCCTTATTTCACACAAATCAATTCCACATAGATAAAGGACCTAAATATAAAAAGCAAAATAAATTTATGAAGACATTTTAGGAGAATGCTTTCTGACCTGGGGATAGTTTAAAATAGACACAAAAGGCATATATCATAAAATCATAGTTAAATTCTACTATATGGAATAGATGAAAAGACAGGCCATGGACTGGAAAAGATATTGGAGTATATATATTCACAAAGGATTGGTAACCAGAATATATGTATTTAAAACTCCTAAAAAGGAAAAAAATACAAAATACCCAATAGAAAAATGGTCAGAAGACATACATAGCTGTTTCACAAGAAAGGAAATCCCAAAATGGCGAATAAACATGAACATTTGGTTGGGCTCCCTAGTCATCGGGTAAGTTTATATTAAAACCATAATGAAAAAATATTTTTAAAAATCAAAAAAATTAAAAAGTAGGATAACACCAATTGTTGGTGAAGATGTGGAACAGCAGGGAGTCTTGCACACCAGTAGTGGGATATACATCACACCTACCTCCACGCCACTTTGGGGGGCAGTTCTGTAATATCTAAAGTCGAGGATATGCACTTGTCATGATCCAGCACATACTCCTGCATTTATGATCTAGAGCTGCACTGTCCAATACAGTTGACACTGGTCATTTGTGTCTATTTAAATTTAAATTAATTTAATTTAATTAAAATTCAGTTCCTCAGTTGCATGAGTATATTTCAAGGGCTCAATGGCTACTCTGACTAGTGGCTAGTGGCTACTTTACAGACAGCACAATGATATTTCTATCATCCTAGAAAGTTCTAATGGACAGCACTGATCTATAGGAATGCTCATAAATGTGTATAAGAAGACATGCAAGAGATATTCATAATAGCGTTATTTGTAATAAAATTCTAGAAACCATGCAAATGTCAATCAGTGGGATCAGCAATAAAAAAAATGTGGTATGTTTATATTACAGACTACTCTAGAGGATGCAAATGAATACATATAGCAACATGGATGAATCTCAGAAACATGTTGAGTAAAAAACAAGATGCAAAAAAGGAACATTTTTTACAGTATTTACATAAAATTTTTAAATGTGCAAAACTTTGTGTTATATTTATGCAAGTACAAATATGCATAAAATGCATATCAAAATGCATGGGAATGATAAATATCAAATTAGGATAGTGGCTGTCTCTGAGAGGTGGAAGAGGGGTGCCAGGTACACAGGGTGTGTAACTGTGTTGGTAATATCTGTTTATCGTTTTATTCTGTATATTTCAGATATTTCAAAATAATGCTATCTTGCTGACATTCAGGTAAATGAATTTACAAATTGACTAAATGTGGGGTTTTTTTTTTTGTTTGGGGGGTTTCTTTTGTCCATGCTGCATGGCATGTGGGATCTTAGTTCCTGACCAGGGATAGAACCTGTGCCCCCTACAGTGGAATCTAGGAGTCTTAACCACTGGACTGCAGGGAAGTCCCAACTAAATGTGTTTTCATTTATATTTCTATACCCAAAACTAAGCCAGTTAGTTTTTACATGCACATATGGAAGTACCTAGGTTTGTGGAAGCAAGGCTTTAAATAAATATACACCGTAACGCCTGCAAGTTTTCCATTCCTAATTATGTTTTTAAATAAATACAATACTAGTTAAAGACAGGTAATAAAAGAAAAAAAATGATCAAATGATCTCACCACCTTTGGTACTGGTTTTATTTTTCTTTGCTCTTTGTCAAATGCTTACATATTTTACATTGTTGCAATCATAGTATCATTTTTTATTTCTACATTTTGCATAATATTTTATTGTAAACAATGTTTATATTATTATAAGTTTATAAAATTTTAAGGACTAGTAAATATTTCATTGATCTGTTAGAAATATAGTTTATTTCCTTCTAACTTTTTCACTGTTATAGGTGCTGCTGCAATTCATATGGCGTAAGCTATTTTTTAGACTATATTATCAACAGTAGATTTAATGAAGCAAGTTGTGAACTGTTCGAATAATGTAGTTTAGCTGAGGTATAGTTGACGTACAATATTATCTGTTTCAGGTATACAACATAGCGAGTCATAATTTTTAAAGGTTATAATACATTTATTGTTATTATACATATTGGCTATATTCCCTGTGTTGTACAATATATACTTGTAGTTTATTTATTTTATACATAGTAGTTTGCAGCTCTTAATCCCCTACCCTTATCTTGATTTAACGTGTTTTATTGCTTGTCCAAAGGCTGTATCAAAGAACATTCCACTGGCGATGTATGCAATTACTTTTTTTTGGATAGATTTATTTTATTTATTTATTGGCTGTGTTGGGTCTTCTGTGGCTGTGCACAAGCTTTCTCTAGTTGCCAAGGGCTTCTCATTGTGGTGGCTTCTCTTGTTGCGGAGCACAGGCTCCAGGCGTGCAGGCTTCAGTAGTTGTGGTGCATGGGCTTAGTTGCTCCGCAGCATGTGGGATCTTCCCAGACCAGGGCTCAAACCCATGTCCCCTGCATTGGCAGGCAGATTCTTAACCACTGCACCACGAGGGAAGCCCTGCAATTACTTTTAAAACAACCTTGTAGCCATTGGATATTATCAATTTAATTTTTGCTCTCCATTGTAGTTTTTTATAGGTGTAAAATGGTACATTACTGTTTTAATTTTAATGTCTTTAAATAACTGTGAGGTTAAACTTATGTAGGCATTGCCATGTTCTACATATGTCCTTTGCTCATATATCTCTAGTCCTTTGATCAATTATACATGAGATAAACAGTAAAAAAAATATTCATGTATAATTGTTGGACATCCTTCCACAAATTTTTGCCAATGTTTTTCTCAAAATATTGTTACCTTTTATAATTTATTTCTTTTCATTTTTAGTATAAGGAATTTTAATATGTATCACTGATGGTTACTTTTATAACCTCTTATATTTGTTCAAAATTCATATTATTACATCTCCAAATAGTTCCCTACATATATTCCATAAATGGGAAAGTCACCTCCTCTAGAAAACATCCAAGAACTATTTTGAGTTCTTCTGAACATCAACTGAAATTAGTTTTCTTAAATTTCAACTTAATGTATGTCATGTTGGTCCTAGTTCTGTTCTCTGGGACATGTTAACTCATCTTCAAATATTCTTCTGGAACCCTCTTCTTCCACTATTAAATTCCTCGAATTCCTCTAATCTGTCTTGAGAAAAAAAATCTCAGTTGTCCTCTTCTAGATGTTTTCCTGTTGTTCATGTGCCCGTGTATGTGTCATGCCTAGAACTAAACACCATATTCCAAGAGAAATATCTCCAGCCAGGGACACACTTGGTTTAGGACCTGAGACTATAAATAAGGACTCCTTTACTGAGCTTTATTTTACAGAGAAGAAAATAATTTTTTTCTCCCAATTCACCAACTGAGCTCTTCTGATATATTTGAAATTCATAAAACTTTAAAATGTGAAATAAGAGAACATTTATATTCAAATTATATTCTCCCAAGTGTGTTTATGAAATCGTCTTTCTTAGAGCATATTCAGTGCTGTATAAAATCATGTTCTATTTGGTGGTATTTCACTATTCCACAAAGAATCTAGTAGCATGTATTTTCTACTTCAAATTGAATTTTCCTAGTAATTTGGGCTTTTTGTCTATAGTAGATACATTTCTCAGTGCAGGTCTTCGTGCATCATTTCATCATCTCTAAAATATATTCCAAAGGAAGATAGCTTTGCCTTGTTATGAAGAAAACAACTTGATTTTATTTTAGTAATTTGAATCATTTTAACTGTGAAGCAAAGCCAATAGAAACAGAGTCGTATCACCTTGGTGAAATTCTCACTCTACATAGAGTGGGACACCAGTAAAACACTTCATTAAATGATGATTAACAATAAAGATAGTTATTGCATTGGCATATTTGGCCCATGGCTAGCACAGAATAGACTATCAATAATTTTATGCTCTAGATTTTTTTTCAGCTTTATTGAGGTATAATCCACAAAAAAATTGTAATATATTTAAAGAATATATCATGATGAATTGCAATTTGTATACATTGTGAAAGGATCTCTACCATCTAGTTAATTAACACATTACATTCTTTACATATATATATATATATATATAGAGAGAGAGAGAGAGAGAGAGAGAGAGAGAGAGAGAGAGTACATTTAAGTCTGTTAGCAAATTTCAATTATACAGTACAGTGTTATCAACTATAGTCATCATGTTCTACATTAGATACTCAGACCTTATTCATTTTATAGCTGAAAGTTTTTACCTTTTTACCAGCCTCTCCCTATTCCTCTGTCCCTAACCCTTGGCAACCACTTTTCTACTCTATGTTTTGACGAGTTTGATTTTTTATTTTAGATTTCATAAATAATTGATACGATGCAGTACATGTTTTTCTCTGTCTGGCTTGTTTCACTTAGCATACTGCCCTCTAGGTCCATCCATGTTGTCACAAACTGCAGGATTTCCTTCTTTTTCATGGCTGAATAATATTCCAATATATAGTGGAATATTACACACACACACACACACAAGATCTCTATTCATTCATCTGTTGACAGACATGAAGATTGTTTCTATATCTTGGCTATTGTGAATAATGCTGCAATGAACATGGGAATGTAGATATCTCTTTAAGATCCTGATTTCATTTCCTTCAGCTATATACCCAGAAGTCAGATTTCAGGACCATATGGTTGTTCTATTTTTAATTTTTTGAGGAAACTGTATACTATTTTCCATAGTGATGGCACCTATTTACATTCCCAACAGTGCACAAGAGTTTCATTTTCTCCACACTCTTGCCCGAACGTGTTATCTCTTGTCTTTCTGATGATAGCTATTCTAACAGGTGTGAGGTAATATCTCATTGTAAAATTGATTTGCAATTCCCTGATTATTAGTGATATTGAGCACATTTTAGTATACCTGTTGGACATCTGTATATCTTCTTTGGAAAAATGTCTATACAGATCATCTGCTCATTTCCTAAATCAGAATGTTTCTGTTTTTTGCTGAGTTGTGTGAGTTCATATATTTTGGATATGAACCCCTTATTATATATATGATGTGCAAATATTTCCTCCCATTCCACAGGTTGCCTTTTCATTATGTTGATTAGTTTCTTTGCTGTGCAGATACTTTTTAGCTTGATGTAGTCTTACTTATTTATTTTTCCTTTTACTGTCTTTGCTGTTGGTTTCAAATCCAAAAAAATCATTGCCAAAACCAAGGTCATAGCTTATCCCCTTTTGTTTTTCTAGGAGTTTTACAGTTTCAGGAGTTTTACAGTTTTGTTTTTCTAGGAGTTTTACAGTTTCAGGTCTTAAATATAAGACTTTAGTCCATTTTGAGTTGCTTTTTGTGTATGATATAAGATGGTGGTCCTGTTTCATTCTTTTGCATGTGGCTGTCAGGTTTCCCAAAATCATTTATTAAAGACACTACCATTTCCCCATGGTACATTCTTGGCTGCATTGTCGTATCAATTGACCATACTTCCGTGGGTTTCTTTGTAGGCTCTCTATTTTGTTTCCATTGATCTATGTGTCTACTATTATGCCATAGATTTAGTATGTCCATGGGAGAATGTGAATTCGGGAGGCTCTTATCTCCATCTTGGACCAGATTCTGCCTATAGCATCAGGTCTTAGACTAAGGAAGAATGAAAGAAGTTCCAGCTCACATAGAGTCCAGAGAGTTGACTAAAAGTGAGTTTGAGGCCAAAGCCTCATTTAAGGGCCAGAGAATAAATACTTGAGGTACACATTCTCTGTTGCAACTGCTCAACTCTGCTATTGTAGAGCTAATATATCAAGGTAAAGCATGTGTTGGAGAGCATAATATATAAGTGACTGAGTGGCCATTTTTGGCCAATAGCCCATAGTTTGTCAACCTCTACCCTATGCTATATGAACCAGGGGAAACTTCAGCAGCAATATACGTAGCCCATTGGGTATTCAGAAATTTGTTGCCCCAAACAGTTGTTCTCTTTCTTATATGGAAACATAGAGAAAATTCATGATCAAAATCCCAAAAGCAGGGGCTTCCCTGGTGGCCCAGTTGTTGAGAGTCTGCCTGCTGATGCAGGACACACGGGTTCGTGCCCCAGTCCTGGAAGACCCCACATGCTGCAGAGCGGCTGGGCCCGTGAGCCATGACCGCTGAGCCTGCGTGTCCGGAGCCTATGCTCCGCAACGGGAGAGGCCACAACAGTGAGAGGCCCGCGTACCAAAAAAAAAAAAAAAAAAAAAAAAATCCCAAAAGCATTTTAGTAAAGCCAAAGTGAAGGGATCACATTTGCTGAATCCACACATAACCCACCTCAATGAAACTTGCCTCCCTCTTCCCTTAGCCCCAAACTCTCTACCTTTTCACCCTAAATCAATTAAAGCTGAGAATCTATGTCCACAGAAGGGCTTCTGCCTTTCCAAAGATCTATAAATGTCTTACTGCTGCACATGTGAAGACCTCAGGGCTCTAGAAACTGATTCTCAGGATTCATCAGGCATTAAGAGACAGAGCCAACCAAACCCAGCACCCAGGATTTTCCTTCCCTATTTGACATGTAGAGGCAAGTGAGTTTATTTTCCCTAATTTTGGGCTAAGTGGAGTTACCACTTTGGAACCCAGGGAGGCAGACTCAGATATCTTCCCTAGGCCTGACAGCCTAAGTATGCTCACCTACAAAATGGAGTTAACAATACTGCCTACATTGTAGGGCTTTTGTGAGGATTTAATGAATATTCATAAGTATCTAGCCCAGTACTTAATATAAGTATGTAGTAAGTATATTTTTCTGAATACTTATTATTATTCTCAGGTGCCAAAGAGGCTGGTAGAAGAATCTCACTCTTAACTCCTTTACAAAAAGCCACTAACAGCAACCTAAAGCCACTAGTTTGCTACCAATTATTCTGTTAAATTTTCTTCCCAAGAGAGATTCATTTATTCAGATCCTCAAATGAGTCCATCTTTCCCTGTTAGCAAATATAAGTCATACTTTCTACATTTCTCTTCCTGAGCCCGTTACATATATTATTATTCAAACACAGAATTTTTCTTTTAGAGCCTAGAGGCAGCTGCAAAATCTAGCTTACCAGGGCTCTGGGAAGCCCAGTCTCGTCCTGGCTCCTCTGGATATGAGGCGGAGGTACCAGAGGGCTGTCCCATGAGGGCTTCTAATTTAGCCAAAGCCCTGCAGAGAAAGGCTTCAGTTCCTCAGTTCAGAAAAGTTTGGGAAAGATTGCAGAGCAGGCTGATTTCTAACTACCAAAACTGTAAGACAGATAGATTTAGATTTCTTGAGATCCCTAGAAATAGCATCAGAACGTTCCTCCATTTGAAGCAAACGAAGGCTAAACATCCTTAACATAAGCTCTAAGGAAATATTGCCTACTCAGGGCAAGTCCTACCCACTGCCCTCTGAAGTGGTCCATTTACTATCTAGCAGGATCAATACAGCATCCCGAGCCATTACTGGAACTCAAGGACGTGCCAGCATTTACAGGCACATCTTTTTTAGTCTATGTCCTCAAAGATATCTGCATCTTGGGGTTATTGGAGGAGCAGCAAGACTAGTTATCCAAAATTCCCTTAAATATTCTGAAAGTCGTTAAAAACCAAGTATGTGTTGGACCTGAGTTCACATCCCTGCCCTGTCATTTCCTAACTTAATCATGGTGAAGCTCACTTTCTAAAAAATGGATATCTATCCTAACGTTATTGTCCTATCCACAATAATACCTAATGTACAAAGTTGTCAAGAAGATTACATTCTTTTACTTATTTATATGTTATAGTTATATAGTCACTGAGATTAATGGCTTTAACTGGGAAAAGAAAGAAAATCAAAGAAGGTTCACCATAGGACTGAATACACAGCTAATCCTGATATAAATAACTTTGTGAGTTCCCAAACAAAACAAAAGAAATTGAAAGGTACTCCTAAGCTTTAAACCAACTTCCACGGTTACAATGCAAATGATGAGCAATACAAGGAAAGAGCGACGACTCCCACTTTAAAAGCAGGAGCTCTGCCCAGGTCCTGGTCAACTCACAAGCCATGCTAGGGTGCTCTTTGGAGGGAGATGTAACAGCTCTCTGGTTTCCTTTCCTGTCTCCTTCTAGATCCTACAGCTCAGGCCAATATATGCCTCCCTGCTGATTGGAATTTCTTGATCAATCCTAGGAGAATCCGAGGAAATATTTTAAGAGCTTTAGCCCAATTATCTGGCACTTGGCAGCTTATGAGTCTTGCTCCTTATCTGGACCTAAGTTTTGGTTTACTTTTTCCTAAGATGTACAAGTTCCTCTCTTATACCTAAACTCCTATTTCATTAGGTTTGAAACCTTATATAGCTCTTTCAAATCCCCCCCCAAGGACTAGAGTCCGAATGACTGCATAGAAAGCTGCCCAATGAACACCAAATTGTTTTATGATATGAATGAGAAAAAAAATTGCATTGCTTTAAGCTATTGAGATTTTAATGTTGTTTGCTACTGCACTTAGCCTAAATAATACTTAAATTTTCCAATGGAAATTGGAGACTATGGTTTACCAGTAAGAAGGTAGTCAGCAGATTGAAAATCAGGAAAGCATTGTGTTATGGGAAAGACGTTTGCAAAAATCTGCTGCCAGCAACAATTTGGTAGGCAGATCTTGTGCTTACTGAATTGTAGCTCTAGGGAAAGAGGTTAGAAAACAATGTTAGTGCATACAAACTAGTGTTGTCCGCATCTGGCACAAGAAAGAAATGAAATGAGCTCCGGAAAAGTTGGTCACTTTATAAGCAGAAATGAAAGGGAATAGAAAAAAGTCTAAAAATGTGGGCCATCAAAGTGTTAGAAATATCTTTGTTTCTAGATCTTAAACTGTAAGCGATGTGATTGAGAAAGACTTGGAGCAACCAAAAAACTTCTGCTGCTCAAATTGACTTAAGTCTTGCAGCAAAGATCACACATATTAATAACCATTTTTAGCCACCATTAAATTAAGAAAAAACAATTGGAGGGATCAGGCAATAAAATCAAGCTGATTAGAGACCAACGTCTGGGAAGCATCTTTGGGTATGGTTACAGGCACATGGTACTGACTGCAAGCAAATAGACCTGAAGCTTTGTTCATGAAGAAATTGCATATCACATAAAACCACATGGGTGGTCTCAAGGAGCTTGTAATTAAAGAGCATAAAATAATCATCAGGCAAACAGTGGGCTGACAAAGCTCTGCAGCCCCAGGAAGGCACAGCCCACTTCAGATGTGCAAGGAGGATAAGAGATAAGGAGGAAGCTCCCAAAGGATAGAGTCAGGGGGCCACAGAGCACAATGTGCAAAAGAGTTCCTTCCAGAGAGCTGATTCAGAGAAGAGTCAAAGATCTCCCCCTGCTCTCTGGGTTTGTCCAACTGGATTACCTCTGACCAGTAATGGCTGTGTCTCCCTGTTTTACCCTTTCCAAATGGAACTATTCTTTATGGTGGATATCAGGGATGGATACTAAGTGCGTAGTCACAGGACTATGAGAAACTATATCTGATAGATTGTAGAGGACATGCATTATCTGAGATCCTGGAAATGAGTGTAATCTATATGTGGGAAAAGGGGAGAGAATGAAAATTTGGTTACCAGAAAGAGCAGGCAATGGTGAAAATGCTCATGTTCCGCAATACACATATTCCCTTTTCTTGGACACATAGAAAAACTACATTTCCCAGCCTCCTTTGCAGTTAGGTATGATCAGATAATTGAGTTCTAAGTAATGGAAGGTGGGCAGAAGTGAAGTAGTCTAACTCTAGGCATAGTCCACACAGCCCCCTGCAGTGGAGGGCTCCAAGGCCCTAGAAGCAGGTAGAAAACTATAGCCCATAGGCCAAATCTGGCTCACTTCCTTTTTTTTTTTTGCATATTTTTATTAAAAGTAACTTTTTCAAAACAAAAAAAATCATTAGAAGAGCAACATTTTTGCAAATCTCTTTTATATCTGACAATAGAAGACAGCTGGATTCTCATGTCAGCTTCTTCATTCAACATGTTGCTTTGATTGAAGCATATAAAGAAAAGCTGGCCTCATGGTCATGCAGTTGGAAAAGGAAATTCATGAAATTTCTGAAAGGGTTTCAGGTACCCCCAGGAGTCCTCAGACCATACTTTGATAACCACTGCAGTAAACTATACTGTTTCTCAGTTAGAGACTATATGGCTATTGAATCAGTATTAGACCAAGATATTTTAAACAAGGACTTCGCTGGCGGTCCAGTGGTTAAGACTCAGCACTACCAGTGCAGGGGGCACAGGTTCAATCCCTGGTCAGGGAACTCAGATCCCACATGGCGCATGCACTGACAAAAAATAAAAGACATTTTAAACATTTTAAATTGTAAAGGGTGGTAGTAGGGAAGGAAACTTGAATTCTCCCATTAACTCAATTTTAAATATCAGTTTTCAATTTAAGTTCAAAAATTGCTCTTAGCCAGACAAGATTACATATTAGTTTTTTTCAAGTTTACTTTTCCAAACTGAGAAAGCAACATGTCATACAGAAAGTTCACATTTGTACAGTGTCTTTACAGTTTACAAAGACTCTTTCTGTGTCCACCTGATGCCATTTAATCCTTAGAAGCCACTTGATAGAGGAGGAAAGCTTGGAGAAGAGAGGCAACTTTCCCAAGACTGCCATCAGTAAGCAGGCTTCCTCATGACCAAGCGATGTGCTCACAGGACAATTCTATTCTGTCACTAATGAACAAACATCTCTCTTGCAAAAGCTGGCTTTCCAACCTGGGAAGAGGGGACTCTATTTATGTTCACTTTATTCACATATATACAACAGACAGCATCTGTTCTAGAATCCACCTGGATTTCATTTGACACAGAATATCAATACAATATGGCTGCAGGAATAGCAAACTGGAAAGACAAAGCATAAAAGACATGGGTCTATCTAATTTATAATTAAGGAACAAGAGGGCAAGTCATTAAATGAATAACAGAACAGCTGAGCTTGATGGAAGAATTCTTTTTTTCTAGTGCACATACTTTTGGAATTCCCACTATCTGTTGTCCAACAGACACACCTGCCATGTTTTGAGCCAGCAGGAGAAGCAGTGGAAGTGAAAAGCATGGTCACAGACTCCCCATGAAACGGTGCACTCTTCAGAAGTAGCAGATGCCTGGTTAGCTCAACAACCTATGGAAAGATACATAATGTGGTTCCTGCAGATGGCACAGTTATGAGCCACAATATCCCAGGCCCAGAGGGCTACTGCATTTCATTTTTTCACTTCAGTGTGCTTCTTTCCCATGCTGTTGTTGGTGCCACTTGGGGTATCCATATCCATCACTGCTGCCATTTTGGAAACACACCCCCTGTGGTTCCTCACTGCCTATTCTTGTACAACCATGAGCTAAAATGGCTTTACATTTTTAAATTGCCTTTAAAAATAAGAATAATAATATTCCACAACATTCAGAATTATATATATATATATATAATATATATAAATTATATAAAATTTAATTTGCAGTGTCATAAAGTTTTATTGGAACACATCCACATTCACATTCATTTCTATATTGTTTATGCCCGCTTTCGCATTAAGTGGCAGGGTTGAATAGCTACAACAGAGACCATGTGTGGTGCCCTCACTGCTGCCCCCTGCTGACTCAGTGCACTCTACATTGCAATGATACAGTTATAACTTGACCACATTTTGACTGCCATCCATATCACTGTACTGTAACATTTTATTTTATTTTATCCTTTTACTATCAGTGCATATTCATCAGGTGAAAACAAGAAAGGAAGAAAAAAGTGGACTTCATATGGTGCATGTTTGAGGCATACTGGAGTGTGGATTATTTTGTTAACAAATTAGGTGGCAAAGCATTGTGTTTTTTATACAATGACCTTTTAGCTGTGGTAGGCAAAATAATACCACCACCCCACCCCCAGATGTCCATATCCTAATTCCTGGAACCTCTGAATATGTTATTTTACATGTCAAAAGGAACTAGGCATACATAAAGTAAAAATATTAAGGAAAAAAAGGAACTTTGCAAGTACAACTAATTTAAGGGATCTTGAGATAGAGATTTTAAAATTTAATCTAGATACAAGACTTTATTTATAAATATTTAGATTAATAGCATTTTGGCATATCAAATGAAGAGCACAGCAGTCTGAATAAATCCTGTCACAAAAACAATAAGACCCATTGTAAATAATTTTGTAAATCAGGGAATTGCACCTCAAAAAGCCACAGTTTTTAGCTGTGACGGCTAGCTTGTATCCCAATGGGTAACTTTTTCTTTTGTTTTTGTAAATATATACACACACCAGCAAGTCATGGTCCCTGAGGGAGTCCCTTGTGATACAACACTATAAGCAAAATGGAATGCTGTAAGTCTTTGTCAGAATGTACCAACCTATTCTAGGAATCTTGTTTTTAAAAAGGTTAAAGGCAAACATAAAAATGTTGCCACAAATTAACCAAATCCTATTTTCTGCACATTCCACTTTTGGGTTTTATTTAACATTGACTGTATAATATTGTTATTACCACATGTTTACAACCCCAAAAGACATATTTTTTACTTTAGTGTCTGTAAAAGGGATTTAAAATGTGTAATTTAAACACTGCAGCTGACCTGAATGAATTTTATATTATATGCTGAGGTTTACCTGTCCTACTGCAAACAACTTCTCAATTCCCAGTGTAAAGCATGAAGTCAATTAGAAATCAATGAACAGAAGTGAAGAACTTGTTAAAATATAAGTTCTTTGTCTTAAGAAATAAGATTGCTTCCTTTGCAATACAGTATTTTCTCAGTGGCCAAAACACCCAGAACAAAGTAATAACTTACTTTGTATCAGTACAAACACTGAAACACCATTAGAAACACCTTCCCTTTAACAAAACAATTTATGCCAACATGACAGATAATAGCCCCTCATACTAAGAACACAAAGAATACCTTAAGTTATTTCACTGCAGTGTTAAAAACACACAATTTAAAATCCCTTAACAGCAGTTCTGGCTGTCTGGTTCAGAATCTCATCATTCCAGAAAGACATTGAGACCATTATTACTCTAGTGGTTCTAATGTAATCACAATGAACATTGTTTTTACAAAGGGAGAAGCGAGACAGTCAGTCAGAGGAGGAAATGGGATGATGGAAGCAGATGTTGGAGTGATGTAATTGCTGGCTGGGGCCATGAGCCAAGAAATTTAGGAATCTTCTAGAGACAGTGAAAAAGCAAGAATTGGATTGTCCCATAGATCCCTCAGAAACATCACAGACTCCCCAATATTTTGATTTTAGCCAGTTAGACTCCCTTTGGATTTTTAACCTCCAGAACTGTAAGATAATAAATTTGTGTTGTGTTAAGTCACTAAGTTTGTGGTGTTATAACAGCAATAAGAAACTAATACAATAAGTCTTGATATTACCAAACAGAGCACATATTGAAATATTCCCAATTGACAGGAAAACAATGTCCAGAAAAATTAGAAAATTTAAAACAAAATATCTTATCACAGTAGAATTTCTTCACAAAAGTAAAGAAAAAAATAAGCCTGCAACCTAAATACATTTTCCAGTGGCTCATTTGTTAGCCAAGCAAGAAAGCTCTTTACTTATTGTGAGTTAATTAAATTGTGTTTGATTGCAGCTGAAGAAATGCATCCAGAAAAAAATAATTCAAAACTATTACCCTTTAGATGAGAACAGTTGCTCAAAAAGTTAAGGATATTGGAAACAACATGGAGAGTTGACAAAAACATTAATCATAACGTAGATGATTTTGAGTGGTTTGTTTTGGTTCTTGATGAGTAAATGTTACCTATACCACTCAGTTGTTTACTGGATGCCAAGTTGTTGGTTTTTTTTTTTTTTTTTTTTGCGGTATGCGGGCCTCTCACTGTTGTGGCCACTCCCATTGCAGAGCACAGGCTCCGGACGTGCAGGCTCAGCGGCCATAGGTGAGTACCTTTTCAGAGAAGTTGAAAAAAACATTAATTCAGTACAACCTAAAGTGGAATCTGCTAAGATGTATTACAACCGATGATGGTAAAAATATGTGTGGAACAGAAAAAGGTTCTGTTGGACAAATTCACAAAGTTTGTGAAAAAATAAGGTATTTAAAGCCTATGGTTTTTAATTGCCTTAGTTATGAGCAAAGACTCTGCAGAAAATATTTGAATCTATCATGTGTTATTGAAACAGAAGTGTCAACAGTATATTTCATTTGCTTTCATGGATTTATCCATCTCCAGTTCCATGAATTTTTGTCAGAAATAGAAGCTGGATTTCTTACCCTGCCCTACTACACAGTACTTTGATGGTTTAGCAGTGTTAATTTATTGTCAAAATAAACAGACTCAAAATTAAAATTTTTCTGAACAAGGAAAGCTGTGCTCAGCCACTATCATCAAATACTGAATGACTTTGGAAATCATCTTTTTCCACAGAATTGATAATGCATACTTAATTCAACCTAGAATTTCAAGGCAAAATAGCACTTACATGTGAAACACATACACTGTAGTCATTTCCATAACAACCTAATTTTGTTTGAGCCACAGGTAACCTCAAGCTGCTTTATACACTTTCTGTGCTGTAAATTTAAAATAAAAACCCAAATCTCCATTCCCACACAAATTTGCAGTGATATGCTTTCCCAGCTCAGACTACTGTAACAGCAGTATTTTTGGTATGTCAATGCAAGTACAAAAATTTTCATATTTCATAATCCATATAATTGTTCAATTGAGGAGTTCCTTCTAATCTTCAATCAGAAGTGATTAGTCTACAATGTAATGATAGGTTAAAAGGCAAGAGAAGAATCTTATAGAATCCTGAAACTACCTTTCAAGAGGTGAATTTGGTCAATTAAAATCATACACTCATGGATTGATATCAGTATTGGCAGAACTTATCCATGTGAAAACATGAAATAAGAAAAAAAAATTCAATACAGACTAGTATTAACTGATGAACATTTGTAGTCATTTTGACCATAGGGAAAGTTATTTAAACCTCAATCAAGCAAAATTGTATCCCTCAACAAAATAATTCAATTTTTCTCATTGGTAGACTTGTATTACAAATAACTATATTTAGTTATCATATTTTGAATTTCATCAAAATAATATTTGCTGAAATTTGTTTTCTCTCTTGTTCAGTAAGTACCTACATAATATCTTTGGTTTGCCTCTTGACTGGCAAAGCCTAAAATACTTACTATCTGGCCCTTTACACAAAATGTTTTTTGGCTCTGATTTAGGAGAGGTAGAGCTATTAGATACCAGCAGACTACAATACTAATCACTAGATGGAGGGCTGATCACTCAACAGTCAGCTGGATCACTGAGTAAGAAATTAACCTTCATTGTCTTAAGCCACCAAGATGTAGGTTGTTTGTTACAACAGCCAGTGTTACTTACCATGACTAAAACAACCTTTTAATTACATGATTGAAATTCACATTTAAGGAAACCTCAAAAACCATGAGAATTTCCAGGAAGTACTAAGTCACTTTGGGAAAAAGCTACAGGTGCATTATCTTAGCAAAGTAAATCAGCACAGGGAATTCATCTTTCATTAATTCAGCCAACATTGCTCAAGGCACTGTGAGGAAGGTTATATGCAAGGTTGATTTGATGTTTCTCTTTGAATTATAAATTCCCACTTATTTTTGGGTTGAACAATTTAATGCATTTAAATCAATAAATCTTTAGAAGGCAGATGCAATCATTTATTCAATGGAAATCTTGCCCTAGATGAAGAAAGAACATGCGTTTTTGCTTTCCTAAATGAGCAATTTCTCATTCCTTGGAATAATGCTAAACTGTTCCTTGCTTGCAAACTAGAAAAGAGTAAATTTTGAGGTCTGACTAGGACATTACTTTGAAATACCCCCAGAGAGAACACTAGGCAAACTTCTGTAATAAAATGCAGCCACGAAATTGTGAATATTTGTCCCAGTTGCATGAAGAACTAGAGAGAGCAAAACACTGAGGAGAGAAAAAAATTTTTTCCCATTTCGCATTGTGAAGTGAAAAACTACCTGAGATGATAAGCATTTCACTTTCTGATTCAGAATAGAATCAGGTCCATAAAATTAAATTATATAAGCATGGTTTAATATTTCTTTTAAAATCCCATATTTCTCGTTGTGTTTAATATGACTGTGTATCCCAGATCTCATCCTAATCATTCTAATTAATTTTTCCCCAGATGTTACTAAGCATGAGAATCCCTTGGGGTAAGTGTTTGTTAACATGTCCGTTTTTGTACCCAGAAACTGATTCATTAGGTCAAATGAAGGCCTAAGACTCTGTACTTTCACAAATTCACCTTGGAGGTTAAAGTGGATGCCGCATATTTTGAATGGGGCTCACTCAGCCTCCGTTCTGCCTTCTTAGACTCTCTTGCAGCTAGAGTTCTGGCTGCAAATTAATTCCACTAGTTACAATGCACTTGCAGAAAATTTGGAAGGTGAAAGCAAGGTGGAAGTTATCTTTCTGCCCCTTTTTGGCTATTTCTGCTCTCAGGCATTGTTGTGGTCATGAGTTTTCTCAGGTGATATTTCAGTACCTGTTGTCCAGTTTTCTGTATGTTGAACAGTGGCAGTTTCAGAGGTAGTAGCAGTGTCCCTTTTTCCTGGCATAGTTCCAGTGATGACCTAGTGTTCTAGAATGTTCCTGGAGACCCAAACAGGAAAGTACCTTTTTATATAACTTCTAACTATTCTGTAAGCATCTAATTCTCTGCATCATGTCAGTTTCTGCTTAAAATACCCAGAGTTGTTTCTGTTTCTTCAACTAAACTGTGACTAATAAAGAATATGGCATCGGGCCTCCCTGGTGGCGCAAGTGGTTGAGAGTCCGCCTGCCGATGCAGGGGATACGGGTTCGTGCCCCGGTCTGGGAGGATCCCATATGCCGCGGAGCGGCTGGGCCCGTGAGCCATGGCCGCTGAGCCTGCGCGTCCGGAGCCTGCGCGTCCGGAGCCTGTGCTCCGCAACGGGGGAGGCCACAACAGTGAGAGGCCCGCATACTGCAAAAAAAAAAAAAAAAGAATATGGCATCAATGTCAACATTATACCGTAGTGGGTTCTAGACCAGTACCATTGTTTCTGTCTCTTAGAAACCTATTCTTTTCTCATTGTACAGAAATGTGTTTGTGAGAAGATTCATTAATGGCATCAAGATGCCATTGAGATCCTGGGTTGATATTTGGACAGCAAGTATGATTGCCCACTGATTCCCTACTCCACCTCCCTTCCCAACACAGAGGATCAAGGATCATAGTAAGCCTTTTTACCACTGCTTCTCCAGGTGGGGACCACCCTTAGGCTGAGACCACAGACCCTTTCTAGAATAGCAGCAAATGTGATAGATGAGGGAAGAAGACCATCTGAATATAAACTTCATAAGAGCAGAAATTTCTGCTTTTTTTTTGTTCAATGTTACAATCCTAACACCTAGAACAGTGCCTGACAGCACTGTTACATAATAATTACATAAAGAATTTTATGAACTGATGAATAGTCAGTAAATATTTGTTGAATAATGAATTAATATAGCACTGTCTAAAGGAGTTACTACTTCTTATCAAGGTAAAACTTCCAGAGGCTTGTCTTGCCTCAAGGCTTGAATGGTATATTAGGGCTAAATATATATATATATATATATATATATATATATATATATATATATATATATATATATATATATATATATATATATATATGCAGGGTCTAGAAACAAGCATTGGACCTACATAGTCTGGAGTTTTACTTACCAACCTAAATCTCTGAATATTCTGATTTTCACCTCTTTGCCTTGCTCACTGGCTGGCCACTCTGTAACCCTATGTCGTGTTTCAAATGTTGCTCTGAGCTAGTATTGGTCACTGCCAGTTCATCAAGATATGTCCTGGAAATGACTCTGCTACCTTCTGTTGGAATGCCAAGCCTACCTTTGCATGGTTTTGGTTTTCTAAACCCCTTACAATTAAGTGGATGTTGACGTGATAGCTTGGTCTTAGTAATAAGAACAAAATCTAAGTTATCAAAATCAGCACTCACATTTAGAGTCAAGTTGCCATTAAGTGGCTTAAAATTAAGCCCCAGAACACTGGACTAGTACATATATCCCTCTTGCCTAAGGTCAAGATTGCTCTAAGAAATGGTATGGCTAATGATTGGTGGTGGACATTGAAATGTAAGAACTATGAGAAGTAGGTTATACAAGTTGATATAAACTCTGCTGAGGAAAATTTTATTTTATTCATTTATATCAGTCCCACTTGCTGATCTTTATCATCAAACATGGAATTCCCAAGGTTTGAATAGAGGGGAGTTTTGGGACAAGAATCCCCAAATAATATTGTGTCTAGATCCATGACTTGTATCCTTCTGCTAGGGTTCCCTCACTCCCATTATCATGCCGTATTCACTCTTTAAAACCATGATCCACCAATGAAAAAAAAAAACAGAAAACAAAAAAACTTAATAACTTTCTGCACAGCTGAGCTATATTGGCATTTAAAAAATTACCTATGATTCTAAGATAGATAAAATTAAACAAGAGGAAAATATAAACTCTCTAATTCCCTAAGAACAAACTCCCTTCTAGCCTTTGTAAAGGCCTGATACATTTTCACCTGTCTAACTTGGCTTCCAGCCCTCTTTGATTCTTTATTATCTCCATGAGACAGAATGCATCTCTGTCCTCAGATATGCTGATAAATTTCCCACTCTTTTCTCTTTGGCAAAAATATCTTCTGTTCCAGTGAATATTGAATTTGCTCTTGTACAACTCAATTAGCCTTTCTAAATCACTTAGCCCACATCAGAACAAAAGATTAGATTTTACTTTTATGATTCAGCTTCCAATTACTGTTTGAACTTATCCATTGGTTTAATATAGCAAATGTTTGTTGGAATCCTTTCATGGACCAAGCATTATACAAAGTTCTAGGCATACAAAGATGAGTGGCCACTGCCTTTCCCATCAAAAAACTGTCTGTGGTACCATGGACAGAGTCACAAAAAACAACTAAAATGCAAGTCATGATATGACTTGAATTGGAAACTGAATTATCAGAATAATTACCAAATATGGCAGGTTTTGAGCAAAATGAAGGTTGAGATTCTTCTCATAGAACAGAGCACCGGAAACAGCAAAAAGCCACTGGCAACGTTTAAATTACAGTGGGACTGGGCTGTACTATTTGTGAGATAGATCTTTTTTCGAAATCAGATTATATCAATTATGAAAGTGGTTCTTTAGTTGTCAAAAAAAAGGAATTGAGTTATAGGTTTATATTCCTTTTAGCCTTCTTTTTAACTTTATTTATTTTTTTAAATTACATACAAAAATTTCTTTTCTTTTGACAGGGGATACATAACATATAGTTATAATTTTGACAGTGTTATATCAATATTTTTATATTTAATATTAATAATCTAGGGTCAAGGTGATTTTAGATAATTTGCATTTGTTTTAAGTTTTTACAATCTCTTTAATTTCAAATGAGTGACCTATCAATAAAACACTGGACTATAGGTATACAAAGTATTTGAAAGTTAAATTTTAATAACAAATGGGTTCTACTGACCTTATTCTTTCTAAATCTCTAGAGATCAGGAATGCAGTATACAGTCAATTCTGTGAATTTTCATTAAATATTCTCTACACTGTTTAGTATTTTTCTTATTTTCAACAATAGACATTTTTTCATTAAAAAAACTTATTTTAAAATAATTCTTACAAATTTTCCTCACATGGGAGCTACATAGTTTCTCTCAGTTTGTCTCACCATAAAACCATTTCACTTGTATTTGACAAGACAAAGGTAAAGGGTTTTGTTACAAGTAGTTGTGAGAATCCATACAATTGTTCAGATGTTCTTGAAACTTTTAAACTTGATATCAGCACTTACATAACATCACTGAAGAATCATGGGAATTATTGAATCCTGCTTCCTCAGTCTCCTGCTGAGACTCAGAAAAGAGAACTGATGTACACAGATAAGATCACATACTTTCTTAGTTTATGACAAAAATAGGAATATAACACAGAAATTTAGGTTTCTATTTTAGGACACTTTTATTATAACACAGCTGTCTTCTTAATTAACTATAAAGTAATAAAAGGCCACTTTTAACATAAAAGTTGTAAGTAAAAAGTTCTTTATACCCCAGATACTTAAATAGATCTGTGATAAATAATGATACAAAATCCCAGTTTTATAATTTAGGATATTTAAGAAATTTTCACTTAACATCAGTGTTTGACTTGAATGGTAAGCAAGGTAGCATGTAGTTTTAAGTCAACATAATACACTAATAATATATTGCAGTAAATATTTTCAATCCATAAGTATTCTTTGAACATGCCTACTTGCAAAGCACTGTCTTAGTTTTCAGGGAAAATGGTTGAGGAGGTTGGAGAGGATTAAAGAAAAGTAAAGGACATCATGTTTCTTTTTTCTTTTTTTAATAAAACCGTCAATGTAATAATAGAAGTGGAGGAAAAAAACCAAGATTAAATAAAAGAACTTTCTTACCAATTTTGTTGGTCTTTAAAATTTTTTATTTGCCAAGATATAGTGAGGGAAGGAATCATCCTTAACTTCTCTCTTTCCCTTGCATTTCAATTTCCATTATACCTCTGTCTTTAAAAGAGTTCCAGAATCTGCTTAGGTAGGTTTATTCCTAGATATTTTATTCTTTTTGTTGCAATGGTAAATGGTAGTGTTTTCTTGATTTCACTTTCAGATTTTTCATCATTAGTGTATAGGAATGCCAGAGATTTCTGTGCATTAATTTTGTTTTTTGTATTTTTTTGTTTTATATATATATATATAATTATTTTTTGCTTTATAACAAAGTAAATCAGTCATACATATACATCTGTTCCCATATCCCTTCCCTCTTTCATCTCCCTCCCTCCCACCCTCCCTATCCCACCCCTCCAGGTCACAAAGCACCGAGCTGATCTCCCTGTGCTATGTGGCTGATTCCCACTATCTATCTACCTTACTTTGGTAGTGTATATATGTCCATGCCTCTCTCTCGCTTTGTCACAGCCTACACTTTCCCCTCCCCATATCCTCAAGTCCATTCTCAAGTAGGTCTGTGTCTTTATTCCTGTTTTACCCCTAGGTTCTTCATGACATTTTTTTTTCTTAAATTCCATGTATATGTGTTAGCATATGGTATTTGTCTTTCTCTTCCTGACTTACTTCACTCTGTATGACAGACTCTAGGTCTATCCACCTCATTACAAATAGCTCAATTTCGTTTCTTTTTATGGCTGAGTAATATTCCATTGTATATGTGTGCCACATCTTCTTTATCCATTCATCCGATGATGGACACTTAGGTTGTTTCCATCTCCGGGCTATTGTGAATAGAGCTGCAATGAACATTTTGGTATGTGTCTCTTTTTGAATTATGGTTTTCTCAGGGCATATGCCTAGTAGTGGAATTGCTGGGTCATATGGTAGTTCTATTTGTAGTTTTCTAAGGAACCTCCATACTGTTCTCCATAGTGGTTGTACCAATTCACATTCCCACCAACAGTGCAAGAGTGTTCCCTTTTCTCCACACCCTCTCCAGCATTTATAGTTTCTAGATTTTTTGATGATGGCCATTCTGACCGGTGTGAGATGATATCTCATTGTAGTTTTGATTTGCATTTCTCTAATGATTAATGATGTTGAGCATTCTTTCATGTGTTTGTTGGCAGTCTGTAAATCTTCTTTGGAGAAATGTCTATTTAGGTCTTCTGCCCATTTTTGGATTGGGTTGTTTGTTTTTCTGCTATTGAGCTGCATGAGCTGCTTATAAATTTTGGAGATTAATCTTTTGTCAGTTGCTTCATTTGCAAATATTTGCTCCCATTCTGAGGGTTGTCTTTTGGTCTTGTTTATGGTTTCCTTTGCTGTGCAAAAGCTTTGAAGTTTCATTAGGTCCCATTTGTTTATTTTTGTTTTTATTTCCATTTCTCTAGGAGGTGGATCAAAAAGGATCTTGCTGTGATTTATGTCATAGAGTGTTCTGCCTATGTTTTCCTCTAAGAGTTTGATAGTTTCTGGCCTTACATTTAGGTCTTTAATCCATTTTGAGCTTATTTTTGTGTATGGTGTTAGGGAGTGATCTAATCTCATACTTTTACATGTCCCTGTCCAGTTTTCCCAGCACCACTTATTGAAGAGGCTGTCCTTTCTCCACTGTACATTCCTGCCTCCTTTATCAAAGATAAGTTGACCATATGTGCGTGGGTTTATCTCTGGGCTTTCTATACTGTTCCATTGATCTATCTTTCTGTTTTTGTGCCAGTACCACACTGTCTTGATTACTGTAGCTTTGTAGTATAGTCTGAAGTCAGGGAGCCTGAATCCTCCAGCTCCGTTTTTCATTCTCAAGATTGCTTTGGCTATTCGGGGTCTTTTGTGTTTCCAAACAAATTTTGAAAATTTTTGTTCTAGTTCTGTGAAAAATGCCAGTGGTAGTTTGATAGGGATTGCATTGAATCTGTAGATTGCTTTGGGTAGTAGAGTCATTTTCACAATATTGATTCTTCCAATCCAGGAGCATGGTATATCTCTCCATCTATTTGTATCATCTTTAAATTCTTTCATCAGTGTCTTATAATTTTCTGCATACAGGTCTTTTGTCTCCTTAGGTAGGTTTATTCCTAGATATTTTATTCTTTTTGTTGCAATGGTAAATGAGAGTGTTTTCTTGATTTCACTTTCAGATTTTTCATCATTAGTGTACAGGAATGCCAGAGATTTCTGTGCATTAATTTTGTATCCTGCTACTTTACCAAATTCATTGATTAGCTCTAGTAGTTTTCTGGTAGCATCTTCAGGATTCTCTATGTATAGTATCATGTCATCTGCAAACAGTGACAGCTTTACTTCTTCTTTTCCGATCTGGATTCCTTTTATTTCCTTTTCTTCTCTGATTGCTGTGGCTAAAACTATGTTGAATAAGAGTGGTGAGAGTGGACAACCTTGTCTTGTTCCTGATCTTAGTGGAAATGCTTTCAGATTTTCACCATTGGGGACGATGTTGGCTGTGGGTTTGTCATATATGGCCTTTATTATGTTGAGGAAAGTTCCCTCTGTGCCTACTTTCTGCAGGGTTTTTATCATAAATGGGTGTTGAATTTTGTCGAAAGCTTTCTCTACATCTATTGAGATGATCATATGGTTTTTGTCCTTCAATTTGTTAATATGGTGTAGCATGTTGATTGATTTGTTTATATTGAAGAATCCTTGCATTCCTGGAATAAACCCCACTTGATCATAGTGTATGATCCTTTTAATGTGCTGTTGGATTCTGTTTGCTAGTATTTTTTTGAGGATTTTTGCATCTATGTTCATCAGTTATATTGGCCTGTAGTTTTCTTTCTTTGTGACATCCTTGTCTGGTTTTGGTATTAGGGTGATGGTGGCCTCGTAGAATGAGTTTGGGAGTGTTCCTCCCTCTGTTATATTTTGGAAGACTTTGAGAAGGATAGGTGTTAGCTCTTCTCTAAATGTTTGATAGAATTTGCCTGTGAAGCCATCTGGTCCTGGGCTTTTGTTTGTTGGAAAATTTTTAATCACAGTTTCAATTTCAGTGCTTGTGATTGGTCTGTTCATATTTTCTATTTCTTCCTGATTCTGTCTTGGCAGCTTGTGCATTTCTAAGAATTTGTCCATTTCTTCCAGGTTGTCCATTTTATTGGCATAGAGTTGCTTGTAGTAATTTCTCATGATCTTTTGTATTTCTGCAGTGTCAGTTGTTACTTCTTTTTCATTTCTAATTCTATTGATTTGAGTCTTCTCCCTTTTTTTCTTGTTGAGTCTGGCTAATGGTTTATCAATTTTGTTTATCTTCTCAAAGAACCAGCTTTTAGTTTTATTGATCTTTGCTATCATTTTCTTCATTTCTTTTTCATTTATTTCTGATCTGATTTTTATGATTTCTTTCCTTCTGCTAACTTTGGGGGTTTTTTGTTCTTCTTTCTCTAATTGCTTTAGGTGCAAGGTTAGGTTGTTTATTCGAGATGTTTCCTGATCACCTCTTATCATCTCTCCCATTATATAATAAAGTATCTGGCTCAATTTTTTGTTGTTTGACTGCTTACCCCTCCCTCTTCCCTTTCTGCCCCAGGTGCTCTCCCTCCTTTGACACCAGGGGAGAGTCAAACCACTCATGGGAACCCTCACTCCAGCCCCACTCCCTGACCACCCTAAACCCCCAGACAGTGTCCTTTTCCTGCTCTCTCAGTCATCTTTGGACCATCTTGGGAGGTCTGCCCTGTTCTCTCCACAAATCCTTGTTATATAAATAATAAACGTTTCCATGCTCCCCCTTAATGCATGTTGGTGGGGATGGGGGATGGCGTGGTAATAATGTCTGGCATCTGAGCTCATTTTTGGACAAGGGTGCATCCCATGGAGAGGCCACAACACATTATAACCCTGATTTAAGCTACCTCTGCCCCTTGTCTAGAGTATCACAATAACCTACATTTTTGGTCTCCCAACTTCAGCTCTTGTCCCATTTTTGTCTATTTTCCATAGGGTAACCAGTGTAATAACTTAAACATGTAAGTCATATCTTGTCACTCTTCCATTCCAAATCCTCTAATGGAATCACTTGGAATAAGAGTCAGACTCCTGACCATAGACAATAAGACTTTTTCTGATCTTTCCTTCTCTACTGCTTTTATGACATAATCTCTTACCCTCTTACCATTCCCCCCTTTATCATTCCACTCTGGCTCACCATGGTGGCCTCCCTGTTGTTTCTCAGACACGCTAAGCATGGCCTACCTTATTTTCATGTACTGTTCCCTCTGCTCAGCTTCAGTTCTCTCATATTCCTCCTCATAGCCTGGTGGCTAGTTCCTTCATATTCTTCATATCTCTGCTCAAATATCACCTTATCACTGTGGTCTTCTCTGACCATCTGCATAAAAAATAGAAATTCCCTCACTCTCTAACATTCCCAACCTCTATTACCTTACTTTATTCTTCCTTTATAGCCTTGATCAATCCCCCAACGCATTATATATTATAATATATAATTATTGTCTGTTTTCAACTAGAAGTTAAGCCCCCTGAAGTCAGGGACTATGATTTGTTCATTGCTATATCCCCAGTACTTAGTGCCTGTCATAAAGTATGTCCTCAATATTTGTCAAAGCATGCGTGTGTGTGTGTGCACACACCCGTAACCCCCCCACACACCCCCCCCCCAGAATACATGGTTTTAAGAATACACTGCTTGGATAACTAAGTAATTATTTAATCCCTCATTCTCCTATAGACACATAAATATACAATGAACATCAACAGCATTTGTTGACTAGTCCAAATCTCTATTCTCTCTGGGCAAGTAGATAAGGAATAATATGCACAATTAAAAAGTTACACTAAAAATAACTTAGTTTTGGGACTTCCCTGGTGGTGCAGTGCTTAAGAATCCATCTGCCAATGCAGGGGACACGGGTTCGAGCCCTGGTCCGGGAAGATCCTACATGGCGCGGAGCAACTAAGTCCGTGGGCCACAAGTACTCAGCCTGCACTCTAGAGCCCACGAGCCACAACTACTGAGCCCCACACACCACAACTACAGAAGCACGTGTGCCTGGAGCCGGTGCTCCGCAACAAGAGAAGCCACCACAATGAGAAGCCCATGCACCACAACAAAGAGTAGCCCCTGCTCGCCACCACTAGAGAAAGTCCGTGCACAGCAATGAAAACCCAATGCAGCCAAAAATAAATAAATTAATTAATTTAAAAAAAGACTTAGTTTTGTTTCCTGGTCTTATTCTGGACATAACTTTTGCTATCCAAGAATTTCAATTGGCCAGTCACTTCTCCAGGGAATGTGTGGCTACATCTTCAAGTGAGAGCCATGAGCTGGGTTTATATTCAGATGGGAATATAAAGGAGGGAAATGGGAAAAGGAGGATGCTGGAATCAGTTGGTCCTAGTTTACATCAGACACTGTGGTGATTAAATAGAATGATTATTCTACCATCTGTTTTCCAAATGCCCCTATGTTTGCCTTTGACTTCTGCCCTGCAATTTTTACATGGAAGCGCTATGGATACTATCTGGGAAGCTACAGCTTATCTCAACTATTTTCTTTTTATCCTATTGAGTTGGCTCAGCATGGCAGTCCTTTGAAGGCAGTGAGAGCCCTGTGTCTGCATCCCTTCCAAAGAGATGCACTCTTACTGAAGGCTCAGGAGAGAATGTAGAAATCAGACTCCTCCTCCAACGAAGATGGTTTCCACAGAAAGCTGCATGAAGTAAGGGTCTCACAGGAACTTCCAGGTTTTTACAGTTTAATCTTCTACATGTTTCTTTTGTTAAATCATAATTTAAGGGGCTTCCCTGGTGGCGCAGTGGTTGAGAGTCCGCCTGCTGATGCAGGGGACACGGGTTCGTGCCCCAGTCTGGGAGGATCCCACAGGCCGTGGAGCGGCTGGGCCTGTGACCCATGGCCGCTGAGCCTCTGCGTCCGGAGCCTGTGCCCCACAATGGGAGAGGCCACAGTAGTGAGAGGCCCGTGTACTGCAAAAACAAAACAAAACAAAACAAAAAAACCCCATAATTTAAGAAATAGATTTAAAGCTACTCTTAGATGCAAGAATCAAGGATGTGTGATGCCCTGACTAACAGCCCCCATGGAGATATGATACTATTGCACTTTAAACTTGTGGCAATTCTGGAACTGTATGTGAAATAAAAACCTGGGTTTCTATCACCCACCCTGCATTTGAATTAGTGACTTTTAATTCATTTTTTCATACTTTAGCTTTGCCTTTATTTGTAACTCTCTTTGTGACACTTAGTATCCTATGCCTTGTATACTTTTGCTTCTACCATTCTTATCACATTTATCATGCTATGTCTTATATTGCAGTTTTTTTATAAGCTGGTCTTCCCCAGAGTGTAAGTTGCTTGAAGTCAAGGAAGATATTTTTGTGTCATCTCCTTAACGTTGGGCCATATCATTCATCAATCTAAAAACTCTCTACCTGGTATAAGTCAGCACCCAGGGTTTTGAGAAATAGTCACCATAAACATAATAATCTTTAGCCAACCCCCACATGTCAAAGTAACTCATATTAGGGGTAGAGAGGGGCAAGACTTCTAGCAGTAAGTTTCCACACCCCATACTTAATCTGGTTCCATCAGCAGTTCCTAGTTAGTGGGGTCCAGCCAAGTTCTCTATCAGGAGGGGCAGTGGCTGTTCTCACCATATTAGCGGATTCATATATTCCTGTGAATTAATATTTTGTTTTTATGGCATGTCTTTCTTCATCTCTAATAATGCTCCTTTTTTTTTTTAGTCTTAACGTCATCTGATGGTGACCCCATCACTGTGGTTTAAGTGTTTGTATTATAGATCATTTCCTACCATTTGTTTTCAATCTTATGTCTAATACATATTTCTAGTAAGCAGCATATACTTGCTTTTTCCTTTTATAACCAGTGAGAAGACTTATTACAGTGTAATAAAAATGATTACTTTTCCCCACTCTCCTAGCTAGTTGTAATATTACAACCTTAGAACTTTTAGTCTCCATTCCCCCTCCCTTCCCATTTTTTGTGTTACTCTTTTTATGTGAAAAATATCACTCCATATCATTTCTATGCTGTATTAAAACATCCAAAATATGGCCCTGGCTGTCTAAATGCTGTTCTCTTGTCTTTGTTTTTAAGCAGTTTTATTGTGATGCACTTGTATATGGTTTCCTATTTATTCTGATGGCTGTTCATAGAG
Organism: Mesoplodon densirostris; assembly: GCF_025265405.1. Classification (NCBI taxonomy): domain Eukaryota; kingdom Metazoa; phylum Chordata; class Mammalia; order Artiodactyla; family Ziphiidae; genus Mesoplodon; species Mesoplodon densirostris. The sequence goes on from NC_082671.1 coordinate 54,409,898, forward strand.
ATTCTTGGAAAAGTGGCTAAATGTCTTTTATTAATTTTGGAAAATCCTTGTCTATCATCTATTTAAATATTGCTCCTTGTCCATTCCCTTGGTCCTTTCATACTGAAACTCTGTAACATAATTATTTTCTTTAATCTGTGTAGTACCTTTGACCTTAAATTCCATTTTGAGTGATATTAATATTGCTGCTCCTGCTTTCTTTTTGTTTGCCTTTGACTGGTATTTCTTTATCCATCTGTGTCTTTTTTTAGAAAATAATTTCATTATTATTTATTTTATGTAGGTTACTTATAAATAATAAGTAATATAATATATAAGTAATATAAAGTATATAAAAGTCTAGCAATTTCTGTCTTTTAAATCTTTCACTGACATGTAGTATAATAACTAATATACTTGATTTTATTTCTTTCTTTTAGGTTTATTGGTTCTTTTATCTCATAATTTGCTTTTTTCCTTTCTTAAAATTATTGCTGTTTTATTTAATTTGCTATACGTTCCATCTTTTGCTCCCTGTTTATTTGGAAGTTCCATTGTAGTTTTCCAGTAATGTAAGATTGGCACTGACCTTACCCTAGAGATCCATACACAGATCTTATCTGTATTCATAGGCTGAAGTTCTAACCCTCAGACTCAATGCTATTAAGCAATTGCTTACCCAGACCACAGGAGAGGAATCCCCTCGGGTTTTTTTCTTTTCCTAGGACCACAACAGAACTCAAGACTTCCTTTATACCCACTTGCCAGTAACTTATAGCAACTGCTTGAATCTGGAGCTACACAGCTTGTAGTTGCTCAGAAGAGCAAGGAGGCTGCATTCAGGTAACCCTGTTTCTAGAATCCCAACTGCCTCTCATACACTATCTCATTTAATCCTCCTACAGAGCATTTTCAAAGAATGTATTCATTTCCATGATGTCTGCATTAGAAGAGATAACCCATGTAACAGCACATAGTGGCACACACCTGTCTTTGGAGCTGAGCTGAAGCATTGGTTTCATATTCTTTTTTCAAGATGCACTCCCTGGGTACAATCTGGAGTCTATTCATTCCTTTCTGGAAATGTCTCTTTTCCAAATAATACTAAGATTAGATTAGTTGGAAGTCCTTTCTGTGTAATCTCTCTGGGTCACCTAGGTCCACATCCACATATCAGTTCTAGAGACTTGCCAACCCAAGGCATGCCATGGTTGTTCAGGACAGATATGACAATGATAACTATAGTAACAGCAATAACTATAATAATTTTGGTTACCAATTACTGATTGCTTATTTTGCAACACCAAGAAGCTTTAAAAAATATTGTTAATCTTTACAATTTTACAGGGCAGTGCAATTATCCTCTTACTACAGATGAAGAAACCAGGGCTTCAGAGAGCTTAAATGACTTGCTCACATTCATTCAGCTTTTCAGTGGAAGAACCTGGGTGCAGACCACCTTGGTCTGCCTGTCCTTCCTCCCACTGCATCTCAGGTGCTCAAGCTGGGCTCAGAGAAGCCGTCAGTTTCCTCGGAGCCTCCCTAGGGAAGGAGAGGATTTAAGTGGTATAGTTCCAGCCCCATCCATGTTTCCATCTGAGCAATGCAGCTTAGGGAGCCATGACAGTGAGGATGGGAAGTAGGTGAGAACTAGAAGACTTTCTCAACTTCTCGGTTTGGGCTTCGTTCTGTTCTTCAGCACTTCCTGTGTCTCTCTGCTGTGCCATGTGGAATGTTAAAGCTCTTTTCCTCCTTGTCAATGTCCCCATTTTTCTTCCTTTCTCTGTTTCCTAGCTCCTCTTCTGAGCCCCATTCTTAATTTCAACTGCTAAAGTAACACGTGATCTCTAGCAAAATGAAAGCTACAGGAGACTTTAGACAGAAGTGAGCAAACCTCTTTGTCTGGCAGAAGTTGGGGCAGTAATTGAGGCCTCAAGAGACTATGGGGCTGACTGGGGTGAGGCCCCTGACTCATAGCTCTGTTCCCCCACACAACATGCTACCTCGTTAAGACAAGATGGGGTAGCTCATAGGGCTTAAGGTATGTTCTCTCTCAAGGGTACTTAAGGAAATTTCCTGAAGATGGAATGCCTCACAAACAGCAGGCTGAAAAGGCTGTCTAAAGGGCCCCTCGCCTTGCTCACCTTATCACTCTTAAAGGGGTCTAACCTGTGCCTTGAGGAAATGAAACCATATTCTGGTATGTCTCCATTATATAGAGTAGAATAGACACAGCAAAGATGAAGGCTGTAAAATTTAAATGTGGTGTCTGCAGGCCTACTAATGGCTGTTACTGGCTATTAATTGATATAATTATGTTTTCATCTTTATTCATTTGTGCTTTAAAATTTAAATGTATTAACAACTAACTAGAATCTTTCCTGGAGCCCTTTCCTGGAATGTGAATATGTATTTTTAAGCAGATTCATGTTTATGCCCCAAAGTCATCAGAGCTGACATGAAAATAAAATTACTCCTCTAGACTCAAGCTCTAAAAGAAATCAACCTCAGTCTTTTTAAGAAACATCTAATATTCCTAGTCTTTTGGGTTTTTTTCCTTTTTCTTTCTTCTTGCATTCATCAGAAGCGTCTTCTGCAGCCAGTCAAGTGTCTCACCTCCAGGCATATGTGGATACTCCTGAGGCAGGAGAAAATGCAATTCTCCTTAGCTTTAGATCAGAGCACCAAGAACTATTAGTCAAAGAAAATAAGAGTATTTCAGTTAGAATTTTTGGTTGCAAGAAACAGAAATCAACTTTAGCTAAGTTAAGCAGAAAAGGTTATTGGAAGGATTTTGGGAGCTCATAGAATCCTTGGAAAATATGGAGAACCAGTGTTGGAAAACAGACCAGAATCAAGAAGACTTGGTATCAAGAAACACAGCCTGGTGGTGCCATCAGTCAGTTCAGTTAGAGCTTTTGCGCAGCCACCACCACTACTGGACCTTCTAGACGATCATCGTTACACTCACAACTTTCCATCTGGAAATATGGTATCAATTATCTCTGCCTTTTTGCCCAATTCTCTCAAGATTCAAAGTCCAAGGTGAGAGCAGCTGATTGTTCACATCATATGTTCATTGCTGGTGGTTGAGTAGAGATATCTGACTCCTTCCTTTTCTCCAGTGGGAGATCCTGCACTTATACACAGAGATAGAGTCCCCATAATCAGAAGGATATTCAAATATTTGGTAGCCAAAGAATCCATTTTGGACAGTCAAAAATTTCCCAGTTCACTTAGATAATTATTCTGGCTTAATTTAACATTATCCTGATGAATCCATCAGACTTTCTACACTCCTACATTAGCTGGATAAATGATGACAGTCTGATTTGTCTGTGAGTCCTTTCCAAAGTGGTGATGGAGGCCCTTCCTATTGGAAATATACATACAGGACATCATCTCAATAATTAGAGTACTTCCTTCTCAAAATAATTCTATGCCTAAATGGCAAAGTCTAGAGGAAAAATGTGTTTATATACCCAGAATTGAATATTATGCCTTCTATATAACAATGCCAGATAAATGTTTGTTGAATGCATACTTATAAGGGCTACCTTTTATTTGGCATTTAGCTACATACCAGGCACTGTAGAAAGCAATTTATATGCATTATCTAATTTAATTGCCACTATTATTATCCTTATTTCACAAATGAGGCAACAAATGTAATGAGGTTAAGTGACTTGTTCAGTGTTGTAGACCTAATATGTGGCAGAGTCCCCAGAAGCCTGGTCTGTCTAGAGTGAGCTGGGTAATGGGATACTTTCTCAAATGTGTGTTCTGCTCTGTACTCCCAAGAAATGACTACTGCCAGTTTAATTTCAGCTCAATCATCTTTGGGATAAGTTTTATTATTATTCAATATAAATGTATCATAAAAGAGAGCAGAAGAGACACTAGAAATTTTTTCTTCCTGTCCACCTGTATCTATTTTCTTAAACAGTCTACCCAGACCTTTCTTTTTCCTCTTGGTGAGGTTGAGAGGGTTTTGAAGGGAACAGATACTATCACCTACAAGAGGACAAAGGACTTCGGGACACAGTTGGGAAATATGTTTTCAGGGAACAGGAGGAAATAGGAAGAATTTTCCACTTACATTGTACTTATAGAGATAGGGTTTCCAAGTACATAAACCAATTCTTAGAGACTTAACATAGAAATGAACCCATGAATCCTGGAGAGAGAAAGAGAGAAAGAAAGAAGAAGAAAGAAAGAAAGAAAGAAAGAAAGAAAGAAAGAAAGAAAGAAAGAAAAAAAGAAAGAAAGAAAGAAAGAAAGAAAGAAAGAAAGAAAATAAAGTTGACAGTGGCTAATTGGTTAATTAGTGCTTCACTAAAATGACTCCAAATTTGAGTGCTCCCACATGAACAGTAGGAAAAGTAAGCAGGAAACACATTTAATGCACCTGAAGTGGAATGCACGTGGCTGTTAGACGAGCAACTGGTCTGCATTTTCTTGCCTACCATTTGCAAAGTAGGGCTTTCCTGAAGCAACATATGAAAATGCATAGAACATAAGGGATAATCAATAAATATTAGTTCACTTTCCTCCTCCAACCCACTTTCATCCTGCATTCCTTGTTTGCAAGGAGAGGACCTGAAGCCACCCCATACGTTACCAGCAGAGGGAATGCATGCATGCATCACTCACTCAACAGCAATTCCTGGGGGGCTGCTATATGGCAGGGACCATACTAGACACTGAGAAAAAGCAATAAACCAAACAGACATGGTTCTTATTCTTGTGGAACTCATAGCCTTGGACAGCCATAAAGTTTAAATCAATGATTACTTAACATCCTTCATGATGTGTGATATGAAGATAAAAGGGACAACCACCCGGAATCCAAGGAGTGGAAAGGAAGGATATCCAGACCTAGAAATAGTCCTCCTTTTCTTCTTTCTTCCTCCTTCTTTAGCCAGGGATCCCACACCTGAAATAATTGAGCAGGAATGGAAGAATAGGATATAGTACTGTCAGGGTTTACATAAATCAGGTTGTGCCTTGCCTCCAGCTCAGACTCATACCAAAGCCTTGAGTTCCACCCAGTGTCCTTAGGGAGCGGGCACATGGTCAGCCACTTTGAGTTACCTCTGTCCCCGGGAAGCTCCTGGCAATATACTCTGAGCCAGAATCTCAGGTATCCTTAAAATAGGCAAACAAAGGATGTCTAAGATGGCAGATGCTCTTGTTTTAATGTCCGTAGAAGATGATGGGTTTGTGTTCTTACCTTATATTTTATGTGTCCTTAAATCTCCATGTGGCTTTATAGCTATGAAATTGTTCTTGCCCTGGCACTTTGCTTTGGAGGATCTTTATATCATAAGCATAGAGACATATAAGAGCTGTCTAATATGTGTGGGCAGCCAAAAACTATTTCTTGATAATAATAGCTAACTTTTATTAAATACTTACACGCCAAAACATTTCAGACATGATCTCTTGGAGGCATCATTATTCTACTTCATTGAAACCGTGATGCTGTAGCTAGTCAGGATTGGGAGTTTTGAAATTTAGTTCAGTCCCTAAGAGCTTAAATATTTCATTTTGAACAGAAGACTTCAAATCCGTATCTCAGAATTGTATTTAATATCAGGGCAATTCTTTTTATCATGTCACCTAAAGCAAGTTATTTAGCCCCTTGGACAATTGTTCTTACAGTGAAGAGGTTAAACTAGATAACCTCTAAGATTCTTTCCAGTGGTGCCATCTTTCTCTTTCAAACAGATGAATCCTACCTTCTACATAGAAGAGAGAATGGTGGTCATAAAGAGTTTTAGATAGTTTGCTTTACCTATTCAAGAGAATACATGAAAAGAAAAAGAGAAGCTGATGTTAATGACACCTAGACTGAAGCAGTATTTAGTTTCATTTTTTTACAAAAATGTTTTCTAATTTCCCATGGATATTCTTTATACCTGATAAGATAGAAACTTCAGAAGTGAAACTCATGTCTTTTCCAATGAATCTAAAATGAAATCCTAATAAGAGTACGTTCTATTTATATATGGATGAGAGTAGGGAGGGGAACAGCTTTCCCCTACCACATTGGCAGCAAGCTTTTGAAAAATGGCAATTTAGATAAGATTTGTCAGTCTTACCACCATGGATAGATTTCAAACCTCCGGGAAGTTGGAAATGAGTATTGTCCTCTCAACTAGAGCATAAGACCAAGTTCAATTTTCTGCTTTATCCAAGATTTTTGGGTAATCATGAAAAAAAAATCTTTAAAGTTATTCTTGCAAATTTCTCTGCCTACAAAGAGAGGAAAACAAAATATTTCATGCCGCACCAGAGAGCTGTGAATACTCATTCTTGTTTGTAAATGTTAATCAAATGATAGGCATGGATACCTGCAAAGTATGGTTTCTGTCCAATTTAAAATTGGCCAGATTATTGACTGAGGTCTGAGTAATGATTACAGCTGGGGTTTGGTGTGTATTCGGTGCCATTCTTCCCTTTGCATTAATTTGGAGCTGGGTGGGAGCTTTAGGGCTTTCGGTGGAGACAGTGCCTATAATGATTTATTTAAATTCTGACCATGCTTTCTAATTATGTAAATATTCAGTCACCTCTATTGGTGACTCGACTCTTAAGATGTTGAAAACATTTCCTATACATAAAATTTGGCAAAGTTTCCTGGCTCCTATGCTTTAAATGCTATGAGAAAGCATGTGTTGCAGGGAAAAAAGAATCAAGCTGAGTGCTTTTCAACAATTCACCATTCTTCTGGGGTGAAAATCCGACACTTACATTCAGAAGTGCTATCCATACATCCAACAATGTTGAAATTGCTTTTGTTCACTGGAAGAGCTGGAGGTGTCATCAGACCCTCTGTGTCTTTGGGGGTGTAACAATCGTGTGGCGACATATAATGTATCAGCATATTTCCTTGGCCATTCCAGGGCAGGAAGTGTACACCCAGTCTTGACTGAATTCACAGTGGTCAGTTTAGAATGGCCATACCTTTTCATGTGCAATCCCAAGAGAAAAGGACCAAGAGTTAGCAAGCTCTAATTATTTCTCATCATTACATCCTGTTATCAGTCACTTCCTCCCAAACCTTCTGACTTCCATCTCTTAAAACTTTCCCCTCTGCTCATCGCATGGCAGCTACACTGGCTTCCTTGTTCCCCCAGACACTGTAAGGCACATGCCACCCACTCCCACCCCCACCCTTGGGGCCAGGGCTGCTAACCTTCCAAATACAGTCCAGCTGGCTCCGCATTTCCTGCTGATCTCAAATGCCACTTATCAGAGACATCTTCCCTGACCACCTTCCTCAATAATCCCACTCCCCCAACCCCTTCCTTTGTCTCAAACTCATTATCTCCCCAACCTGGTTTATTTTTCTTCAGTTGATAACATTATTTGACATATATTTATCTATCTTTCCCAACTTATTATCCTGACTTTCCCTTCCACAACAGTGTTCTCAATATGACATTTATTTTTTATTGAAGTACTGTTGATTTACAATGTTGTATTAATTACTGCTGTACAGCAAAGTGATTCAGTCATACATATATACATTCTTTTTTTTAATATTCTTTTCTCTTATGGTTTATCATAGGATATTGAATATAGTTCTGTGCTATACAGGAGGACCTTGTTGTCTGTCCATTCTATATATAAAAGCTTACATCTGCTGACCCCAACCTCTCACTCCACCCCTCCCCCAACCCCCTCCCCTTGGCAACCACCAGTCTGTTCTCTATGTCTGTGATTCTGTTTCATAGGTAGGTTCATTCATGTCATATTTCAGATTCCACATATAAGTGATGTCATATGGTCTTTGTCTTTCTCTCGAATATAAGTTGGTGCAGCCACTGTGGAAAACCGTATGGAGGTTCCTCAGAAAACTATTGTTTGTTTTATGTATTTTTTGTCTCTCTCCTTCTACTGTGTCCTCAGTGCCTAGAACAATGTAACAGTCATTCAATAAGTGCTTGTTGATTAAATGAGTGATTGAATTATGATTGATAAGATTCTCTTCAACTTAACAATGTGTGAATTGTTCCTATTACCTAAAACAAACAAAAACAAAAAAAAACCCAACAAAACAAAAATCCACCAAAAAAATCCCCCATAAAATTCCATGCCCCCAAGCTTTTCAGCATAACATTCCAGGTTTTCAGCAGTTGGGCTCCCAAATCCTGATATAATCTTAACTTCCACTGTATATTTGTCTTCTGGCTCATGCAACATTTGTTCCATTCCTGAGGAATATCAGCTGGTCACAGGATACACTCAGCATTCTTCTCACTCTGGATTTTTTTCCAGGTGTAGTTTTTATCTCCCTATTTGCCTGATTAAATCGTTTCCTTCTGTGTTAGTTTGCTAAGGCTGCTGTAACCAAGTACCACAAACTCAGTGGCTCAAACAACAGAAATTTGTTGTCTCAGTTTTGGAGTCTACATGTCTGAAACCAGGTGTCCTCAAGGTTGGTTTCTTCTAAAGGCTGTAAGGAAGGGTCCGTTCCAGGCCCTTCGCTCCTAGCTTCTGGTGGTTTATTGTCAGTCTTTGGTGTTCCTTGGCCTCTGCTATATTGCTCTGATCTTTGCCTTTATCCTTACTGGTGTTCTCCCTGTGTGCATATCTGTGTCCAAATTTCCTCTTTTTATAATCATATAAATATAATCAATCATATCTATTAGGGGCCCACCCTACTCCAGTATGACCTCATCTTAACTAATTACATCTGCAGTAACTTATATCCATATAAGGACACATTCTGAGGTATTGGGGGTTAGGGCTTCAACATATGTATTTTTAGGGGATACAGTTCAACCCATAGTACCTTCCTTCAAAGTCTAGAACAAATATCACTTCCTCTAAAATGCTTTCCTGATTCTTGTAGTGGGAGTCCCTCTCCCTTCTGTGTTCCCATTATGTTTTCTTTATATCTGTATTCTTCCTTTGACAGTACCTATTTCACTAACTCATTCACTTACCATTCAATTCTTAAGGGTGTTTAGTTTGTCTCTGGGAACATGCAGTAACTGAAATATGCCTTCTGCCCTCTTGGAGCTCTTAGACTAATGATAATGAGATTCTAAATTCCAGAAGGACAGAGATTTTAACCTCTTGGTAAACTTTAGTTGATTTCAATAATTACTCTTTGATTTAATATTGCCATGAATGGATATATATAAAGAGGCAATGGTATAAAAAAAGAGGCTGTTTTCACAGAAGGGACCCTTGCTTTTCTCTGGAAAGGTCAATAGAAATTTTGCTGACCCGGTGGGAAACAACAGAGATTTCCACGAGAAGTGGCAGTAATTTGGGGGAGGCATGAAAGAACAAATCATGTTTGGGATGTTACCAGAAATCAAGGACATTGGCAGTGTAGAAGTCAGAGAATCAGATCTTGAGTGTCTTCTGAGTCATAATTAGGAAATCAGAAGTGACTGAATGTTGAATACAATTCTTGTTCTCTCCAAATTTGTCTAAAGCCCCCAAATTGAGGGCTACTGTGAAGAGGAGCAACTGACACCTTATTACATCTTATTAAGATGAGTCCAAATCACCCTTCCTCCTCTTTTCCCCACCCCTCCTTCCAGGTTATATAAGAATTCAGTTTGTTGAAAAGAGGATTGATAGAGGCAGTGAATCTTATGCTTAGAGGAAAAGTATTTTGCATTTCTTTCTTCTCTTCATCTCCCCAAACTAGGAGAAATGGAGAGAGATAGAGAGAGAGAGAGAGACAGAGAGAATGAATGAGAGAGAGACATTCAGAGAAGCTGAGGGTGCCAGCAAAAAGAAGCCAGCATTTTACCCCTATGCTGATGCTTGTTCAACTACAGAAACTTTTAGGCTCTTCTCATTGGGGCTGCCAGAGGGGAGAGAATTCTTGAGAAACATACATAGACCTGGAGGATGTATATATTTCCTGACCACAGAACCCTGAGGATGAGAAGTCGGGCAGAGGTCCACATTCAGGCAGCAAGGCTGGGAATAAGGAGAACATCAGGGCTCTTTTCTCACCAGGCTTCAGGGTGGCCAAAGGTGAAACAGGAGGGAAACAGGCAGGGCACAACCTTTGAAAGAATGACATGCCATAAACTGATTAGAACCACATGGGCCCAAGATGGCGGACAACTCAACTTCCACTAGACATTGAAACTTGGTATACTCAAGTTGCTCATTGTAACACATCAGCAAGCTAAATGACACACTCACAGGTACCCTGACAGCTCCAAAGCCAACCATAAGGATCAAAAGGTGGGTGGTGGCCCAATTCCTGGAAATCCCTGCCCCTTCCTGAAATATCTAGAATATTCCTCCCACTCATTAGCCTATGAAATTACCCACCCTTATAAAAACTGACAACACCATTCCCTGGTGCCGCTCTCACCTTCTGAGATGGCCCACACTCTGTCTGTGGAATGTGTTTCTCTCTAAATAAATCCACTTCTTACCTATCACTTTGTCTCTCACAGAATTCTTTCTGTGATGAGACATCAAGAACTTGAGCTTCATTAAGTCCTGAAACCAGGTGTGGGATCTCACTTGTAAGACCATGGGTTTTGGCTGGGTTCGAGTCCCAGCTGTGTGGGTTCATGTCCCAGTCAGGGTTTTGGCTGGGTTAGAGTACTGGCACGTGGGTTTAAGTCCCAATCTTGGGTGCTCAGTTTCAAAGGTGCCTCATAGATGCTCACCCAAGGGAGAGCTGTTTCCCAGGGTGAGGGTGCCTCAGGGCTAAGACACCATGTGTTGAGTTTCCAGGGCAAGTGCTGTCAGGCAGGTGGGTGAGGGGCATGGAAGGGTCCAAAAGAGGTTCCTGAGAGAATGCTTTACCCACTGTGTGAATTATGCAGTGTGGAGATCCGTCTGAGAAACCCACAAAAATGTTCCACAAGACAGCCAGCATCTGGATGCTGCTACTGGGAGGGCATTGCTGGTGAAGAGAGAATTACATACATCCCTATGTGATTTAAATCTTTCACCCCTTGTTTTTCTCAGTCTTTTCACCAGCCCAGATCCTAGAGCTAGAGGCAACAGAATGAGAGGAGAAATTAGAGAAAAATAAGAAGAAACAATGCTTCCCCACCCCTTCCCTGCTACAGGATCCCCTAGCTTGGAATTGGGTGCTAAACAGAAATTTTAATTCAGACTGGGCTGGATGTGTTTCTCCATCTGAGCTGCAAATCGGTTGTATCATCTGATTCAGTCCATTGGATAAGCCTGTTAACAGACCTTATCTTACAGTGGATGCAAAAATGCTAAATGTTTTTAGTCAAGGACATGTGTACTCAAGTTGTCATTCTGAAAGATAATGCCAGTAAAATTCTACACTTTTTCCACAGCCCAGTTATTACTGACTCAGGTAAGCCTCCTCCTCCATCACCTCAGTCACTTCTCCCTGCTTCTAATATTTACCCATGTGGCAGTATTTGCCTCTCTTTCAGAGAAGCACAGGAGCTGTGCGAACAAAGAAGAGAAAGGGAAATTGCTCCCAGCAGCCTCAGGAGCAGCAGATTACAATCAACTTGATGTACCCTGCATCTGTGGAATACCTGAATAGACAATGAATCATCCCAAAATTGAGGTGCTGGATTTTGTAAGCAGCGATATATACATTTTTTTTTCCTTTTTCTCTTTTTCTGAGTGTGTATGTGTATGCTTCTTTGTGTGATTTTGTCTGTATAGCTTTGCTTTTACCATTTGTTCTAGGGTTCGGTATGTCCTTTTTTGTTTGTTTTTTATTATAGTTTCTAGCACTTGTTATCATTGGTGGATTTGTCTTTTGGTTTGGTTGCTCTCTTCTATCCTTCATAATTTTTAAAAAAAATTACTTTTAAAGTTTTTTATTTTTAATAATTATTTTTTATTTAAAAATTTTATTTTATTTTTTCCTTTCTTTCTTTCTTTCTTTTTTTCTCCCTTTTCATATATGCTGTGTGGCTGACACAGTCTTCGTGCTCTGGCCGGGTGTCAGGCCTGTGCCTCTGATGTGGGAGAGCCGAGTTCAGGACATTGGACCACCAGAGACCTCCCAGCTCTACATAATATCAAACAGTGAAAGCTCTCCCAGAGATCTCCATCTCAATGATAAGACCCAGCTCCACTCAACAACAAGCAAGCTACAGTGTTGTACACACTATGCCAAACAACTAGCAAGACAGGAACACAACACCACTAGTTAGCAGAAAGTCTGACTAAAATCATAATAAGCTCACAGACACCCCAAAGTGCACCACCAGACGTGGTACTGTCCAACAGAAAGACAAGATACAGCATCAACCACTAGAACACAGACACTAGTCCCCTCAACCAGGAAGCCTACACAACCCACTGAAGCAACCTTAGCCCCTGGGGGCAGACACCAAAAACAACAGGAACTATGAACCTACAGCCTGCGAAAAGGAGAACCCAAACAGAATAAGTTAAGCAAAATGAGAAGACAGAGAAACACAGAGCATATGAAGAAGCAAGGTAAGCACCCACAGGGCCAAACAAATGAAGAGAAAACAGGCAGTCTACCTGAAAAAGAATTCACAGTAATGATAATAAAGATGATCTAAAATCTTGGAAATAGAATGGAGAAAATAAAAGAAATGATTAACAAGGACCTAGAAGAACTAAAGAGCAAAAAATCAATGATGAACAACACAATAAATGAAATTAAAGATTCTATAGACAGAATGAATAGCAGAATAACTGAGGGAAAAGAATGGATAAGTGACCTGGAAGATAAAATAAAGGAAATAACGACTGCAGAGCAGAATAAAGAAAAAAGAATGAAAAGAACAGAGGACAGTCTCAGAGACCTCTGGGACAACATTAAATGCACCAACATTTGAATTATAGAGGTCCCAGAAGAAGAAGAGAAAAGGAAAGGGACTGAGAAAATATATGAAGAGATTATAGTTGAAAACTTGCCTAATATGGGAAACGAAATAGTTAATCAAGTCCAGGAAGTGCAGAGAGTTCCATACAGGATAAATCCAAGGTGAAACACACCAAGACACATATTAATCAAACTATCAAAAATTAAATACAAAGAAAAAATATTAAAAACAGCAAGGGAAAAATAAAAAATAACATACAAGGGAATCCCCATAAGGTTAAAAGCTGATCTTTCAGCAGAAACTCTGCAAGCCAGAAGGGAGTGGCAGGGCATATTTAAAGTGATGAAAGGGAAAAACCTACAACCAATATTACTCTACCAACAAGGATCTCATTCAGATTCAATGGAGAAATTAAAAATTTACAGACAAGCAAAAGCTAAGAGAATTAAACACCACCAAACCAGCTTTACAACAAATGCTAAAGGAACTTCTCTAGGCAAGAAACACAAGAGAAGGAAAAGACCTACAATAACAAACACAAAACAATTAATAAAATGGTAATAGGAACATACATACCGATACTTACCTTAAATGTAAATGGATTCAGTGCTCCAACGAAAAGGCATAGAATGGATGAATGGATACAAAAACAAGAACCATATATATGCTGTCTACAAGAGACCCACTTCAGACCTAGGGACACATACAGAGTGAAAGTGAGGGAATAGAGAAAGATATACCATGTAAATGGAATTCAAAGGAAGGCTGGAGTAGCAATTCTCATAGCAGACAAAATAGTTTTAAAATAAAGACTTTTACAAGAGACAAAGAAGGACACTACATAATGATCAAGGGATCAATCCAAGAAGAAGATATGACATTGTAAATATTTATGCACCCAACATAGCAACACCTCAATGCATAAGAGAAATGCTAAGAGTCATAAAAGGGGAAATTGACAATAACACAGTCATAGTAGGGGACTTTAATACCCCACTTTCACCAATGGACGGATCATCCAAAGTAAAATAAATAAGAAATCACAAGCTGTAAATGATACATTAAACAAGATGGACTTAATTGATATTTATAGGACCTTCCATCCAAAAATGACAGAATACACTTTCTTCTCAAGTGTTCTTGGAACATTCTGCAGGATAGATCATATCTTGGGCCACAAATCAAGCCTTGGTAGATTTAAGAAAATTAAAATCGTATCACATATCTTTTCTGACCACAACGCTATGAGATGAGATATCAATTACAGGGGAAAATCTGTAAAAATACAAACACATGGAGGTTAAACAATACACTACTTAATAACCAAGAGATCACTGAAGAAATCAAAATATACCTAGAAACAAATGACAATGAAAACACGATCACCCAAAACATATGGGTTGCAGCGAAAGAAGTTCTAAGAGGGAAGTTTATAGTAATAGAATCCTACCTCAAAAAATAAGAAACATCTCAAATAAACAGCATAACCTTACACCTAAAGCAATTAGAGAAAGAAGAACAAAAAACCACCAAAAGTAGCAGAAGGAAAGAAATCATAAAAATTAGATCAGAAATAAATGGAAAACTAAATGAAGGAAACAATAGCAAAGATCAATAAAACTAAAAGCTGGTTCTTTGAGAAGATAAACAAAATTGATAAACCATTAGCCAGACTCATCAAGAAAAAAAGGGAGAAGACTCAAATCAATGGAATTACAAATGAAAAAGGAGAAGTAACAACTGACACTGCAGAAATACAAAGCATCCTAAATGACTACCACAAGCAACTCTATGCCAATAAAATGGACAACCTGGAACAAATGGGTAAATTCTTCGAAAAGTACAACCTTCCAAGACTGAACCAGGAAGAAATAGAAAATATAAACAGACCACTCACAAGCACTGAAATTGAAACTGTGATTAAAAATCTTCCAACAAACAAAAGCCCAGGACCAGCTGGCTTCAGAGGTGAATTCTGTCAAACATTTAGAGAAGAGCTAACACCTATCCTTCTCAAATTCTTCCAAAATATAGCAGAGGGAGGAACACTCACAAACTCATTGTATGAGGCCACCATCACTCTTATACCAAAATGAGACAAAAATGTCACAAAGAAAGAAAACTACAGGCCAATATCACTGATGAACTTAGATGCAAAAATCCTCAACAAAATACTAGCAAACAGAATCCAACAGCACATTAAAAGGATCATACACCATGAACAAGTGAGGTTTATCCCAGTAATGCAAGGATTCTTCAGTATATGCAAATCAATCAATGTGATACACCATATTGATAAACTGAAGGATGAAAAACCATACAATCGATGCAGAGAAAGCTTTCGACAAAATTCAACACCCATTAATGATAAAATCCCTCCAGAGAGTAGGCATAGAGCGAACTTGCCTCAACATAATACAGGTCATATATGACAAACCATAGCCAACATCATCCTCCACAGTGAAAAACTGAAACCATTTTCACTAGGATAAGGAAGATGATAAGGTTGCCCACTCCTGCCACTATTATTCAACATAGAGTTGGAAATTTCAGCCCCAGCAATCAGAGAAGAAACAGAAATAAAAGGAATCCACGTCAGAAAACAAGAAGTAAAGCTGTCACTGTTTGCAGATGACATGATAATATACATAGAGAATCCTTAAAATGCTACCAGAAAACTAGTAGGGTTAATCAATGAATTTGGTAAAGTAGCAGGATACAAAATTAATGCACAGAAATCTCTTCCATTCCTATAGAGTAATGATGAAAAATCTGAAAGAGAAATTAAGGAAACACTCCCATTTACTGTTGCAACAAAAAGAATCAAATACCTAGGAATAAACCTACCTAAGGAGACAAAAGACCTGTATGCAGAAAACTGTAGGACACTGATGAAAGAAATTAAATACTATACAAACAGATAGAGAGATATACCATGTTCTTAGATTGGAAGAATCAACGTTGTGAAAATGACTCTGCTACCCAAAGCAATCTACAGATTCAATGCAATCCCTATCAAACTACCAATGGCATTTTTCACAGAAATAGAACAAAAAATTTCACAATTTTTATGGAAACACAAAAGATCCCGAATAGCCAAAGCAATCTTGAGAAAAGAAGAAAAACGGAGCTGGAGGCATCAGACTCCCAGACTTCAGACTATACTACAAATCTACAGTAATCAAGACAGTATGGTACTGGCACAGAAACAGAAATATAGATCAATGGAACAGGATAGAAAGCCCAGAGATAAATCCACGCACATATGGTCACCTTATCTTTGATAAAGGAGGCAAGAATATACAATGGAGGAAAGATAGCCTCTTCAATAATTGGCGGTGGGAAAACTGGACAGCTACATGTAAAATAATGCAATTGCAATACTCCCTAACACCGTACATAAAAACAAACTCAAAATGGATTAAAGACCTAAATGTAGGGCCAGACACTGTAAAACTCTTGGAGGAAAACTTAGGCAGAACATTCTATGACATAAATCAGAGCAAGATCCTTTTTGACTCCCCTCCGAGAGAATAAATAAATAAATAAATAAATAAATAAAAACAAAAAATATGGGACCTAATGAAACTTCAAAGCTTTTGCACAGCAAAGGAAACCATAAACAAGACGAAAAGACAGCCCTCAGAATGGGAGAAAATGTTTGCAAATGAAGCAAGTGACAATGGATTAATCTCCAAAATTTACAAGCAGCTCATGCAGCTCAATATCAAAAAAACAATGAACCCAATCCAAAAAATGGGCAGAAGACCAAAATAGACATTTCTCCAAGGAAGATATACAGATTGCCAACAAACACATGAAAGAATGCTCTACGTCACCAATCATTAGAGATATGCAAATCAAAACTACAATGAGGTATCACCTCACACTAGTCAGAATCGCCATCATCAAAAAATCTATGATTGCACTGCTTCACAGATATTGCATTTTTAACAAATTTCAGGTCTGTGGCAATCCTACATTTTAAGATGATAATTAGCTATTTTTAGCAATAAAATATTTTAAAATGAAGTTATGGAATTTTTAAGGCATAATTCTATTGTACACAATAGGCTACAGTATCGTGTAAACATAACTTTTATATATATTGGGAAACCAAAAAGTCATGTGGCTGGCTTTATTTAGATGTTTGCTTTGTTGCAGTGGTCAGAAACAGGACGTGCAATATCTCCAAGGTCTGCCTGTACATATTTTCTATGACTACACTGTAAATTCCCTGAAAGTGGGAACAATGCCTTATTGGTATTTACATTACTGATTTTATCTAGAGGAGTACTCAACAACTCTTTTTTGCAATTAAATTAATTTTAAATTACCTTTAATGATTTTGAATTCCAAGGTATCTGATAATTCCCACTTACTATCTGGAATTCCAGGGTGCTCCTTTGTTTATTCTCTTTTGCTGGTCTCAGTCACGTTGTCTTATCTCCTCATGGGTTTTGTTATATCATTGATTCTCTGTGTGACTTTGGTTTGAAAAAATACTTCCAGAAATACTTTGAGGTATAAAACGATGTATTCCTCCAGGCGAATTTTTATTTGCTTCTACAGGTACCTGGAGACATTAATATTCAAGGATCCTTTTACTTCAATTTCAGAATGAGATTTTCTGAGTGATATAGATGGTTTTGTTACCGAACAAAAGTTCGTGTGCCTAATGCACAGTGAAGCCAAATAAACTGAAACATTGGACTTTGGAGCAAAGAAAGGTTTCTTGCAAGGCCAAGCAAGAACAGGTGGCTCATGCTCAAAAACTGTGAACTCCTTGGTGGTTTGCAGGGAGAAGTTTTTATAAGCAAAATTTGGGGTGAGGGCTGCAAGGTGTGTGACCTTCTTCTGATTGGTTGGTGGTGAAGTAACAGGTCACGTTTTCCAGGAATCTTCTGCTCAGCCTGAAATTACCATCCTCCACCTGGGTGGGACCATTGTTCCTGCAGAAGAACTCAAAGATATTCCCTGAGGAGGAACCAGGACACTGCCCTCAAGGCTGAACTATTGTTCTTTGACTTCTCCTCCCTTGTTTCTGCATTCCCTCCCTTCCTTGATTAACAACTGTTTGAATCTGCCCTTTGGAAATCAGGGAGAGGCAAGGAGGCCGAATGAAGCCTATTTTCTACAAACAAGAAATGAGAGACACAGAAAGAATTTTGTGCCCAGGAGGGTCCCACAGTATCCTGCTTGGTTTCATTTTGAAACCAGGCTTCAGTCAGAGAAAGGTTATTGTACTTCGGGGTCCCCTTTTCTCCTGAGGTATAGCATTTTGGGGTCCCAATCCAAGATACAGCTGGTTTAGCAAACTCCAGCTGTGGACCTTTAAGGTTGTGAAAATTTTGTTTAGTCTTCAGCTGTCTCACCAGGATCAGCAAATGTCCCCAGGGCAGAACCAGCCATTCAGGAGGAGTCTCTTTCTCTTGCCAGTGCTGGCCTGATGTTCCTCACTGTATTTTATCTCTCTGAACCTTTAAGCAGCTGATTTTTATCTTGTGTCCATCTTTCCTAGTTGTTCTCAGTGACAGTCCTCAGAGCTGATCCAGATTACTTAGTCCATCTTTACTGGATGCTGAATCTTGAAAACCACAATGTTGAACTGACTCAGTGCTTTTTTCTAACTTTAAAAGAATGACCATTGGCTTTGGCAGATTTTAAATTAGCCATAGCAGGAATCTTGGATTGTTGCCTGACTACTGGGTAACATTTTGGAAGTTACCAGGAAATGTTAATGAAATATCAGATTCTATGCTTCCAGAGTTCAGCCAAGTGCCTCCTCAACTTCAGAGTGAAACAATAGATTTAAACTTCTATGCAAGTCCGTCTTAATTCCCTATGAATCTGTTTTCATCTTGGGTATGATAAAATGTGAGTAAGAATGAACATTGTGATAACTTGGTTTCCACATAGAATCCACTTATCAAAACAACAGGATATGTGAACAGGTGAAAAGAAATGGAAGAATTATGGCCAGACTCCATGGACATGGCTTCTTTCTGTGGTGACTTTAAGATTATTTGTCCATTAATTTATCCAGCATTTATCAGAACTCCAAAGTGTGTCAGGTGTGATAAGGATTCTGAGAATGGGAAGAAAAATTGAAAAAGAAAGCCATGGTTCCTGTCCTCCCAGCAACCACTTAATGTACTATTACTCTAAGAACATTCCAAAACTTTCCAACACTCATTCAAGAGTGTTTTCTTTGTTCTACTGCCCAAACACATTTGCAGTGGGTCCTGTAATTAGCACCTCATGGCAACAAGAGGTGACCATGTGCTGGGAGCAGTGACTAGGGGGAGGGAGCAAGAAAGAGTTGGCAGTTGGAGGAGGGGGAGAGTTTCCTGCTGTGCTGTTTGGGATGGGGATGGGCAAGGAAGCTAATCTGCAAGGTCACTCTGAGCCCCAGCTTCCACTCCACTGTTTTTTCTTTGTGTTGAGGGACTACTCCCTGGATGAGAATCCCTTTTTCCTACTTCACCTCTCTTTTCACTGCGACCAAAGCAAAATATCATTGTGTGACTTCTGCTCTGACGGGTGAGTGGATGTCTGTAATGAGGCCACAGATAAGACATAGCACTGTTCCTGATATTTTTTTTTTTTTTTTTTTTTTTTTTTTGCGGTACACGGGCCTCTCAATGTTGTGGTCTCTCCTGTTGAGGAGCACAGGCTCCGGGCGTGCAGGCTCAGCAGCCATGGCTCACGGGCCCAGCCACTCTGAGGCATGTGGGATCTTCCCAGACCGGGGCACGAACCCGTGTCCCCTGCATCGGCAGGTGGACTCTCAACCACTGCGCCACCAGGGAAGCCCCGTTCCTGACATTTTAATAGATCAGAAGCTTCAATTAAAGCCAAGAGAGAACTGAAATTGTTCAACTTCACTACTTTTGCTTACACCTTAGACTTTTTCCAGGAATTCCTGGGAAGAAAGCAACTGTTAGGCCAAGCACATTTCCTAAGTATGAAAGAGAATTAGAAAGTTAAATAGACTAGCAAAATGCCATGGAAATTAAACAAGCTCCTCCTATTAGTTCTTCTTGTGTCTTAAAACCAGGACTATGACCTAGAAGTCACAATGTGTCTCGTCTCTCTCTCTATTGTAAATAATTCAACCAAAATGACACATCTTTGTGAAGTTCAAATATTTATGAATAAGCTGGTTGAACAAACCTGCTTTGAACTTGGATGTGGAAACTAAAGAAAAACGCCAGTGTTGTGATTTGACAGAGTTAGAAAATAAGAAGTGGGAGGATTACAAATGTGAAAGATTTGAGAATTAAAGGCCTAAAATGTGAAAATAAATGCAGCTGTGTTAACACCATTAACACCACAGTAATTCATGTTTCCTGAGGAAGCTAATCTGATTCATTGTAAAATTAATGCAATTGGTTTGCTATTATACTAGGTAGTTAATTAATTAATTAAGTAATTGAAATTAAACTTGGTTGTCCATTTAAATTTTAATTAATAAAATAATTGGAAGTAGTCAAAAAAGCATTGCTTACCAGCAGCCCTTTGGGACCTATTTTTGAACAGATCAAAATGATTTATAATTAGGTGTCAATTATTTATATTGCTAAAGGGCCTGAGGACATCTCAAAAAGTTTATTCTGAAGAGGCTTAAACTCCTTTCCACCTGTAACCTTATTTATATTTATTATTAATTTTCATAGAAAGATATATTCACAGAGAATAAACTAGCTTTTTTTTCTGCTTGTTTGAAAAAATTCTAAACTTATGGTGAGTAATTAATAGAATTTTCTTATGTTTTATTTAGTTTAGTCTTTCAAATAGGAGTTCATCAATGGATGGCATTGTGTCTATTTACAAGAACCAGTTTGACTAAATTCAGCTTAAATCTGGTTCTCTTTTTCTTTTTTAAGAGGAAATATGTCATCAACTAGATTGGCTGATTTCTTCTTTCCCTTCCTTTCCTTTTTTTCTCCCTTCCTTCCACTATGATCAGGCCACCCAAGATAGCTGTTCTCTTGCTCTCCATATATCCTCTGCTCAAAAAGCCCCTGCCTCACCTATACCCTACTCACATGACAGACTTTCCATCTTTTTTTTTTTTTTAATTGGGGTATAGTTGCTTTACAGTGTTGTGTTAGTTTCTGCCATACAATGAAGTGAATCAGCTATACGTATACATATATCCCCTCCCTCTTGGATTTCCCTCCCACGCCCTCCCCATCCCACTCATCCAGGTCACCATGGAGCACCAAGCTGAGACCCCGCGCTATACAGCAGGTTTCCACTAGCTATCTGTTTTACACATGGTAGTGTATATATGTCAATCCCAATCTCCCAATTCATCTCCCCCTTCTCCCCTACCCCACGCCATGTCCACACGTCCGTTCTCCATGTCTGTGTTTCTATTCCTGCCCTGTAAATAGGTTCATCTGTACCATTTTTCTAGATTCCATATCTTAATCATAGAGCGTAATCAGTAAATGCCTACTTGTCCCCCACCCAGCTAGTGATTGTTCTAATCTTTAGATCAGAATGTCTCCACTATGATAGTTTATCAAGGGGGTAGTAAGGTGCATCCTCCTCTGCTGGTTTCGCTGGTAACCAGTGAGCCAACCTGACATCAATTTCCCCTATAACTGGTAACCTCTCTCTTCCCCTGGTAGCAAAAGCAGCTGCCATGTCCTGCCTGCCACCTGCCATACATGGTGGGTGTTGCTCCAGGACTCTTTTGCTTCCAATGTGTAAGATCCCCTGTCCAAAAATCATTGATGTCTCTGTCACTGTCTCTGGACTCTTCCTTCCTTCCTCACTTTCTCTCTACTTCCCTTCCTCACTGCTACTTTGTAGGAAGGTCCTGAGCCTTTCTGTTTGTCTGTGTGTGGGGACACACTGATCAAGTGTTTGTTAAACGTAGTTTTCATCAAAGATATTTTATACCTATATAAAACTTGCACATATTCTCCTTTAATCCCCACAATTTTTTTTTTTTTCAGTACGCGGGCCTCTCACTGCCGTGGCCTCTCCCATTGCGGAGCACAGGCTCCAGACACGCAGGCTCAGCGGCCATGGCTCACAGGCCCAGCCGCTCCGTGGCATGTGGGATCTTCCTGGACCGGGGCACGAACCCGTGTCCCTTGCATCGGCAGGCGAACTCTCAACCACTGCACCACCAGGGAAGCCCCTAATCCCCACAATTTAATGATACTTAGAGATAATGATTTTTTTTTATTTTACAGATGGGAACATAAGTTTCAGAAAAGCAAAGGATCCAACTCAAGATCAATGGTTACTAAGTAATGGAAATGCTACTATTACAACATGCTTGCCAATATTAACCAACTTCATGTGCCATAAAATTACAGAGTAAATGTTTCATGATTATACCACCTGCACATATGGCAGAGTCTGGTCGGCCTGCAAATATTCTCTTTCTCTTTCAGTTCATTGCTCTTTCTTCTATCTTCAGAGGCTAAGAGAACACCAGCATCTCTCCACGTTAGTTAAACTTAGACCCTCCACCAATTCCAGTCTCCAAACACAGAATCCCCTGAAACCCAATCAGAATATTTTAAATGGTTTTCACCCTCTAATTTTGCCTGTAAAATTAGAACATATTTGTTCTAATGTACATTTTCATCCCTAGGTCAAAACTACATTTTTTGTCTCCTATAAGAAGACCTGGGTCCTTAAAATGCTTCTTCCCTGAAACTAGACAAAAGGGTGACACCATCTAAATGTAACTTTGACTTGTGATTTGGTGAATGCATCTATGTTGAACCGCATCACCTTGCCCGTTATAATTTCATATTTGTACTTGTATAAATGCCCAGAACTAAGCATTTTTTTCTTTTAAAAAATATCTAAAGCTATTTTCTTTAACAAGCACATGATCTCTACACCTCTTCTTCTAACCTTTCTGACAATGTTAAACTTTCCTAACTTGATAGATTTATGAATTTAAAAAATAATCAGTGGGATAGCATGTCCTCCATTAACCTAGGACAAAAATGGTTTATCCATTAAAAGCAAAGTCCCCAAAACCTGACAATAACATTCCATGGAAATATTTCTGAAGAGGCAAATACAGTCACTGTTGAAGAGCTGATACAGAAAATGGGGATATGATTTTAAAAATACATTAAAATATATGTGCACGTACATGAAAGTAAAAATACGTTTAAACATGTTCATGCAGGCTAAAATATATATAACACAATCACATAACATATATAAATATGCCAGAAGTACTCATTTCCCCTTACATAAGGGGAATATGTTGGCTGATTTCCTTGGTAATAGATTAGAAGATGGAATGTTTTGAGCCTCAGGCTCCTACCTATTGCTTTACTATTATATTTACATTTAATTCTCATTTTTTTTTCTTTTTTCTTTTTTATTAGTTTCTGCTTTATAACAAAGTTAATCAGTCATACATATAAATCTGTTCCCACATCCCTTCCCTCTTGCGTCTCCTTCCCTCCCACCCTCCCTATCCCACCCCTCCAGGTGGTCACAAAGCACTGAGCTAATCTCCCTGTGCTATGTGGCTGCTTCCCACTATCTATGTACCTTACGTTTGGTACTGTATATATGTCCATGCCTCTCTTTCACTTTGTCACAGCTTACCCTTCCCCCTCCCCATATCCTCAAGTCCATTCTCAAGTAGGTCTGTGTCTTTCTTACTGTTTTACCCCTAGGTTCCTCATGACATTTTTTTCCGTTAAATTCCATATATATGTGTTAGCATATGTTATTAGTCTTTCTCTTTCTGAGTTATTTCACTTTGTATGACAGACTCTATGTCTATCCACCTCATTACAAATAGCTCAGTTTTGTTTCTTTTTATGGCTCAGTAATATTCCATTGTATATATGTGCCACATCTTCTTTATCCATTCATCTGATGATGGAAACTTAGGTTGTTTCCATCTCTGGGCTATTGTAAATAGGGCTGCAATGAACATTTTGGTACATGTCTCTTTTTGAATTATGGTTTTCTCAGGGTATACACCTAGTAGTGGGATTGCTGGGTCATATGGTATTTCTATTTGTAGTTTTTTAAGGAACCTCCATACTGTTCTCCATAGTGGCTGTACCAATTCACATTCCCACCAGCAGTGCAAGAGTGTTCCCTTTTCTCCACACCCTCTCCAGCATTTATTGTTTCTAGATTTTTTGATGATGGCCATTCTGACTGGTGTGAGATGATATCTCATTGTAGTTTTGATTTGCATTTCTCTAATGATTAATGATGTTGAGCATTCCTTCATGTGTTTGTTGGTAGTCTGTATATCTTCTTTGGAGAAATGCCTATTTAAGTCTTCTGCCCATTTTTGGATTGGGTTCTTTGTTTTTTTGCTATTGAGCTGCATGAGCTGCTTATAAATTTTGGAGATTAATCCTTTGTCAGTTGCTTCATTTGCAAATATTTTCTCCCATTCTGAGGGTTGTCTTTTGGTCTTGTTTATGGTTTCCTTTGTTGTGCAAAAGCTTTGAAGTTTCATTAGGTCCCATGTGTTTATCTTTGTTTTTATTTCCATTTCTCTAGGAGGTGGATCAAAAAGGATCTTGGGGTGATTTATGTCATAGAGTGTTCTGCCTATGTTTTCCTCTAAGAGTTTGATAGTTTCTGGCCTTACATTTAGGTCTTTAATCCATTTTGAGCTTATTTTTGTGTATGGTGTTAGGGAGTGATCTAATCTCATACTTTTACATGTCCCTGTCCAGTTTTCCCAGCACCACTTATTGAAGAGGCTGTCCTTTCTCCACTGTACATTCCTGCCTCCTTTATCAAAGATAAGTTGACCATATGTGCGTGGGTTTATCTCTGGGCTTTCTATACTGTTCCATTGATCTATCTTTCTGTTTTTGTGCCTGTACCACACTGTCTTGATTACTGTAGCTTTGTAGTATAGTCTGAAGTCAGGGAGCCTGAATGCTCCAGGTCCATTTTTTGTTCTCAAGATCGCTTTGGCTATTCGGGATCGTTTGTGTTTCCAAACAAATTTTGAAATTTTTTGTTCTAGTTCTGTGAAAAATGCCAGTGGTAGTTTGATAGGGATTGTATTGAATCTGTAGGTTGCTTTGGGTAGTAGAGTCATTTTCACAATATTGATTCTTCCAATCCAGGAGCATGGTGTATCTCTCCATCTGTTTGTATCATCTTTAATTTCTTTCATCAGTGTCTTATAGTTTTCTGCATACAGGTCTTTTGTCTCCTTAGGTAGGTTTATTTCTAGATATTTTATTCTTTTTGTTGCAATGGTAAATGGGAGTGTTTTCTTGATTTCACTTTCAGATTTTTCATCATTAGTGTACAGGAATGCCAGAAATTTCTATACATTAATTTTGTATTCTGCTACTTTACCAAATTCATTGATTAACTCTAGTAGTTTTCTGGTAGCATCTTTAGGATTCTCTATGTATAGTATCATGTCATCTGCCAACAGTGACAGCTTTACTTCTTTTCCGATTTGGATTCCTTTTATTTCCTTTTCTTCTCTGATTGCTGTGGCTAAAACTTCCAAAACTAAGTTGAATAAGAGTGGTGAGAGTGGGCAGCCTTGTCTTGTTCCCGATCTTAGTGGAAATGGTTTCAGTTTTTTACCATTGAGGACGATGTTGGCTGTGGGTTTGTCATATATGGCCTTTATTATGTTGAGGAAAGTTCCCTCTATGCCTACTTTCTGCAGGTTTTTATCATAAATGGGTGTTGAATTTTGTCAAAAGTTTCTCTGCATCTATTGAGATGATCATATGGTTTTTCTTCTTCAATTTGTTAATATGGTATATCACATTGATTGATTTGCATATATTGAAGAATCCTTGCATTCCTGGAATAAACCCCACTTGATCATGGTGTATGACCTTTTAATGTGCTGTTGGATTCTGTTTGCTAGTATTTTGTTGAGGATTTTTGCATCTATGTTCATCAGTGATATTGGCCTGTAGTTTTCTTTCTTTGTGACATCCTTGCCTGGTTTTGGTATCAAGGTGATGGTGGCCTCGTAGAATCAGTTTGGGAGTGCTCCTCCCTCTGCTATATTTTGGAAGACTTTGAGAAGGATAGGTGTTAGCTCTTCTCCAAATGTTTGATAGAATTCGCCTGTGAAGCCATCTGGTCCTGGGCTTTTGTTTGATGGAAGATTTTTAATCACAGTTTCAATTTCAGTTCTTGTGATTGGTTTATTCATATTTTCTATTTCTTCCTGATTCTGTCTTGGCAGCTTGTGCATTTCTAAGAATTTGTCCATTTCTTCCAGGTTGTTCATTTTATTGGCATAGAGTTGCTTGTAGTAATCTCTCATGATCTTTTGTATTTCTGCAGTGTCAGTTGTTACTTCTGTTTCATTTCTAATTCTATTGATTTGAGTCTTCTCCCTTTTTTCTTGATGAGTCTGGCTAATGGTTTATCAATTTTGTTTATCTTCTCAAAGAACCAGCTTTTAGTTTTATTGATCTTTGCTATCATTTCCTTTATTTCTTTTTCATTTATTTCTGATCTGATCTTTATGATTTCTTTCCTTCTCCTAACTTTGGGAGTTTTTTGTTCTTCTTTCTCTAATTGCTTTAGGTGCCCGGTCAGGTTGTTTACTTGAGATGTTTCCTGTTTCTTAAGGTGGGATTGTATTGCTATAAACTTCCCCCTTAGAACTGCTTTTGCTGCGTCCCATTTGTTTTGGGTTGTTGTGTCTCCATTGTCATTTGTTTCTAGGTATTTTTTGATTTCCTCTTTGATTTCTTCAGTGATCACTTCGTTATTGAGTAGTGTATTGTTTAGCCTCCATGTGTTTGTACTTTTTACAGATCTTTTCCTGTAATTGATGTCTAGCCTCATAGCATTGTGGTCGGAAAAGATATGTGATACAATTTCAATTTTCTTAAATTGACCAAGGCTCGATTTGTGACCCAAGATACGATCTATCCTGGAGAATGTTCCATGAGCACTTGAGAAAAATGTGTATTCTGTTGTTTTTGGATGGAATGTCCTCTAAATATCAATTAAGTCCATCTTGTTTAATGTATCATTTAAAGCTTGTGTTTCCTTATTTATTTTCATTTTGGATGATCTGTCCATTGGTGAAAGTGGGATGTTAAAGTCCCCTACTATGAGTGTGTTACTGTCGATTTCCCCTGTTATGGCTGTTAGTATTTGCCTTATGTATTGAGGTGCTCCTATGTTGGGTGCATAAATATTTACAATTGTTATATCTTCTTGGATCGATCCCTTTATCATTATGTAGTGTCCTTCTTTGTCTCTTCTAATAGTCGTTATTTTAAAGTATATTTTGTCTGATATAAGAATTGCTACTCCAGCTTTCTTTTGATTTCCATTTGCATGGAATATCTTTTTCCATCCCTTACTTTCAGTCTGTATGTGTCTCTAGGTCTGAAGTGGGTCTCTTGTAGACAGCATATATATGGGTCTTGTTTTTGTATCCATTCAGCCAAGCTGTGTCTTTTGGTGGGAGCATTTAGTCCATTTACATTTAAGGTAATTATTGATATGTATGTTCCTATTCCCATTTCCTTAATTGCTTTGGGCTCGTTATTGTAGGTATATTCCTTCTGTTGTGTTTCTTGCCTAGAGAAGTTCCTTTAGCATTTGTTGTAAAGCTGGTTTGGTGGTGCTGAACTCTCTCAGCTTTTGCTTGTCTGTAAACGTTTTAATTTTTCCATCAAATCTGAATGAGATCCTTGCTGGGTAGAGTAATCTTGGTTGCAGGTTTCTCTCCTTCATCACTTTAATTATGTCCTGCCACTCCCTTCTGGCTTGTAGAGTTTCTGCTGAGAGATCAGCTGTTATCCTGATGGGGATTTCCTTGTGTGTTATTTGTTGTTTTTGCCTTGCTGCTTTTAATATGATTTCTTTGTGTTTAATTTTTGACAGTTTGATTAATATGTGTCTTGGCGTATTTCTCCTTGGATTTATTCTGTATGGGACTCTCTGTGCCTCCTGGACTTGATTAACTATTTCCTTTCCCATATTAGGGAAGTTTTCAACTATAATCTCTTCAAATATTTTCTCAGTCCCTTTCTTTTTCTCTTCTTCTTCTGGAACCCCTATAATTCGAATGTTGGTGCGTTTAATGTTGTCCCAGAGGTCTCTGAGACTGTCCTCTGTTCTTTTCATTCTTTTTTCTTTATTTTGCTCTGCAGCAGTTATTTCCACTATTTTATCTTCCACCTCACTTATCCGTTCTTCTGCCTCAGTTATTCTGCTATTGATCCCATCTAGAGTATTTTTCATTTCACTTATTGTGTTTTTAATCATTGCTTGATTCATCTTTAGTTCTTCTAGGTCCTTGTTAACTGTTTCTTACATTTTGTCTATTCTATTTCCAAGATTTTGGATCTTGGAAATAGAATCTTGGATCATCTTTACTATCATGATTCTGAATTCTTTTTCAGGTAGACTTCCTATTTCCTCTTCATTTGTTATGTCTGGTGGGTTTTTATCTTGCTCCTTCTCCTGCTGTGTGTTTCTCTGTCTTCTCATTTTGCTTATGTTACTGTGTTTGGGGTCTCCTTTTTGCAGGCTGCAGGTTTGTAGCTCCCGTTGTTTTTGGTGCCTATCCCCAGTGGCTAAGTTTGGTTCAGTGGGTTGTGTGGGCTTCCTGGTGGAGGGGACTAGTGCCTGTGTTCTGGTGGATGAGGCTGTATCTTGTCTTTCTGGTGGACAGGTCCATGTCTGGTGGTGTATTTTGGGGTGTCTGTGGACTTTTTTTGAATTTAGGCAGCCTCTCTGCTAATGGGTGGTGTTGTGTTCCTGTCTTGCTAGTTGTTTGGCATAGCGTTGTCCAGCACTGTAGCTTGCTGGTCGTTGAGTGAAGCTGGGTGCTGGTGTTGAGATGGAGATCTCTGGAAGATTTTCGCCATTTGATATGTGGAGCTGGGAGGTCTCTTGTGGACCAGTGTCCTGAAGTTGGCTCTCCCACCTCAGAGGCACAGCACTGACTCCTGGCTCCTCAATTTGGGATGATTTGTTGTCTATTCATGTATTCCACAGATGCAGGGTACATCAAGTTGATTGTGGAGCTTTATTCCGCTGCTTCTGAGGCTGCTAGGAGAGATTTCCCTTTCTCTTCTTTGTTCTCACAGCTCCTGAGTATCAGGTTTGGATTTGGCCCCACCTCTCCATGTAGGTCGCCGGAGGGCGTCTGTTCTTCGCTCAGACAGGACAGGATTAAAGAAGCAGCCGCTTCAGGGACTCTGGCTCACTCAGGCCGGTGGGCAGGGAGGGGCAAAGAGTGCAGGTGGAGCCTGCAGCGGCAGAGGCCGGCGTCACGTTGCACCAGCCCGAGGTGCACCGTGCGTTCTCTCAGGGAAGCCGTCCCTGGATCCCGGGATCCCGGCAGTGACGGGCTACACAGTCTCCCCGGAAGGGGGGCGTGGACAGTGACCTGTGCTCACACACAGGCCTCGCGGCGGTGGCAGCAGCCCCAGCATCCCACGCCTGTCTCTGGGGTCCGCACTTTCAGCCACGGCTTGTGCCCGTCTCTGGAGCTCCTCTAAGCAGAGCTCTTAATCCCCTCTCCTCACACACCAGGAAACAAAGAGGGAAGAAAAGTTATCTTGCCTCTTCAGCAGGTCCAAACTTTTTCCTGGACTCCCTCCCGGCTAGCTGTGGTGCATTAGCCCCTTCAGGCTGTGTTCACACCGCCAACCCCAGTCCTCTCCCTGCACTCTGACTGAAGCCTGAGCCTCAGCTCCCAGCGCCGCCCACCCCGGTGGGCAAGCAGACAAGCCTCTCGGGCTGGTGAGTGCCAGTTGGCACCGATCCTCTGTGCGGGAATCTCTCTGCTTTGCCCTACCCAGGTACGTGGGGAGTTTCTTGCCTTTTGGGAGGTCTAAGGTCTTCTGCCAGCATACAGTAGGTGTTCTGTAGGAGTTGTTCCACGTGCAGCTGTATTTCTGGTGTATCTGTGGGGAGGAAGGTGATCTCCACGTCTTACTCTTCTGCCATCTTCCCTGGAAGTCTCACCAAAGTCTTCAAGATAATCCCAGCAGTGTGTAAGGTCACAAATGCTTCTTCTGGGCAGCTGCCCTATCTTACGGTGTTTTGAATCTACCCCAGGTCATTGGACATAAGACACTCAGTAAATATTTGTTGAAAGAATGATTGTTGCGGTGCACAGGCTTCTCATTGGGATGGCTTCTCTTGTTGCAGAGCACTGGCTCTAGGAGCATGGGCTTCAGTAGTTGCAGCATGCAGGCTCAGTAGTTGTGGCATATGGGCTTAGCTGCTCCGCAGCACGTGGGATCTTCCTGGACCAGGACTCAAACCCATGTCCCCTTTTTTCTTTGCCTTGGCGCTTCATCTCATTTCACTTGCTCACAGGGAGCCACGGGCAGAGGCCTCACACCAGCCCTTCAGCCCAGAGTTCCTGGTGCAGAAACGCCCTGCTGACACCTTGGCTTGGGACCGTGTGCAGAAGTGCTGAGCATGGGACGACTCCTAATTCTCATTTTTACAACTGGCTAAAATGTTAGTAGAAGAAATGGCCTCAGGAACTGACAGGTGTCATAGAACTGTGGAATTGCATGGACAAGCAGTGGATGTAAGCAACTGCATATATTACAGTTACTTTCTTATTAAATCCTTAGAACACTGTGGCTGCAGAAGGAGGTCCTCAAGAGGACATGACTACCAGTTGACCCAAGAGCTGGACCTGGGCAGGGCAATCGGGATCCTCACCACCTCCCTCGGTGTTGGAATGTACGTTCTGTCCACCATTCCCAGAGTGGAAGCTGCTTTCAAGGGCACAGCTCTGAGAGAGTAAGGTGTTGTTGAAACCATCTGGATGGTATATGTGACTGAACCCAATTAAGACCTCTATATAAACTTTTAAAATTCTGGCAGGTGAGGGTGGAGATCTACTCATCTTGTGGCTGCCCAGGACAAGTCTTGTATGTAAATTCCCTTGATTATTAAGCTTGCCACCTACCGATCTGGAATGGTCTGCCTTTTCCTTGGGACTCCCCTTGCCTGCCATATATGGGGACCAGTTTCAGATTTTATCCGGGAAGGTTCCAAGGTCTTGACTTGGGAATGTGTTGCCTAATTAAAGGTTGTTGACTAAAGAAAAACAAAAAAACACAACATAAAAGTTGTGAGTTGGGCTTCCCTGGTGGCACAGTGGTTGAGAGTCCACCTGCTGATGCAGGGGACACGGGTTCGTGTCCTGGTCCAGGAAGATCCCACATGCCATGGAGTGGCTGGGCCCATGAGACATGGCCACTGAGCCTGTGCATCTGGAGCCTGTGCTCCGCAACGGGAGAGGCCACAACAGTGAGAGACCTGCGTACCGCAAAAAAAAAAAAAAAAAAAAAAGAAAGGTGTGAGTCAAGTTTATTCAGTGATTACTGAGGACTATAGCCTGGGAGACAACCTCTCAGACTGCTCTGTGAAACTTCAGAAGAGGTAAGGGGGGATGTCAGTATATAGGTGATTTTGGTGAAGAGGGTACATGCAGCCAAACTCAAATTTCAGGAGAAGGTTTTTGCTAGTCATGAGGAACAGGCATCTTAGTTAATGGTTTTAATGTTTTTCTAAGTATGGGAAGATGCAAGAATCCAGGTTCATAAAAAATTTTCTTCTGAAAATATCTATCTGAAGACCTGTTCTGCCAGTTTTCCCAGAGCTCAGAGTGCCTCATTCCTGATCTCTACCCTGAACTCCTTTCAGCGGGTGTTGAAGGTCAATGACTACAGTGGTTAATGACTCCATCCTTGTAGGGCTGGATAGCAAGTAACATTCTTTAGCTGGCAAGGTACTTCCCCCATTCCACCCTCCATAGTTCTACATGCTCAGTTGACAGAAGTTAAAATAGAGAAAATCTTAATCTTTGTTTCCAAGGCATCCCCAACTTGTGAGTAGAGAATGAGGTTAATCTTTATAAAGTTATACTTTCTTATTTATAATAATTAAAACATATAATTATTATAAATAAATTTCATTGGCTCTTGCACCCACTTGTAGATTCAGCTCCTGCAATATTCACTCCCAAGTAATTCTAAGAAATCCAAAGGGTGATCTAATGTGTTCTCACATGCAATTAAGCCCCCTTGGGACTCTGCTATTGCTCCATTAGGTTCCAAAGATCCCTCTGGGCACCATAATCTCCTAGAAAACTCTGCCATTGCTCCCCCAAGCATCATTGCCAATGCACTCATGTCCACAGTAGATAAATGGGCAGGAGGTGGAACGCCTCTCTTCCCTTGTGTTATAATTTGTCAGAGGGGTCCCCAAGCAGCACTGCCTGTACACCAACATTTTCAGAGCTTTTATGTGAAGCTGCTCTTTCAGTTTTTAGTTATCATATTCTCTCTCTCTAGACATGCATCCGGGCTAGAGATGGATCTGAGTGACAGCCATTATGTACTCAAAATGCTCATTCTCTTTCAATGACAAAGGCTTTGTTACAAGTGTGTCATGCCTGCTTCCTTCTTCCTTTTTTTTTTTTTTTTTTTTTTTTAATTTTATTTATTTTTATTTATTTACTTTTTTGCAGTACGCAGGCCTCTCACTGTTGTGGCCTCTCCTGCTGCGGAGCACAGGCTCCGGACGCGCAGGCTCAGTGGCCATGGCTCACAGGCCCAGCCGCTCTGCGGCATGTGGGATCCTCCCAGACCGGGGCACGAACCCGTGTCCCCTGCATCGGCAGGCGGACTCTCAACCACTGCGCCACCAGGGAAGCCCCGCTTCTTCCTTTTATACGAACACATTTCCAGGAGGCCTCTCAGACCCTGTGAAAAGAGACTTCAGTCAGTGCCATGCCAAAGTGTTCTAGACTTACCAGAATGTCAGCTACACATAGTTTGGACTAAAGATGAAATCCTTGCTATAGAAATAAGAACACATTGATGGACTAGTAGAACTGAAAGGCCAGTTGGTGCTCTGATATTTAGTTAAAAAAAAAAGATTAATGGCAATTTCAG
This sequence comes from Mesoplodon densirostris, assembly GCF_025265405.1. Taxonomy (NCBI): domain Eukaryota; kingdom Metazoa; phylum Chordata; class Mammalia; order Artiodactyla; family Ziphiidae; genus Mesoplodon; species Mesoplodon densirostris. The sequence continues at coordinate 54,442,593 of NC_082671.1, forward strand.
AAGAGAGCAACTCAATGCCAAATAATCATATTCCTTTGGGGAAGAGTGTGAGGGAAAACTACATAACTGGGAGTTAGCTTGGAGTTCCAAAATGGACCCCCTCCCAAACTGAGGATAATTCTGGAGATAAAGATCTGGTTTTATCACTTATTGTTTATAAAATCTCTTTTATCTTTAATTTTCTCATCTGTAAAATGGAAGATCCTAATAGAATAAGGAGAAAACTATGGACTTAGATGCTACACTTTTCCTCCTTGGACAAAATATACATGTGTATATATATATATATTATATATATATTTATATATTATAAATTTATATATTATATAAATTATATATGTATATAATTTTCTCTCCTTTCAATTAGTGAAAATGTGTATTTAAAAATTTTTTTAACATGAGAATTTAAAAAATATTTTGTACAATTTTGTAATGTATGAACATCAAGGGCAGGTTGTTTTAATATTTTACAAATACGTCATTTCTACAAAGCCAGGATAAGACAGCCTGAGCCTGAACATAGATTCCTTTTCATAGAAGTCCTCTGTACCTAATAGCAGTTTTCTTCTGCTGGTTCTTCAGAATGACCTGTTTAGTGTTGCTCAAGGTCCAGGCCTGAATGAAGTGGGGGGAAGGGGGTCCCATTAATGCTAGTGTATCTCATTGAATTCTCTCTGTTCCCTTGAGGCCCTGAATGGTGCCCTGGGACAGTGGGAGAAACAACTGAGAGTGAAGTTATTTGCATTTGCTGAGCACTGTGAGAAGTTTTGCCTTTAAGCACTGAATTTCTCAGTCTGATTAAGAAGAACCAGGGATTAAAATGAAGTTCGTGGCTCTTCCCTTTGAAATCACTGAATTCTTTCCCTAAAACCCAAACTTTACTCTCATTATTGAGTTTCTGGGCAGATTGGCTTTGTACACTATAAAGCACTATATGAATATATTTAGAGTAGTCATCACGTGAGTTAGAATATCAGAGCTGATTTATTAAGCAGCCATTTATTTTCAAGACTGAGGACCAAAGTCCCAGTGAAGATTGATGTTATGCACCAGAAATGCGATATCTAGTACAATAGCCTGGAGCTAAAAATTAGAATTCCAACAATAGAATCAATTCTCCATTCTTAACCAGTCACCTTAATTAAACCCATAATGATCCAAGGGTCTGTGGGGATTATTTCTCAGCTGCCGTGTCCTGTTTGGCATTGACACAGTGATTGCTGCCGTAGAAGCCAGAGATGAATGAAATCACCAAGACAGAATGTCCTCCTCTGTGGTGTCTCCTTTCCAGATGTTCATTGTTCTGTTTTGCTGTTGGAGCTGCTAGGTTCGCACTGTGCTACAACAAAAATTACAAACGGGAAGTCCACCCTTCACTGTCCTGCAAACTGCACTCATCATAGGCTACAGAGAAGAGCTGCCTTGTGCCTCCACTGTCTCCACGTTAGTGAAACAGCTCTTTAAGGCGTCTTTGGAATTTTGATATGTTCTCCTTTCCTTTGCCCTTAGGAGCGGGGTTAGAAACTTTATGTCCAACCCAAAATGGCTCTTCCCTTTTGTCATTAGCTTTTGTTTTCAATAATGGCCCATTTCCCTTTGTCCAAATTTATGAACCGCAGTCCTCTATTCCCTTAGGTTAACATTTTTCCCCCAAGGACGTTACTCTCAGTTCCCAAAGCAAATAAACTGATGTCATACCCATTCTCATTAGTCTTTTAGAAGTATTTAGTAAAATGTGGATTCTGGAGAAAAATAAAAAAGACTTACACTGGCAAACTGGGCCTCCCTGCTATAAGCATAGTATCCTAGCCATAAAGTATTGAGAGTCACATGTAGATTCTACACTTTAGGACATTTTTAACAAAAGAGTATGCAACTAGTTGCTGGAGGTTTATTTCTCTTTGCCTAGAAATGGAATGGAGTAGAATCTGTGACTCAATCGGTGAACTATAAACTGGATTTTCACTAAAACTTTGGTATTTCACCTCTCGTATAATATTCCTTGAAGGAAAAGTATCACATCTGGAAGAAGTGTCTCATCAGTGCATCATTGCTCATTTATTCAAAGATTGTTGTTCAGTATCTACTATGTGTGTGTCAGTCAATGTTCTAGCTGCTGGGTAGAGCAGTGAATAAGATGATAAAGCTCTGGCCTTTGTGGAGCTAAACAAATAAACAAAATAAATCCAGATTGTGATATATGCTGTATAGGAAATTGTTTCCGTCATCTTGGGCTGTCATGACAAAATATCATAGACTGGATGGCTTAAACAAGAGAAATTTATTTCTTCACAGTTCTGGAGGCTGGAAGTCTGAGATCAGAGTGCCAGCATGGTCAGGTTCAAGTTTGGGCTCTCTTCTTGGCTTGCAGATGGCTGATGTTTTGCTATGGCCTCACATGGTGGGGGGGAGAGGGGAAGAAAGGGAGAGGGGGAGAGGGGGAGAGGGGGAGGGGAGAGGGAGAGAGAGAGAGAGCTTGCAAACTCTCTGGTGTATCTTCTTAATAAGGGCACTAATCCAACCATAAGGGACCCACCCTCATGACCTCATGTAAACCTAATTACCTCCCAAAGGCCTTGTCTCCAAATATCATCACACTGGGGACTAGGGCTTCAACATATGAATTTTAGGGAGAAAAAATTCAGCCCATAGCAAAGCAGAAAAATTGACAACCTTATAAGATGTTCAAGTAGAAGTTATTCCGAACATAGAACAGCAAATGCAAAAGCCCTGAATATCTAAAAAATATAGAAGACAGATGTGACTGGAGACAAAGGAGGAAGAGAGGATCTTGGCTTGGAATAGGATGGAGACTCTGGAGAGAGAAGGAAGTGGATGAATCAGTAATACAGAACTATCAGGATTTATGGATTAGATGTGGAAGATAAGGGAGAGGAGGAATCAAGGTGATTCCTGAGCTCTTGGATGTACATTAACTCAGAAGGGAATTCCGAGCTTATGACCCAGGAGAGCAAAAGCAACTATTTATAAACTCAGGAAATTGGTAAACAGTTAATGCAGATGATCCCACAAAGATGTCCATATAGCTATGGGTTGATCATTCTGAAATATAATAAAGGTATCATCAAAATAAGTTCTTATCCAAAATAAGTCTCAGAGACTTTGAGGCTGGTAAAATGAAAACCAAAAGATGGAATGGATCAAAATCAAGTCATGGATCATGAATTCACATATTACATTTTGATTTGCCTTTCGCGTATTTATTTCATTTTTGTGATATCTATCCATGTGGGAAACAAATTATTTCTGTATTAAAATAAACCATGAATAACCATAATAACTAATATTTATGAAGTGCGTACTTTGTTCTACTTTTTAGGGGCTTCACATGTTATTATTAACTAGTGCAATTAATTGATCCTTACAACAGTGCTTTCATTAGGCCCACTTTACAGATGGTGGAATTGAGGCACAGTTAGCTGAAATGAACATCATAAGGTGTCACAGCTAATGAGTGGGCAGAGCCAGGATTAAACACAGGAATCTGAAACCAGACCCTGCCTCACTGTAGTGTCTCATTCATGATTAAGAAGGCTAAAGAGGATGGGGCAATTAATGGGTTAAATACACTTGCTTGCAGAACTAATGATTTTGGAAAAAAGCATTTGTAAAGATACTTTTATGTACCATGTAGGCCCCAATAAAGCACACTTCCAAGTGTTTTAAGGTCTTTATAACACGATAAGAACATTTTGGGAGCAATCCAATGAACTGGTCATGAGAAAAACTGACTCTGCACTGTAATTTCTCTCCTGGAGTTTGAACACTGGTCATCATTGTCCTCTAGAAGTTGTTTGATCCATTCTACTGACTATGAACTGTTAAATTAACATCAATTAATAATATTTACCTGTTTGTGCAAGCTGTCAGCAGATCTATTACTATAAATATTGTAATCTGACAAATCGAAAGCAAAAAATAATTTATTTCTTCAGTACAGAACTATTTATTGATTTCCTACCCTGTGCCACTTACTGCACTAAGCATTGGGTCCTCTTACAGTTTTAATTGCTCCTTAATAAACACAAGGCTTAGTTTCCAGATTGGGGTATAGAGAAAGATAATGACTGAATTTTAATATGACAATTTTAGAACCAAAAGTTGCTTTATAACCAATTCATTTTTTTCTCTGCATCATGATACTGTTTTCTGCTAATGAGTAATACATCAGTGCCCCTAAAATGATCCAACTGTCTTCAGTGATTTTTCTGAAAGAATATGTTTTCAAAGATGTCATTTATTTGCAGAGAAGGAGGTACTATTAATAGCATGCTAGTCCAACATTGCACTTAATGACAGAATAACCTGAGATGAGATTTGGGACACAAACTTTTAAATGTTTCATATAATGGTAACTTGCTTTGTATTCTAAGTGGTGCTCACTAATTAGCGCTACATGTTTCAAAACTTTTCCAGCATCTCATTTTTATAGCATAATAACCTTAGCCTGCTTTTTATTGAGCAGGTACCTCTGCTAGTTTTCCTCAACAAACTGTATGGAGTGAGAAAAGTCAACAGCCCATTTTTAACCTCAGTGAGATGAATAAGCCCAGGAAAAGATTCAGTCAAGCTCTGCATCCTCCTGACAGTGAAATACACGTTTTTCCTATTTAGATGCACAGTTTACAAGGAGTAATTTACAGTTTTGCAGAACTTCTCAAGGTTAGATCTTATGGTTCTTTAAGGTCTTACTGAGGATGTTATGAGTGTACCAATAACCACCCTTTCCTACCAAATTCAATTCCATAGAGCTTTCTATCCTTGAATGTGCTCAATAAATGTTAAGGCTGGCTGAGTAACTGGAAGAAAGTTATTCATCACCTGCAAAGCTGTGTGGTAGTGATTGAACAAAGAGAAATCTGAACACTTTCCACATGTCAAAAAGTGCAAGGTTAGTATGATAGTGTTATTGATTTTAAATACCTGTCAAATGTAGTAGTAATTTTAACCTACTTAATTTTGCTGATTGTTAGAGAAAGGAATAATGGAGAGTTGGTTGAATCAGAGCTGGAAGTTATTTTTGTGCACTTGAGCATAATGAATTCATATGTACATTCTGGTGAGTATATGGCTATTGCTACTTTTAAACTTAAGGCAAAACATACTAGTGGAAAATTGCCTTGGAGCAAAAACTGTATTTTATACTGCTTATCATGGTAGGATGCATTTTTATTAAAAATCATGACTCCTACACAGAAGTAGTAATAGTAGTCCTGGTCTGGAATGTCATTAAAATGAATAGTGCTGTAAGTAAGCAGATTTGAGAAGAACCACATTTTAGTTCTTTGTTTCATTACTCACTCTTACCTTTCCAAGAAGAATGTCACCTATGTTCTTTTTCTGCCTTTTTCTCACCTAACCTTTCCAGAGCTATATCACTTTAACCACATCTCTACCCATTCCTGCTAAACTCCCTTTTTCCAGGAATAAGGACATAAAATTCTATTAATAATCATTACAGAGTGGTTTGCATCTTACAAAGAATATCCTTTTCTTTTCTTAATGCAGTTCTTTCAAGTAAGATCCATTTAATTCCAGATGTTCATGTGATGAAACTGAGGCTCAGGACCATTGAGTTCCATTGTCCATGGCCACATACCAATAACCAGCAAAGTGGGAAAGGAAATATGGGTGTTATAATTATGCTACTCTGAGTATTTCTGTACATGTGGATCTGAACCACTGGTATCTGAATTGTCTGGGTAGTTGTTATAAATGGTGATTTATGGGCTCCATCCCAGAACTACAGGATCAGAATCTCTTGCAATAGCGCCCGTTGAATCTCATTTGAAATAAGTACTATAAGTAATTACAATGCAATGCATATGCAGTTTAAGAACCCCTATATCATACTATAGTATCGTTGAGCAAATCATCTACATAAGACTGTTGAATGGTTTTATGTTTATTTGTTTGTTTGCTTGTTTGTTTTGTTTGCTTTCACACATTTCATCCTCAGAACAAATCTGGTTGTTGCACAGAACAGGTATTAATTTTCCCACCTCTCTCTTTCCCCTAATGTCTTTTAAGATAAACTGAGACAAGGGGGAAAGTGATTTGCCCAAAGCCACACAGCAAGTCCCCGATTTAAAAGCATTTATGCAATTTAAATATAAAATTCCATTACCAGAAATCATTTGAGTAAGACTGACTTTTAATGTGAATCTATGTTAGATGTGCTATGGAGGAAAATACTTACGTTTCAGTAATGCTCATTTCTGTGGTGTAGTCTATGCTCATGCAGACACTGAAAATGGAGTGTAGCTTTTTAAATTAGGAGCACTGAGCAAATCTTGACAAAAAATGCAACACTGCCCTTTGAGAGCGACTTTCTACTCTAAGTTCTAATTGATTATATTATTTGTTTAGGTCTCCAAAGGTCTAATTAGAGAAAGCAGAGGTAATAAATTCAAAGCCTCTGCGATGGATCAATAGGAATGTACCCTTTGGTTGTGACTGTTAGATTGAATGATGTTTCTACTAATATGGAAGACATGGTCATTGACTAATGGTCTTCTCTGGCTTTTTTTTTTTTTTTTGATTATGAAAGGCTTTATTTTTTTAAACTTTTCATTTTATATTGAAGTATAGCTGATTAACACTGTTGTGATAGTTTCAGATACACAGCAAAGTGACTCAGCCATATATATACATGTCTCCATTCTCCCCCAAACTCCCCTCCCATCCAAGTTGCCACAGAACATTGAGCAGAGTTCCCTGTGCTATACAGTAGGTCCTTGTTGGTTATCCATTTTAAATATAGCAGTGTGTACATCATGTTGATCCCAAACTCCCTAACTATCCCTTCTCTCCACCCTTCCCCCTGGGTAACCATAAGTTCATTTTCTAAGTCTGTTAGTCTGTTTCTGGTTTGTAAATAAGTTCATTTGTATCATTTCTTTTTAGATTCTGCATATAAGGGATATCATACAATGTTTCTCTTTCTCTGTCTGACTTCACTCAGTATGACAATCTCTTGGTCCATCCATGTTGCTGCAAATGGCATTATTTCATTCGTTTAAATGGCTGAGTTATATTCCATTGTATATATGTACCACATCTTCTTTCTCCATTCCTCTGTTGATGGACATATAGGTTGCTTCCATGTCCTGGTGACTGTAAATAGTGCTGCAATGAACCTTGTTGTGTATGTGTCTTTTTGAATTGTGTTTTCTCTGGGTATATACCCAGGAGTGGGATTGAAAGGTCATATGGTAGCTCTGTTTTTAGTTTTTTAAGGAACTTTTGCTGTTCTCCATAGTGGCTGTGTCAGTTTACATTCCCACGAACAGCGTAGGAGGGTTCCTTTCTCTCCACACCCTCTTCAGCATTTATTGTTTGTGGATTTTTGTTGATAGCCATTCTGACTGGTGTGAGGTGATACCTCCCTGTAGTTTTGATTTACATGTCTCTAATAATTAGTGATGTTGAACTTCTTTTCATGTGCTTCTTGGCCATCTGCATGTCTTGTTTGGAGAAATGTCTATTTAGGTGTCTATTTATGAGAAATATCTGTTTAGGACTTCTGCCCATTTTTTGGATTGGATTGTTTGTTTTGATGATATTAAGCCTCATGAGCTGTATGTAAATTTTGGAGACTAATCCCTTGTTGGTCACATCATTTGCAAATATTTTCTACCAATCTATGGATTGTCTTTTTGTTTTGTTTATGGTTTCCTTTGCTGTTCAAAAGCTTTTGAGTTTAATTGAGTCACTTTTGTGTATTTTTGTTTTTATTTCCATTATTCTGGGTGAGAGATCAAAAAAGATATTGCTGGAATTTATGTTAGAGAGTGTTCTTCCTATGTTTTCCTCTATGGGTTTTTTATAATGTCCAGTCTCACATTTAGGTCTTTAATCCATTTTTGAGCTTATTTTTGTGTATGATGTTAAAGAATGATCTAATTTCATTTTCTTTACATGTAGCTGTCCAGTTTTCCAAGCACCATTTGTTGAAGAGACTGTCTTTCCACCATTGTGTGGTCTTGCCTCCTTTGTTGTAGATAAATTGAACATAGGTGAGTGGGTTTATTTCTGGGTTTTGTATCTTGTTCCATTGATCAATATTTCTATTTTTAGGCCAGTACCATACTGTTTAGATGACTATAGCTTTAGAGTATAGTTTGAAGTCAGGCAGCCTGATTCCTCCAGAGCAGTTTTTCTTTCTCAAGGTTGTTTTGGCTGTTTGGGGTCTTTTGTGTCTCCATACAAATTTTAAGAATTTTGTTCTAGTTCTGTGAAAAATGCCATTGGTAATTTGATAGGGATTGTACTGAATCTGTAGACTGCCTTGGGTAGTATAGTCATTTTGACAATATTGATTCTTCCAGTCCACGAACATGGTATATCTTTCCATCTGTTTGTGTCTTCTTCGATTTCTTTCATCAGTGTCTTATAATTTTCAGAGTACAGGTCTTTGCCTCCTTAAGTAGGTTTATTCCTAGGTATTTTATTCTTTTTGATGTGATGGTAAATGGGATTGTTTCTTGAATTTCTCTTTCTGCCCTTTCATTGTTAGTGTATAGAAATGCAACAGATTTCTGCATATTAATTTTGTAACCTGCAACTTTACAAAATTCATTGATGAGCTCTAATAGTTTTCCGGTAGCGTCTTTAGGATTTTCTATGTAATATATCATGTCATCTGCAAACAGTGGCAGTTTAACTTCTTTTCCAATTTGGATTCCTTTTATTTCTTTTTCTTCTCTGATTGCCAAGGTAAGGACTTCCAAAACTATGTTGAATAAAAGTGGCAAGAGTGGAAATCCTTGTCTTGTTTCTGATCTTAGAGGAAATGTTTTCAGATTTTCACCATTGAGTATGATGTTAACTGTAGGTTTGTCATATATGACCTTTATTATGTTAAGGTATATTCCCTCTATGCTCACTTTCTGGAGAGTTTTTATCATAAATGGGTGTTGAATTTTGTGAAAAGCTTTTTCTACATCTTTTGAGATGATCATATGGTTTTTATTCTTCAATTTGTTGATGTGGTGTATCACACTGGTTTGCAGATATTGAAAAATCCTTGCATCCCTGGGATAAATCCCACTTGATCATGGTGTGTGATCCTTTTAAGGTATTGTTTGGTTTGGATCATTAGTATTTTGTTGAGGATTTTTGCATCTATGTTCATCAGTGATATTGGCCTGTAGTTTCTTTCTTTGTGGTATCTTTGTCTGGTTTTGGTATCAGGATGATGGTGGCCTCATAGAATAAGTTTGGGAGTTTTCCTTTCTCTGCCATTTTTTGGAACAGTTTGAGAAGGATAGATGTTAGCTCTTCTCTAAACGTTTGATAGAATTCACCCATGAAGCCATCAGGTCCTGGACTTTTGTTTGCTGGTAGTTTTTAAATCACAGTTTCAATTTCACTGCTTGTGATTGGCCTGTTCATGTTTTCTATTTCTTCCTTGTTCAGTCTTGGGAGACTGTACCTCTCTAAAAATTTGTCCATTTCTTCCACGTTGTCCATTTTATTGGCATACAGTTGTTTGTAGTGGCCTCTTATGATCCTTTGTATTTCTGTGGTGTCTGTTGTAACTTCTCCTTTTTCATTTATAATTTTATTGATTTGAGTCCTCTCCCTTTTTTTCTTGATGAGTCTGCCTTTTTTTCTTGATGAGTCTTGTTTATCTTTTAAAAGAACTAGCTTTTAGTTTCATTCATATTTGCTATTGTTTTCTTTGTTTCTATTTCATTTATTTCTGCTGTGATCTTTATGATTTCTTTCCTTCTACTAACTTTAGGTTTTGTTTATTCTTCTTTCTCTAGTTGCTTTAGGTGTAAGGTTAGGTTGTTTATTTATTTCTTGTTTCTTGAGGTAATATTTTATTGCTATAAACTTCCCTCTTAGAACTGCTTTTGCTGCATCCCATAGGTTGTGGATCATTGTGCTTTCATTTTATTTGTCTCTAGGTATTTTTTAATTTCCTCTTTGATTTCTTCAGTGATCCATTGGTTGTTTAGGCTCCACGTGTTTGTGTTTTTTATAGTTTTTTCTTGTAGTTTATTTCTAATCTCATAGCACTGTGATTGGAAAAGATGCTTGATATGATTTCAGTTTTCTTAAATTTAGCAGGGCTTTCCTTGTGGTCCAGCATGTAGTCAATCCTGGAGAATGTTCTGCATGCACTTGGGAAGAATGTGTATTCTGCTGCTTTGGTATGGAATGCTCTATAAATATCAATTAAATCTATCTGATCTAGTGTGTCATTGAAGGCCTGTGTTTCCTTATTGATTTTCTGTATGGATGATCTGTCCATTGATGAAAGTGGGGTGTTAAAATCCCCCACTATTATTGTGTTACTGTTGATTTCTTACTTTATGGCTGTTAGTATTTGCCTTATATGTTGAGGTGCTCCTATATTAGGTGCATAGATATTTATAATTGTTACATCTTCTTCTTGGATTGATCCCTTGATCATTATGTAGTGTCCTTCCTTGTCTCTTGTAACATCCTTTATTTGAAAGTCTATTTTATCTGGTATGAGTATTGCTACTCCAACTTTCTTTTAATTCCCATTTGCATGGAATATCTTCTTCCATCCCCTCACTTTCAGTCTGTATGTGTCCCTAGATCTGAAGTGGATCTCTTGTAGACAGCATATATACAGGTCTTGTTTCTGTATCCATTCAGCCAGTCTATCTCTTTTGTTGACACATTTAATCCATTTACATTTAAGGTAATTATTGATATGTACATTCATTTGCCATTTTCTTAATTGTTTTAGGTTTGTTTTTGTAGGTCTTTTTTCTTCCCTTCCTCTTTTGTTCTCTTCTCTTGTGGTTTGATGACCGTTTTTAGTGTTGTGTCTGGCTTGCTTTTTCCTTTTTGTTTGTGTATCTATTGTAATTTTGGGGTTTGCTGTTCCCATGAGGTTTTGATATAGCAGTCTATATATGTACAAGGTTTTTTTAAGTTGCTAGTCTCTTTCCCGTCTAGAGGAGTTCCTTTAGCATTCGTTGCAAAGCTGGCCTAGTGGTGCTGAATTCTCTTAGCTTTTGCTTGTCTGTAAAGCTTTTGATTTCTCTGTCAAATCTGAATGAGAGCCTTGCTGGGTAGAGTATTCTTGGTTGTAGCTTCTTCCCTTTTATCACTTTAAATATATCATGTCACTCCTTTCTGGCTTGAAGAGTTTCTGCTGAGAAATCAGCAGCTAACCTTATGGGAGTTCCCTTGTATGTTATTTGTCATATTTCCTATGTCACTTTTAATATTTTTTCTTTGTCTTTAATTTTTGTCAGTTTGATTACTATGTGTCTTGGCATGTTCCTGCTTGGGTTTATCCTGCCTGGGACTCTCTGTGATTCCTGGACTTGGTTGATTGTTGCCTTTCCTATGTTAGAGAATTTTTCAGATATTATCTCTTCAAATATTTTCTTGAGTCCTTTCTCTCTCTCTCTTCTCCTTCTGGGACTCATATAATGCAAATGTTGGAGCATTTAATGTTGTTCCAGAGGTCTCTTAGTCTGTCTTCATTTCTTTTCTTTCTTTTTTCTTTATTCTGTTCCACAACAGTGAATTCCACCATTCTGTCTTCCAGGTAACTTCCATTCTTCTGCCTCAGTTATTCTGCTATTGATTCCTTTTAGTATATTTTTCATTTTAGTTATTGTATTGTTCATCTCTGTTTGTTTGTTCTTAATTCTTCTAAGTCTTTGTTAAACATTTCTTGCTTTTTCTCAATCTTTGCCTCCATTCTTTTTCCAAGATCCTGGATCATCTTCACTATCATTATTCTGAATCCTTTTTCTGGAAGGTTGCCTATCTCCACTTCATTTAGTTGTTTTCCTGGGGTTTTATCTTGTTCCTTCATCTGGGACATAATCCTCTGCATTTTCACTTTGTCTAAATTTCTGTGATTGTGGTGTTTGTTCTGCAGACTGCAGGACTGTAGTTTTTCTTGCCTCTGTTCTCTGCCCTCTGGTGGATGAGGCTGTCTAAGAGCCTTGCACAAGCTTCCTGATGGGAGGGAATGGTGGTAGGTAGAACTGGGTCTTGCTCTGGTGGGCAAGGCAGTGCTCAGTAAAACTTTAATCTGCTTGTCTGCTGATGGGTGGGGCTGTGTTCCTTCCCTGTTAGTTGTTTGGTCTGAGGTGACCTAGCCCATACAGGCTGTATAGTGGGGCTAATGGCAGCCTCTGGGAGGGCTCATGCCAGTGAGTATGTCCCAGAACTGCCGCTGCCAGTACCTTTTTCCCTTCATTGAGCCACAGCCACTGCCCGTCTCTGCAGGAGACCCTCCAACACTAGCAGGTAGGTCTGGTTCAGTCTCCTATGGGGTCACTGCTCCTTTCCCCCAGGTCCTGGTGCACACAAGACTTTGTGTGTGCCCTCTAAGAATGGAGTCTCTGTTTCCCCCAGTCCCATGGGGAAGTCCTGCAATTCAATCCCGCTGGCCTTCAAAGTCAAATTCTCTGGGGATTTCTACTCCTGTTTTTGGGCCCCCAGGCTGGGAAGCCTGACGTGGGGCTCAGAACCTTCACTCCAGTGGGTGGACTTCTGTGGTATAACTGTTCTCCAGTTTGTGGGTCACCCACCGGCAGTTATGGGATTTGATTTTATCATGATTGCACCCCTTGTACCATCTTATTGTGGCTTCTCCTTTGTCTTTGGATGTGGGATATCTTTTTGGTGAGTTCCAGCATGTTTCTGTCAATGGTTATTCAGCAGTTAGTTGTGATTTCAGTGCTCTCAGAAGAAGAGGTGAGTGCACCACCTTCTACTCTGCCATCTTGAACCAATCTCCTCTTCTCTGATTTTGGTGTCTCTTTTGAGCACTTTTCCATTTGTGGCACTAAGGCTTAAGGAAATCAGCTTGGCATTCACCTAGGATGGTATATTTTATTTTTTGCCGTTAAAATTGGGTGGAATGACATGGCATATTGCCATTAAAAAAGGCGAGTCAAAGATAAAAGACCAAAAAGATTGTGGACATTATTGAATTGATTAGTAACTCATTCTTCTATCACTTCCTTCTCTTCCATCCCCCAAAGTTATGTCCCCTTCATGCAGGGTTCAATTCCTTGTTCCAATCTGGGGCAACTGTGAAGGGCTCTCCCAGCTCCAGTGCTTCATGTAGGGTTAGCTGAAATTTTTGTTGCAACTTCTTCACAGTTTAATTTCTTCCTGTGTCCCATTCCACTTCACTCACCCCTCATAGGTGTAGGTCTGGAGTACATTCCCCATATACCTCCTGCATGCAAATCTCAGAGTCTCAGAGTCTATTCTCAGAGAACTAATTGTACATCTGGGCTTTTTGAAGACAATCGGTGATAACTTCTCCCAAAGTCTAATAAGAGGTGCTGAGACATCCATGCTGAATATAGTTAAAGGGAGCAGAACTAGTCTGTGACCATGAACTCTTATCAAACATTCCAGTCTATTTGAAACAAGAATTGGAGAATGATATAAACCTACAGAGGGAATAATTGAACTTTTGCTTTCCTTTCCTGTGGACTACACCTGCTTTTTACTCCAAGTCAAATGAGGGGGCCTAGAAGAGTTTTCAAGTGAGTTTGGGGCTGCCTACACAGAGACATTTTATTCCCTAGTTGGAAATTACCAGAACTGCAGAATCCTGGGTGATGAGGATAACTTGGTCCCAACAGAACACCATAAGAGAGTTCTTGGGAGAGCTGAACAAGCCATCATCTAAAGTTGAGGCCATATGTTAACATGCTGCTTCCTCTAGGTTTGGAGAAGCTTAAGCTAAACAGTGTTGTGTAAGCCCTGACAGTTGTTGTTTTTCTTTTTTGTAATGCAAGTTCTTGATGTAAGCTTTGATTGTCCAGGTATCCATTTCAAAATAGGCAGCCATTTCAAAGACAGTAATCTCAAATAAACACATTGCCAACCATCCAACTGTATGAAGAGCCAGGTTACCTCCCCAACTGTGATTCTTTTTTTTTTTGCGGTATGCGGGCCTCTCACTGTTGTGGCCTCTCCCGTTGTGGAGCACAGGCTCCGGGCGCACAGGCTCAGCGGCCATGGCTCACTGGCCCAGCCACTCCGAGGCATGTGGGATCTTCCCGGACCGGGGCACGAACCCGTGTCCCCTGCATCGGCAGGCGGACTCTCAACCACTGCGCCACCAGGGAAGTCTGTTTTTTTTTTTTTGTGATTCTTTTGTTTTAGAGATCTTGGTTGATTTTGATAGCTTATCCATTTGGGCCACTTTTAAAAATTCTCTTCCTAAACATTAAATTCCTGCTCTTATGTTTAAAATTCACCAATAAAGATTGAGTCCTTGAAATCTTAGGCCTATATCCTCACCCCCAATAAAAACAGAACCCCAGGCCTGCCTGTTACCTCAGTGTGTAGTCCCAGGTGTGTTATTATAATTTCCAGATTCTGTAAGTAATAAACTTTTATTTTTTCATAGTTTCCTGATGGTTGTTACTAAAGATGTGTTATAATCAAAATAAAGAGCATAAGGACTGGTCCAATCATGACATTGGTTATTGATAGGCTGAGACCAGCACAAAACAGGCAGGAAGTTAAAACAGCTTGTATTTTCAGGGAGAAAAGAGAAGTAACATGTCACAGTGGCAAGGTGTGAGTTTCCATATTCCAGGGGGATGCTGTGGCTGGTAGCTGTGCTATAGCTGTCTTGGTGTGACTTCATTAGTGAAAGGCCAAGTGATATAAGTCTAGCAACAGGAGCTGAGGGAGAGGTAAAGGAGGTCAGCTGGCCAGTGCACCCCCCATGTCAGTTACTGAGCTCTACATCAAGGGTTATTGGACTAGACATGCATGAGATCTCCTGAGGGATCTTCATTAGTCATCTCTTGTATCTGAGCTCTACACTCCCAGTGTTTATTATACTCCTTTCTCTCTGATTCAGTCTCCTCTCCCTTGTCTTTCCTCCTGAAATCACTTTCTTCCAACCCTAATAAATTTTCCTTAATTTCTTCAGGAGAGCAGTTCAGTTTTCTCTTTGTCTTACTCCTCATTTATGCCCCAAATTGCCCCCAAAATTATTTAGTTAGCTCACCTGTTCTCTAATGTTTTGGACCCAGAACCACTTAAAATATCTGTCAAAATTGCAGAAAGTTACAAATCATTTTTATTTATTGTGGATTTTTAAAATTTATTTATTCAAAATTATTTGATGATGATTTTAAGAAAAAAATGTTAGAAAGAGAAGATCCCTTAAATTTAGGAAGTAAAGGGATCCAGTGTTATTAGTTACTCAAGATGATTTGATTACCATAATTAGGTCTTAATTTGGCTGAATTAAATTTCCTGACATTGAGGGGAAAAAAAAAGGGAGAGAGAAGATGGGGGAGTTAAGCATTGACGTTCTGGCAGAAGAAAATATTTAAATTTGTCAACAGAGAAACTTTTTTCATAAACTAAACTCAAGCATAAATTTATTGCATGTCATTAAATAAGAGGTGCTATGACTTGCAAAAGATGTATAAATGCTTTCAGAATGGACAGACCTTGAATTGACATTCTTTAAAGCCAGAGCACATAATATTACATTGTAAGGGCAATTCTGTGGAATAGTGGAAAGCACTGTGGACCTGGAATCAAAGATCTGAGTTTGAATTCTGTAAAAACTTTATAGAAGCTCGGAGCAACATTTTTCTTATCTCTAAAGAATATTGTTTGTTCATGGGTCTTTTTGTGGAAGTAAAATAAATATATATGAAAATGTATATAAGATTGCCTGGCTTAAACTAGAAGATAATTAAGAGTTTCTTAAATTTAATCTGGGAGGAAGAGGAAGATACGGAAATATATTCATCTATCAACTACATATATTTTTCACATTGCATTTAATTTTATTTTTGCATTTTATACATATAGTTTTCTTTCTCTCAAGAATATTATTCCCATTTTAGAGAGAGAAAAGTGGCTCTTGGATCCTGATTGATCTTGGTCCTTAGAGATCCATAGACTTTCAAGAAGAATAAAACAAAACAGCAGTGGTACCATTCTTCTTGATTGTTCTTGTAAGGATGTGCTGGTAACCTCACCTTCTAAGCCAGCAGAGTTTCACAGTGGGCTGAACCCTCTCTACTCCTGAAATTAGAGACTAGTAGGTTTCATAGCTTGGGAGGCAACAGAGCACAGTGTTCTTCTTGGAACCCCAATACAGGATTGACAACTTTCCAAATTAGCCCACAGCAACAAAACTGCTATACTCTCACCAGCACACAAGGGAATGCTGCTGCTCAAGGAGGACTAGAAGCTCTTCCTAAGCCCCTATTGTAAACATATCTATGTGTGGCAACTCCTCTAAGGAAAACTAAGTGTCCTTAAAGACACTCAATTATAGCCTCTCTAAGGACTGATTTTCAACTTAAATATTTAATAAATGAATTTTTAAAAAGAATTGTCATTATTGAGAACCAAAATTGAAGCTTGAGAAACTAAGTAGAAGAAATATTTCAAAATACAGAAAAAAAATACAAAGGTATGCAAACCATCAGGGAAGATGTAAAAGACTTGGAGGACAGATTTAATAAACATAACATAGACATATGGGAATTCCAGAAGAAGGTAATGGAATATATGGAAGATAGGTTATAATTTAAAGAAGAAGAGAAGAAGAAGGAAGAGGAAGAGGAGAGGGAATTAATTTCATCTGAGTTAAAGAATGACTTGAATCTATAGACTAGAAGGGCTTGCTGAGATCTAGGAAGGAATGGCTGAAAAAAAAAAGCATATACCTAGGCATATTCTGGTAAAATTTCTGAACTCTAAGAATAAAAGGAAAACTTACAAGTTTCCAATAACAATGAAAACACTTAAAAAGGAAAGCAATTTTGTATCAGACTTCTCAGTAGCAGCAATAAATCTAGACACAGTGGGAAAAAAAACCTTACAGGCTGATGAGAAGAGAGGACTCCAGCCTAGGAATCACATATCTGAGCATGATATTCTCCACTAGTTATGATGAAAAATTTGAGGATACACAATTCAAAGAATATGTCATGACACCACACCCTGTTGGAGAAAAACCACTCAAGAATAATAGACATTATAAATGAATCAGAATAGAAACTTCAAGATAGGGGAAGTGTAAGAGGAGAGGCATTGTTTATGAGCAAATAGTTCTGCATTTGCATAGTTAAATCTAAATAGTTAACAATAGAGTGATCGGAAACACACAAAAGGAATACTAAATAAAGATAAGTAAAAAGAAGGAACACCCTGCAATCAGGACAATCCCTAAGAGGCTGGGTGGCCCAGAGCACCTCCATGGTGTGTGATGGAGAGAATAATGGCCCCCCAAAGATGTCCATGTCCTGATCCCTATGAATATGCTGTGTTACATGGCAAGAGAGACTTTGCAAGTGTGATTAAGTTATGAACCTTGAGATAGGAAAATTATTCTAGATTGTCTGAGTGGGCTCAATCTAAGAATATGAGTCGTTTCCATAGAAACTTCCAAAGATATGGGCAGTAGGAAGTTTCACTACAGATGAATGGTCAGAAATATTCAACTTCACCGGCTTTGAAGAAGGAGTAAAGACCCATAAGCCAAGGAATGTGGGAGTCCTCTACAAACTGGAAAAAGTAAGGAAATATATTCTTCCCCAGAGCCACCAGAAAGGAACACAGCCCTGCTTATACCTTGATTGTAAGCCTTTGAAATCCATGTTAGACTTCTAACCAACAGAAAATAATACAACACTGTAAATCAACTATACTCCAATAAAAATATAAAAAAAATAAAAAAGGAAAAAAACTTGGGAAATTTGTATTTTACTAGGATAGTTTTCTATAATTGTCTCTGAATTTTATTTAGTATTCCTTTACAGTTCTTTTAAACACCCCTTATTTCTGGTTCTCCATGATTGGTCCTTAACTACATTTTCAGTCACATCTTGTATTAGTCTGCTTCATGCTTATGGCTAATCCTCAGCAAATTACCAACCCCTTCCACATCATCCTCTTCTTTGAATGTTCTCTTGGCCTTCGTGTTCTGATTGAACTAAGGTTTCCTCTTAAATCATCATTTCCCTCTCAGACAAGAGAAATTCTTGTCCTTCTTGCTCTTTACTGTTATTTCTAGACCATTTCTTCTTCTTCTGTACATCTGTAAAAACCCCAGGTGACATCCTGCAACATTTTTTTTTTTTTTTGGAGTCCTCTATACCCCATTCTTCCTCATTTCTTGACTATTTTAGCACTTGGCTCCCTGTATTATCTCCAAGGATGCCTTTGCCATAAATATATGACCAACTGTTGAAACTGGGAAGAGTTTCCTCCACCTAGTCCTAAATCTTGGTGATTTCAGTGATCATATGGATGATCCTTCCAATGTCTTGGCCCCTGGGCACCTTTATCTCTTCTTCAATATTCTCATCTTATCAGTACTTATGCTACATTCCCCTTTCATAGGAAATCCTAGGACATGTTAGTGCTGAAACCTGCACAACCTTGATAATATAAATTTCAACACTCTTTCTCTCCGATTATATTAACTGGCTTACTCTATTATCTAAATTTCAAAGCTTCTGTGACTATTCACAGAGACATATAATCAAATGATTACCTTTACAGTATTTCTCAATTTTTTATATCCTATATTTCCTTATATGCTTACATCCCATATTCCATCACTTTAATTTTTCTTTTTGTATACTCTTATCTTTTGTGCCTTTTTCTCCCTGCAACATATCTGTCTGGCAGAAGTCTGTTTAACTCCAACTCTCTGCCTATTCCCAATCTATACTCACGGCTTATGTCATGGTTGGAGAAAGACAAACCATTGGGTTGGCCAAAAACTTTGTTCGGGTTTTTCTGTAAGACGTTTCCATAACATCTTACAGAAGTCAATATGTTGACTTTTTCTGCTTAAATTCAAACTGAATTTTGTTGTCTGCCAATCTGATAACATTTTCCTAGCCTTTCTCCCATCTTCTCAGACAACTATGTCACAACTTACCCTCTATCTTCAGAAGACTAGCACATTTTGTCCCCTCTTACCTGATGCTGTTTTCTTCTTCATTGAAAAAAGAAAGAGCACTGAACCAATGAGGCCTTCCACTAGCTCCTACTATACCTACCTACTTCACTAGATCTAAGCCCATATACTCTGCCCTCCCACCTTTTGCCATGGCTCTGAGGTCACTCTTTCCAACTGTGCTCTAAATACCTCACTCTCTCATCTCTTCAGGAACTTCATCCAGCAATTATCCCTTATCTTTCTTTCTCTACTAAGTCATGCCTATCAACATACAGCATAAAGTAATAATTCCATCATAACAATTCTTCTCATGACCCTCATTTCTCTTCCAGTTATGTCTCATTTTTCTGTTCTCCCTTATACCAGAGCTTCACTAAAGAACCACAGAAACTCAGTGTTTCCACTTCCTCCTTTCTCATTCTTTCTAAAACCCACTTTAATCAGGCTTTTATAACTCATCATTCCAACAAAATAGCTCTTGTCAAGGTCATTCATGGCCCCTACCTTGCTAAACCCAATGACCATTCTCAGTCTCCATCTTACCCAACTAATTGGCAGATTCAACACACTGATCAATGTTTCTTGAAAAATTCTCATGATTTAGCTTCTGGGACACCACCCTCTTGATTCTCATACCTCACTGACCATTTATGAGACAGGCCAGCAGACTGGGATGCTTTGCTGCAGAGCTGCAGTGCTTGCACTTGGACACACCTCTCCTCGAGGAACAGAAGACAAAGAAACTGTATGGGACTAAAAATAACTGCATGCATGTGCAGTTGGGTCAAATTCTGGACCAAAAGATACAAAAAGACAAACCCAACTGCCATTTCTGAAGAGCCAGGAGCAAAAACTGGGTCTTGGGAGCAAAATCAGGGTACTGCGCAAGCCCCCTGCACTCAACACCACAAAGGGGTGGGCAGAACACCTAAGCCACCCCTCTGGCCCGACCCCTGGGCACACCCCTAACCTCATAAGGAACCAGCTCGCCTCCCCTCAGAGAGTGAGCAAGGGAACCTGTTACTTGTCTTCTCTCCCTCCTGCAGCCAGCCCCAATAAAGCCTTGCCTGAATTTCTTGTCTGGCCCCTAGTCAATTTCTATTGATTGGGGAAGGCCAAGAACCCTGGTCAGTATCATTTACCCTCAGTTTCCTTTACCAGTTGTACCTAATCTCCTGACTTCTAAATTTTAGAGCATGCCCAGGCTCAGTGCTAGGATATCTCTCTACACTCACTTGGTGATCTCATCTCATCTCATGGCATGAAGTAACATCTCTACCCTCACCACTTCTAAATTTATATCTCAACCTGGGCCCTTTTCCCTGAACTACAGATTCATATACTATTTCATTTGCTAGGACCAAATCCTTAGAATCATCCTTGACCTCTCTCTTACTCTCACATGACAAATTTAATTTGTTGGTAAAAGTCCTTTCAGCTATTTGAAAAACATATCAAAAACTCAACTATTTCTTGTTACTCCTCCATAGCTATCTTAGTCCAAATCACCATTATCTCTTGAGTGTATTTCAAATGCCTCCTGTTTTCCCCGAATCTGCCTTTGACCCCCGAGATGCAACTGGCAGATGATACTACTCCTTAAAATATCCTCCAAGGTCCTAATACTTTTTATTTAAAAGTAATCTCACATCACCTGTGAGCTTGTTGGAAATGCAAAATCTCAGGCCCTATCCCTAGACCAACTGAATCAAAATCTGAAGATTTAATGTGATCTTCAGGTGGTTCATATTGCACACTAATGAGAAGCACAGCCCTGTGAGTTCTACCCCTCTCCTACCATCCCCATCACTTTCCAGATTTTTTTGCCAAGCTCCCCCTTGATCTCCTCCTGGAGTCACTACATCCTTCCTTGTTCATTGCTGTTCTCTAAATGCACCTGTCATGCTCCATCTTCAAGGTCTTTGCATTAACTCTTCCTTTGTTCTGAAATGTGCTTCCTCCAGATATATGCAGTGATCTTTATTCATGATTCTGCTCAAATGTCACCCTTTCAGAGAGGCCCTTGCTGACTACCTCATCTAACAAAGCAACCCAATCCCCCACCCCTAAATTCTCTTTTCCCTTTTCTCAGCTATATATTGCACATCTGATGTATTATAAATTTGTTTGTTTTTCATATGTCTCTCCACGTTAGAATGTAAGATCCATGAAAGCAGGAACTTCATATTGTCTGCTGTGAGAGTGTCTGGTTCTAGTGGGCCATCAATAAAATATTGCTGAACTAATGAATAAATGCAACATGCAACCCAGTCATACCTGATTCTTTGCCATCACCTGTACACTCTATTGGTGCTTCTTCCTCCATCTTCTTCTACTGAAATGCCATCCAGACCCAAAACCTCCACTCAAACACTGTGTCTTCCATTAGGCCTTGTCTAACTTCTCCAGGTGAAAGTAAGTTTTCTTTCTTCTTTTGATATTTAACTTTCTATTGTTATGATAGCACCTACCACATCCTGCCTCATGCTTTGTATATTCAAAATATCAGCCATCGTTTTTTATTAGCTTTATTGAGGTAAAAAAATTACATATAATAAAATATACACATTGTAAGTTTATAGTTTGAGGAGCTTGACAAATGTATACCCCATCTAACCACTAACTCAGTCAAGATATAGACTATTTCCATCACCACAGAGATATTTTTCATGCCTTTTGCAGTCAGTCCCCCTTGTCCCACTGATTCTTGCATCAAGCAATGACTAATCAAATTTGTATCATTAGAGCTTATTTTGCCAATTCTAGGGCTAGAATAAATCATACAGTACAAACTCTTTACAATTTGATTGATTTCACTCAGCATAATATTTGAAATTCATTCATGTTGTTGTGTGTATCAGTTGTTTCTCCTTTTTTATTGCTGAGTAGTATTCAGTCATATAGATATATTATAATTTGTTTATTCATTCACCCACTGATAGACCATTTGGTCACTTCCAGTTTGGGCTATTTTGTTTTTATTTTTTTTGTGGTACGTGGGCCTTTCACTGTTGTGGCCTCTCCTGTCGTGGAGCACAGGCTCCGTACGCGCAGGCTCAGCAGCCATGGCTCATGGGCCCAGCCGCTCCGCGGCATGTGGGATCTTCCCGGACCAGGGCACGAACCCGTGTCCCCTGCATCAGCAGGCGGACTCTCAACCACTGCGCCACCAGGGAAGCCCCCAGTTTGGGCTATTTTGAATACAGCTCCAGTGAAGATTTATGTGGATGTCTTTTGTGGACAACAGTTTTTATTTATTTTGTGTAAATACCTCAGGGTAGAAGAGGTGGATTTTATGATAAGCATTGTTTATCTATGTAAAACAGATAACATGCTTTTGAAAGTGGTTTTATAATTTATACTCCCCCCACCAATGTATGAGAGTTTATTTTTCCTTTCCCTGATGACTAAAGATGTTGAACATCTTTTCATGTGCTTACTGCTGTTCCTATATCTTCTTTTGAAAAATACCTATTCAAGTCTTTTGCTCATTTAAAAATTTGGTTTGTTTGTCTTCTTATTGTTGAGTTCTAAGAGTCCTTTCTATATTATTTATACTTATATCAATTTATTTTCATATGTATTTATATATTCTGGATAGAAGTCATTTATTAGAAATTGCAAATATTTTCTCCCATTGTTGCTTACCTTTTGATTTTCTTAAAATTATATTTTAAAGAGCAGAAGTTTAAATATCTTTTTTTCTTAGTATTATTTATGGCCTAAAAAAATCCTTGCCTACCTCTGTCACCATTTTAAAGTCAAGAATTATTTCTAATTCAAGGCACTGTTTGCAGGTATTCAATGATGTTTATGTGATTGTTGAATTCAAGATTATTAGAGCTGGAAGAGCATGAATCTAATGAAGCTAATTGTCATCCCAGTTGTTTAGTTGATAATTAAACATATGAGTGGTCAGTTCAAGTCATGTGACACCATCAAAATGGGATTGCATCTGTCATAATGTTCCCAGTGACTGTGATCTTAGCAGCTACTCTTCTATAGGCACCAAAGAAGCATAAATTCCATATCAGTCACATAGCTTCAAGAAAGAGGAACCAGATCTGCTTGAAGAAAAAATGGATTTATAGAAAGGATACTGAGTATCTCACAAGATTTGGGAGAGTCTGCTAAAGCAGGATTTGAAAACAGGCAGGAACCCAGAGGTCTTTGGAAGCTGAAAGGCAGGTGGATTCTAGCATGGCTCTTCCTCTGCTAGTGCAGTGGTTCTGTGGACATCATCTCTGTTGAGTACCTCCACCAAACACCTTGACTTCTATGGTCCACCAGCTGGAATAAATGTTAACTCCCTTAATTTCTGCATTATTTGTTCATAACTCAATATTATAGACAGAAGCATCAAATCCACTGAGGTTTTGTTTGTGTCAAGTTGCATTCCATGTGCTGGGAATATACTCACAAACAAAATATATAAAAGTGCTTTCCCTTATGAAGCTTATGGTATTGAAGAAAGTGCAGACAGTAACAATAAATATGATAAATAAACAAATATACAGTAAGATGATGTGCCTGTTACTGGTTTTCTGGAAGTAAGTAGAGGGCATATCTCCTATTTCAGCTTCTGTAATAATCAAAATGGGCACTTCATCACATATATGCAGATGGGCAGTTCCCAATGTGGGGAAGAAATGGGATGTTGGAGAGGCAAAAAGAAAGAAAAATATTATAATATGGATATCATTTAATTTAAAGAATGGATGAATACTTATTATTATTTCACACTTACCCAGTAATATTTATTGACCTCTTCGTTCCAGGTACCATACAAGTCAGCTTCACATATATTATTATTTCATTTTATTCTCATAACTATCTTGTAATGTCTAAATTACTATCCACCTTTTCTTGAGATAAGGCAACTGGGAGTTCAGAGTAGTTGTCTAGCTTATTTGAGGTTGGACAACAGAATTACTTCCCAAGTCCTTTCATTCTATACCCTGTGTTTCTTTCATTATGCTGTTCTTCTGGTTAAGAGAGGTTTGATTATTGGAACCTCCAATGATAGGAAGTTTATTGTGTGTTCTACTACCTTCACGTGGTTCCCGTTCCTGACCCTCACACATGATAAAATCCAGAAATGTCCCTAATCCACAGAATGAGCCTTAATGATTTTACCTATGACCTTCACCAATATTTCAAAATAATAACTGGCCTCTACTGCAGTTCAGGGCTGATTATTTCTACTTCTGGGGATAAGATATCAGAGGAAGAAAAGCAATTATTGCATCTTGCACTGACTGAGGAAGTGCTTCTCATCCATATCAAGTCAGATCAAAAAGTACATAAAACTGCAAAAAAATAACCAGCAAGTAGGAAAGTGTTTCCACTGACCTCAAAAGCACTCAAAGAGTCACTTATCTGGGGGTCACAAGAAGGACCATTATCATTCCTTGTTTTCTTTCATTAAGTGTTTACACTTGGCATTCTATTTGGCAATAAGCTCAAGGTTATGCTGTCAGTGCAAGATCATTAGCTTTACAATTTTTCAAAAAGCGTTTACCTTAGCAAATGTTCATCCCAACCTCAGTGAACATGTTTATGTCCAGGTGTAAATCCTGCTGCTGGAAGATCTGCTTGCTAATTACACTGGCTGCTGTTCTTTATTTCTCTGCGCATGAATTGGGCAGCAGAAATTCATCAGAAACCTTTTCTTCCTGAACGGCATTAGCTGAAGATGTTAACATAAGCTTGAGTTGTTGTGCCTTGGTAAGCAATTTCCTCCTGCCAGCTGTCCAGGGCAAGGTCTGAGGAGCTGTGCCTCTTTCACCCCAGCATCATCAAGGCAACTAGAAAAGGTGACAAATGTCTAGTTATTTTTGGTTAAAGTGGTATCAGTTTGATGTCAGAAAATGTTCAGGCTGATAAATATCTTCCTTTTTTTTTTTTTCTCTGAATGCTCTTTGAAAAAGAAAGGAGATGTGATTTAGACGGGAGGTAGAAAGGGTTGGTAGATGACAATGAGACTTCAAAGAGCAACTAGAGTATGGTGGATACTGTGTTCAGGGCTTACGCTACAAGGGGGACACTGCCCCTACCTTCAAAAAAAACCCCCAAACCCCAAAACCTTCAGTCTAGGGGACAGAAGACCATGTAACAAAGTAGTTGCAATATATTGCAATACATGTTTATTACTGGGATTGGCTCAGGTGATTATAGAGGCCAACCAGGAAAGCTGATGTTGTAAGGCAGTGGAATAAGGAAAACGGTTAGACTTTGAGTATGTTGGAGTGGCTGCAATGGGGAATGTGTTAGAAGGTATGGCAAGATGAGAGGGAGGAAAAGTTAAAAAATGTTTCTAGAGTTCCAGGAATAAGAGGGAGGGTCTGAATTACGGCACATTTATCAAGGATGTAGTTGAAGAAACGTATGGATGTAGAGACTAGGTATGCGGACTGATTGAATGGGTGAAGTTAGGGAAGGCAAATAATCTAGGATAACTTCTACCTTCAAGACTTGAGCATCTGGGTGAACTGTAGGGCCAGTTATCAAATAAAAGATGCAAGCTGTTCTAAAGCCAATTTAGAAGATCAGAAGACATCAGCTTATTTGGTAAATATGGTAGCCTCTGGTGGAGCAGAGGTAGGTGGGGTCTAAGCTTTCTCTTCCCCACAACCTTGCTACTAGATGGTGTGCCACTGTGAAAGCCAGTCTTAGGCCAAGTTCTACTAAAAGCCCAAACGTGCTTAGCCAAAAGTCACAAGAACAGTGCCACACTCTGCACCGGCCACCTGACTAGCACCTTGCAGAAAAGGCTTAGGAGAAGTGATTTTGGAACTTTCTGAGAAAAGGGGCAGCCAGCCTTCTGGCCTGGTTGGGTTACAAAGTTCTGTGTGGAGTGGGGGGTTGCCCCACCACTGGCATGTTAGCCTCAGGCTCTTGTCGGGTTCTTACTCCATGTTTGTGCAAATGAAGACTGTAGAACATAGCCAGTCATTTTTCTTGAACACATTAATATCTTTAGTAATTATTTTTTAAAAAGTTCTAATAGCACTTAGGCTAATTACTTATCGAGGGTCTTAGATTTTGATAATGGTAATTCAAATATTTAGTAAAAACCCTTGGAGCTTGATTTCTGTTGGGGTACTTGTAATATTAACTAACCCCCCCCCCGGGGGTGTAGCATGAAATTAACTTGTATAATTGTTTAAAACTTAAAAATACTCCACACTCTTTATGAAGTAAGTTTTTAATGTAAATTTTTAAAGTAAATTATCAATATAATAGGAAAGCCTGTGGGAAAGTCTTAGATACACTAAATGTACAATGCCTTTGGTGACTAAGTGTATACATTTGGCAGATATTTGCATATCTAAATCTAAAGTTAAGGAGCGATATCTTAGAAATGTAGAATTAGGCATCATTAATACAAAGAGAATTGATGAAAAAGAGGGACAAAATGAATTGGCCTGAGTAGTATACATATAAGTTAAAAATTCGTTTGCATAATCAACCCTGGGTAGATTTATTGATTTCCATTCTTCATGGATAATAATCAGAATGGTTGCACTAATTACTTATATTGACTTGTAAATCCTCAAAAGTCCCTGTAAGGTAGGTGTTATCATTGTACCTATTGTAGATGAGGGAACCAAGCCACAGATAAGTTAACTTACTTGCCCAACATCACATAACTACAAAAAAAGCAATATGATGCCTGTGCCCTTTGTTACTAAAATAAAAATTAATGTCATTTTAGCAACAGAGACAAGGGAGGTGGTTTTACTAGGTGACTGAAATGTAGAGATTTTCTTTTATTTGTTTATTTCTTTTTTTTTTTTTTTTTTGCGGTATGCGGGCCTCTCACTGTTGTGGCCTCCCCCGTTGCGGAGCACAGGCTCCGGACGCGCAGGCTCCGGACGCGCAGGCTCAGCGGCCATGGCTCACGGGCCCAGCCGCTCCGCGGCATATGGGATCCTCCCAGACCGGGGCACGAACCCGTATCCCCTGCATCGGCAGGCGGACTCTCAACCACTTGCGCCACCAGGGAGGCCCTGTTTATTTCTAAAACAGAAAATCAAGTTACTCTCTCTAAATAAAAGCTGTTTAAATACTCTGTTCCTGGAAGGCCCAGGCCTGTCTCAGAGCTTAATGAAGCTTTTTTCTTTTTTTTTTTCCTAATTAATTAATTAATTTATTTTTGCTGTGTTGGGTCTTCGTTTCTGTGCAAGTGCTTTCTCTAGTTGTGGCAAGCGGGGGCCACTCTTCATCGCGGTGCGTGGGCCTTTCACTGTCGCGGCCTCTCTTGTTGCGGGGCACAGGCTCCAGATGCGCAGGTTCAGTAGTTGTGGCTCACGGGCCCAGTTGCTCCGCGGCATGTGGAATCCTCCCAGACCAGGGCTCGAACCCGAGTTCCCTGCATCGGCAGGTGGACTCTCAACCACTGTGCAACCAGGGAAGCCCCAATACTATCAACTTTAATAGTCAATAGAAGATTTTAATAGTCCTGCGATAGAACATAGTAAGTGCTCAGTAAGTGTTAACTGCTACTATAATTATTATATGCAGTCAGAGAGCAAAACTGAGAAGGATGGGCTAAGGCATTCATCATATAACTTTACCTTGTGACTCAACTGTCTATAATACACTATGAATTAATATATTTTAGAAATCCCATTACTATCTGATAAACAGGACAACTATATTGCAGCATGTATTGTATATGTATATTTTTCTATTTGAAGCATTTTGTTTCAGAAATATAAGGCAAACTTTTTGGACATGACCCACAGGGTGGCTGTATTTGGAGACGTGGTCTCTAAGGAAGCAATCAAGGTTAAAAGAAGTAATAAGGGTGGGGCCCTGATCTAACAAGGTTAGTGGGCTTATAAGAAGAGACACCAGAGCTCGCTTGCTTGCTCTCTCTCTCTCTCCCCTTTCTCTCTCTTCCTCTCTCAGAATGCCCTGAGGGAAGAACATAGGAACACATAGTAAGGAAGTATCTGTCTCTGAGCCATGACAACAACCTTCACCAGAAGCTGAATCAGTTAGTACCTCCATCTTGAATGTTTAACTTCCAGAATTGTGAGAAAATCAACTTCTGAATAAATTTCTGTTGTTTAAGCCTCCCACTCTATGGAATTTTGTTATGGCAGCCTGTGTTATAGGTGATTTCTCTACCATGTTTGCAACTGTTTTCTATTTGTTGTACTCATTCTTTTATTTTTCTTTTTTTAAAAATCTTACTCTTTTTCTGCCTTCTCTGGCTGGTTTGGATTGAGTCATTTAATATGATTCTATTTTTCTCTCCTTTTTCAGCAAATCAATTATACTTCATTTAAAGTTCTTTTTAGTGGTTGCCCTCAGGCTTTCAATCTACCAACTAATCTAAGTTCACTTTCAAATAACGCTGTGCTGTTTCACATGTAGTGCAGTGACCTTCCAGTAGAGTGTTACCAATACCTCCCATCCCTTATAACCTTGTATTTCACTCATCCATAAGCCATAATCACCCCAAATATTATTGTTTGTTATGATAATATTGTTAATTTGAACAAATATTTGTGTATCAGATCATTTAAGAAGAAGAAAAGTAAAAGATTTTATTTTATCTTCTTTTATTCCTTCTCCAACTCTCTTCCTTCTTTACGTAGATTAAAATTCTGACCTATATAATTTTTCTGCTCTCTGAAGAACTTCTAACATTTCTTATAGGGCAGGTGTAACAGCAATGAATTCCTTCAGTTTTTGTTTACAATAGTCTTTATGTTTCCTTTTTTGAACGATAATTTTGCTGAGTAGAGAATTCTAAGTTGATTTTTTTCTTTCAGCTCTTAAATATTTCACTCGTTTCGTGCTTGCATGGTTTCTGACAAGAAGTCCAAAGTAACTTCTATCCTTATTCCTTTTTGGGTAAGACATAATTTTTTTCTCTGCCTTCTTTTTACAGTTTTCTCTTTTTCTTTGGTTTTTCAGCTGTTTGAATGTGACATGCCTATGTATTGATTATTTAGTATTAATCATGCTTGGTATTCTCTAAACTTCCTTTACCTGTAGTTTGGTGTCTGTTACTGATTTTGGAAAATTCTCGGACATTATAAATTTTAATATTTCTTCTGTGTTGTTTTCTCTTTCTTCTCCTTCTGGTATTTCAATTACAGAAATGTTATACCTTTTGAAATCATCCCACAGTTCTAGATGTTCTAGTTCTTGAATTTTTATTCTTTTTTTTTTCTCTTTGCATTTCAGTTAGAAAGTTTCTAGCAACATATCTTCAAGTCCACTTACTCTTTCCTTGGCTATGTTTAGTCTATTGATGAGCCCACCAAGGCATTCTTCATTTTAATTACAGTTTTTAACCTTTAGCATTTCCTATTTATTTTATTATATTTTTCATCTCTCTGTTTACAGTACATATCTGTTCTTCTATGTTGTCTACTTTTTCATTAGAGACCTTGATATATTAATCATAGTGTGTATATTCCTTAACTGATAATTCTAAAATCTATGCCACCTCTGAGTCTGGTTATTATGCTTGCTTTTTCTCCTTAGACTGTGTTTTATTCTTGCCTCATAACGTGCCTTGTAATATTTTGTTTAAAGCTGGATATGCGTAGGATAATAGGAGCTAGTGTGAGGTTTTATGTTAATCTGACTGGGACTTGGGCCATGTTTAATATTTATTGTAGTTGTAGGTGACAGAGGCTTCAGTTTCCTTTAATGTCCTTGTTTATATATCCTCTCATCTTGGGTTTCCCAAAGAACTGCTTCTTAAATAGAATTTCTATCTTGTAGCTCTTTCAGCTGTAATCCACTATTATTATAGTGAAGCCCTGTTGATGTGATGGTAGGGTTTTGGGGGCGATGAGAAATGTTCTACAATTTTACGATTGAATCTCAGTCTTTTAGTGGGTCTGTGTCCCTGTGCTGTGACTTTTACAGAGGTTCTAAACTTGCTTTTATCTCTCCATAAGTGAGACGGGCGAGCTAGAAGGAACTGGAGTTGGATAATTGCTCTTCCCTCAGGTGGATAAGGGTCTGGCAAAATTGTTTCTCTTAGAGATTGGGCTTTTGTTATAAAGAATGGATATTTCTCAAAATGATTTATTTTACCCTCTCCCTGCAAGAAATTGGTGAATTTTTTTCTTGGCTGTTCAGCATGAGAACCTGAGGATTACAAGGAAGTGTGGGGGCCCCCAAAAGACTGGGCCCCCAACAGTTCTTACTCTCAAGCTAGTCTGCACTCAGACTCTAGACACTCATCAAAATTATCATTTAAGTGTTCTTACCAGTTTTGGGCTCCAGTAGCTTCTAATTCAGATAAGCTGATGTCAGCTGTGTTTGGCTGTGATTCTCTGTGTTCACCTGTCTTTCCAACTTTCAGGGTAGCAGTTTACCCCTGTGACCTCAATTTCTCTGACAAGTCTAAGAAACATTGATTTTCAGTTAGTTCAGCTTTTTCATGGTGTAAAGATGGGAGCCTCCAAGTTCTTTACATGTTGCAGCTGAGACCAGAACTGTTTTACTTATCCTTTTAAATGATCAACTGCTAATTTTTTTCATTTATTTATTATAATACTTTGAGCTTAAGCACTTGGATTAATGATTGCAGAAGAACTACTACTGATTGGTTACAAATTGTTTCAGCCTACAATGATGGGATTCTATTAGACTTTCCTTCTACCAACCCCACCCCCTAGCCCCCACTCCACTTCCTGACTTAAATACCAAAGTCTGTTAAACAACTTCTGGTATGCTCTGTTCAAAATAAGGAAATAGTCAGCATTGATGTATTCCTGCAGGTGACCTTTAAGAGTAATTCAAAACAAAGAATGTTGCCACAGATCACTTTACTCTTCAGTGAAACCCTACAACATCAATTTGAGTTTATTGGTGCAATATGGAGACATAGAACCCAGAGAGAATGGCATTCTGCCAACTAGCTCTCCAGGCTTCCTTTCTCAGTGCCAGTGAGTCCTTCTCCCTGGACTCACATTAGTATTTCATAGTTCATGCCCTGCCACCCACTCATATACCAGGATGTGATCCTGGAACCATCTGCTTCAGAATTACTTGGGCTATGAGTTTAAAAGTGCGTGTTCTAGATCCTGAGTCAGGATCTTGGGGTTTGGGCTGTAGAATCTGAAAATATAATTCCCTCGTTCTCCTGTTCCACCATCACCACCATAGTTTTTATATTCACTTAAATTTGAATGCCACTGCTCTTAGATTAAACGTTTAAGAAACCACTAAGTTAAAGTGAGTTTGAATGCACTGCATGCAATTCAAAGGTATCAAGTGGGTATATACTATTACTGTGCTATAAAGAACATGAAGATGTGATCCATGTCTTTAAAACACTCAGATTTAGTAGGGGGTCAGAATAAAATGACTAATTATGATGCTTATCAAACTTAGATACATGTAGTAATAGAAGCAGGAAAGATTACTTCTGAGTAAGGGGATCAGGAAAGATTAGTGGAGGAGGTGAAATTTACGTTTAAGCTTTGAAAGGTAAAGAAGGAAAAGTGTGTGTTCTAGGCAGAGGGAACCCCAGGAGCAATAGCAAGGAC